>NC_030677.2:5915962-6254734 GCF_000004195.4 Xenopus tropicalis
AAGTGTCAGTGTGGATGAGGTGATGTTGCCGAACCACCTGAGATCTGTTTGTCAGGAAGTCCAGGATCCAGCTGCACAGGGAGGAACCGGAGTTTCATGACAAGTCTGGATGGTACGATGGTGTTGAAAGCAGAGCTGTAGTCAATGAGCAGCATCCACACGTACTGTATGTGTTTCTCTGGTCCAGGTGGGAGAGGGCAGTATGAAGTGCAATTGCTATTGCATCGTCTGTAGATCTATTTGACCTGTAGGCAAACTGGAGTGGATCAAGTGAAGCAGGGAGTAAAGATGTGATGTGAGCCTTGACTATACGCTCAAAGCACTTCATGGCAATGGAGGTGAGTGCTACTGGGTGATTTTTCTTAGGGACAGGGATGATGGTGGTCCTCTTAAAACATGTTGGGACAGCAGACTGGAGCAGGGAAAGGTTAAAAATTTCTGTGAAGACATCTGCTAGCTCATGGGCGCAGGTTATCTGGTCCAGGAGCTTTCCGTGTGTTTACTTTTCTGAAGTGTTTACACACGTCTACCTGAGATATCTGATAAGGGTGACCATCCCCTTCCAACAAAAGCTCCTGAGATAGGTGTTTATCAAAGCGTGCATAGAAGACGTTCATCTCATCAGGTAGAGAAGCAGTTACCCCCCCCCCACACTGCAGTTGAATCAAATCCCCTTTCCCCATACACCACTTCCTATATAAGCACTCAGATTGTTCCCTGCACTCATTATCCTCCAATAGCTTCAAGTTTCATTTCAAAAATCTCCACCCAAAGGAAAACGTATTGTTCAATATAACTTCCCAACAAATAATAACATGATCAGACAAAGGAATGGCCTGAGTACTCATCCTACCAAAACTAAAATGCTCAGAAAAAAACAGAAATCAATTCTAGACTTTCCATTCCCTTTGTTCAAAAAGCATTAAAATGCGAAAGAATCCTCCAATGAGAATCCCAGCTGATGTGAGTAAATCCGGCTCCCTGTTCTCTGTTCCTGCAATTGGAGTTGGGAGCAATAAGCACAGTTTCCCAGCACTGAACAAGTCTGTCCCTTTATCCCCATGTCTGATTCCTGTGCCATATAATGACGGGAAAATGCCATCATTATCTCTATATGTAAGGTACCAGCAAGGGGCCTGACACAGTGCTGGGAATCAGCATTCTCATTGGTCACTTCTCTTGCATATTTTATTATGTTTTCAATCAGTAGAATTCTCATTGGGGAATTGGTTTCCATGTGTAATTATGTTTATCATCAACTTCTATAGAGAACTAGGGGCACAGTGGGGCAGCTTTACGGTTGGGTTTAGTTTCCCTTTAAAGTTTGAAAAGGCTGAAAGTGCTGAATCTCTAAATAAATGCAGGATGTTTAACAAGTTATACAGCAGTTACACTATTAATATGGAAATATTTCTGCAGACTTGAGTTACGCACAGAGGAATGAGGAATTTGCACAGGGACCGCGTATTTATATATTTGTATTTATGAATCAGAACTTTCAGTATTTTAGGAATAATTCCTTTCCAGTAGCTTCAAGCCTCACGTAGCAAACAGGGAACGGTATAAATATATATATATAGGCACCGTGATACCCAGCCCCACTGCCCTAATGAGCAGCTCCCTGTCTGTACAGAGACATTATTCATATAAACTCTCTGCCAACAAGAAGTCGCTGGTCTCATCCCCATAATGTAACGATACGGGCGGCGCCGGCTGTACTGAGACTGAAGGAGCAACATCAGAACCGGAAGCTTCAGCGGCACAAAGGCAAAAATATTTTATACCTTATTGAAAATTTTTGGCAAAATCAAAGGTTGTTTTTCTGATGCATTTTCATTAATTATTTCTTTATTTTATTTTTTGTGCTATGGTAACTCATATGTCCCTCTGCTTTCTCCCTCTAGTCACTGCCTACTCACTATTAATCATGCATACACACTAACCAATCACAGCCCTGTCTGGCTGCTTCCTATGGAACTACAGTCCTGCTATGGTTCCTTATCCCTCTGCCTTCTCCCTCTAGTCACTGCCTACTCACTATTAATCATGCATACACACTAACCAATCACAGCCCTGTCTGGCTGCTTCCTATGGAACTACAGTCCTGCTATGGTTCCTTATCCCTCTGCCTTCTCCCTCTAGTCACTGCCTACTCACTATTAATCATACATACACACTAACCAATCACAGTCCTGCTATGGTTCCTTATCCCTCTGCCTTCTCCCTCTAGTCACTGCCTACTCACTATTAATCATACATACACACTAACCAATCACAGTCCTGCTGTGGTTCCTTATCCCTCTGCCTTCTCCCTCTAGTCACTGCCTACTCACTATTAATCATGCATACACACTAACCAATCACAGTCCTGTCTGGCTGCTTCCTATGGAACTACAGTCCTGCTATGGTTCCTTATCCCTCTGCCTTCTCCCTCTAGTCACTGCCTACTCACTATTAATCATGCATACACACTAACCAATCACAGTCCTGTCTGGCTGCTTCCTATGGAACTACAGTCCTGCTATGGTTCCTTATCCCTCTGCCTTCCCCCTCTAGTCACTGCTTACTCACTATTAATCATGCATACACACTAACCAATCACAGCCCTGCTATGGTTCCTTATCTCTCTGCCTTCTCCCTCTAGTCACTGCCTACTCACTATTAATCATACATACACACTAACCAATCACAGTCCTGCTATGGTTCCTTATCCCTCTGCCTTCTCCCTCTAGTGACTGCCTACTCACTATTAATCATACATACACACTAACCAATCACAGTCCTGCTATGGTTCCTTATCCCTCTGCCTTCTCCCTCTAGTCACTGCCTACTCACTATTAATCATGCATACACACTAACCAATCACAGTCCTGTCTGGCTGCTTCCTATGGAACTACAGTCCTGCTATGGTTCCTTATCCCTCTGCCTTCTCCCTCTAGTCACTGCCTACTCACTATTAATCATGCATACACACTAACCAATCACAGGCCTGTCTGGCTGCTTCCTATGGAACTACAGCCTTACTAAGAAGCTTTGGGTCTCTGCTTATGACTCCCTGTGTAACACTCTGTGTGGGGTCATAAACAAACTGTGTGGCTTTTCTCTATGTCTGATAATGAGCAAAGTGTTAAACCTCCCTCTCCCTATGTTATTCTGAACCCAGATATAGGGAGCTTACAAAGTGTAAAGGAATAATGTTTTTCATTAGACTGCCATGGCTTACATGTTGTCATGTATAAATTAGCAGATTATACAAACCCAGGGAGAGAAACGCCATGTTGAGGTAGTGCCTCAGGCACTGGCACCATTAGCCGCACCCTGTAACCCGGTCAGTCAGTAGGAAAATGGCTTCATTTTAGCCCATGTGCCCAACACCATCACTGAGTATTTGCTTTGAGATTTACACTGATTATAAGGTTTGTATTATTCTCCTTGCCCTGTATGTACCCGCGCCTGTCTGTATCCTGTAAGAACTGCATCTCCTTCCCACTTACCATTTGCCGGGCAAACTAATACATGTATATAATTACATATAAATTAATCACATTCTCTAAAAGGAAAGAATATATTTCACAAAATCTGCACAGGTTCAAGCTGACACAGTTACTATTGGCTTATCATGATCACTTTTTGGCTCTTTAGTGGTCCTTTAAGTATGAACATAAATATATGAGGCACCTTTATAGGATGCTGGTAGGGACATTGTGGGCTCTATAATGTACATTTAGCTCTATAATCCAGAATGCTGGGGACCTGGGGTTTTCCAGATAAGGGATCTTTCTGTAATTTGGATCACCATACCTTATGGGGGTTATGTAATAAAAGGCATTAAGTTTGCCCAGGAACAGTAACCCATAGCAACCAATCATGTAGCATTTACTGGTCATCTGTTTGAAAGTGAATATTTTTTTTATTACATATAGTGGTCTGCAGTTTTGCCACCAATATAGATTTATGTGGCTTAGTTGGGATCAAATACAGGTACTGTTTTATTATTACAGAGAAAAGGGAATCATTTAACCATTAAATAAACCCAATAGGGCTGTTCTGCCCCAATAAGGGGTAATTATATCTTAGTTGGGATCAAGTACAGGTACTGTTTTATTATTACAGAGAAAAGGGAATCATTTAACCATGAAATAAACCCAATAGGGCTGTTCTGCCCCCAATAAGGGGTAATTATATCTTAGTTGGGATCAAGTACAGGTACTGTTTTATTATTACAGAGAAAAGGAAATCATTTAACCATTAAATAAACCCAATAGGGCTGTTCTGCCCCAATAAGGGGTAATTATATCTTAGTTGGGATCAAGTACAGGTACTGTTTTATTATTACAGAGAAAAGGGAATCATTTAACCATTAAATAAACCCAATAGGGCTGTTCTGCCCCCAATAAGGGGTAATTATATCTTAGTTGGGATCAAGTACAGGTACTGTTTTATTATTACAGAGAAAAGGGAATCATTTAACCATGAAATAAACCCAATAGGGCTGTTCTGCCCCCAATAAGGGGTAATTATATCTTAGTTGGGATCAAGTGCAGGTACTGTTTTAGTATTACAGAGAAAATGGAAATCATTTTTAAAAATTAGAATTATTTGCTTAAAATAGGCTCTATGGGAGATGACTTCAGCACAGGTATTGATTGCAAGCTCCATTCTAGTTTTTCTAGTTAGGGAACCCTTCTCATTGAATTTGTAGCCAAGTGAGCACTAAATCTTTCACTGGCCAAGGATTTTGTCTAAGGAAATCTCTAGAGATCTGTCAGTCTTTTTTAAATGTATTACCCAATAGCATTATAAGAACTACCCCACTACCAATAGGCAAATGATCTTTCATCCTTAAGAATGAGGTGCTTGACATTATGGGGCCTTAGAGACCTGGCAAAAAGAAGAAATAAGATAGGAGACCTGTTAAAACCCCAAAAGAAGTCAGTTTAATGAGTCTAATGACTGGATATGGGTAGGCAGTAGAAACACACACTTGGATCTCCCTGGTTCTCCTGGACTGAGCGCTAAGAGTGATACCAGAAGGTACTGCTACCATGGCTGAGACAGCACTGGCACCCAAAGTGGTCACCCTGCCCCGCACCACAGGTAATCGGAACATTAGTACCCCCACTCACTGCCTGGAACTGATTCCTTTATGAGTAAAGTACAGAATCCATACACAGCCTTTTCCATAATCTGGATAAACCAGGAATGAGAATCCAGTCCCAAATTGTACAGTTTTGCTTCTTACTAGGACTTAGCAAGAGAGAAGAATGGAAGGTGAGCACCAGTGCCCATTTAGTATTAAAGACAGAGAAAAAAGCAATAATAGAGGTAAATGGGCAATACAAAGGGTTTGGTTTCTTATACACAGTATAAAGAAGCACATCATTCACACAATTCAGTTTTGAAAGAGGCCTTTTTTGCCATTGGGCAACTGGACACCCTTGTCTTTTATAGGAGCTATAATTGGCTTCTAATTGTACTTATCATAGAAACACGATATAGAAGAAATATTCTGCAACATAACAGCAGAGAAGATTGTATTGTATGTGTGTCCCTTTGCCCTGATGAAAAAACAAATTCAGAAATATTCTTTAGCTGACAAAACAATGGCTTTGATTGTATTTAAAATGAATTTAGAATGGAATAAACTTTTTCCAACCTGACTGTCCCTGTCAGTTATAACTGCTAATGCTCACAGACTGCTGCAGCACAAATATGGCCGCCCCCTTATAGAGGAACATGGGGATCAGATAGGGAATGGAATAGCACTGGGCAAATACATTTAAGGCAAAATTATAAATAACATGCAAAGACAATTTTATAACAGCTGTAAAAGCAGTTTCATTGTTTAACTGGTGTCAGAATGTTTTTAAGTCTGGTTGGACTCTCAACCGATAGAATCCTTTGAAGACATTAATTAAATTAAACAATAATTGTAATAATACAGCATTTAGGCACAATTATTATGTTTTCCAAGGCAGGTTTTAGGCCCCCTATTAGTATATCCATTTCCCACCCCTGCATTGCCTGACCCCATCTCTTATTACAGCCCTTATGTTTATTTGTAATTTGAGGTGGACACTGGGTATGTTAGTGCCAAGCCCTACCGGCTATTGGGTTGGAGTAGGGACCAAGGAGAACAGGCTAGAAAAAGTAGAAAATGATCCAATTTGTGGTATCCAGGGGTTTAGAAAGTTGATGGTTGTATCCAGGCAACAGATCAGGGCAGGCAGCTATCAGATGTACTCAGGAGACAGAGCAGAGAGGCCCAGCACCAGAAACCAGTCAAATAGGAATTATACTGCACCCAGGAACCCTCTCAGGTAGAACCTATTTTTGGGCATTGAACCCGGGTCCTTGGCATCCGTTTATTTTCAATTTTCATGGCAAAACTCATGACACAGCGCTACACACCCATCGGCACCACCATCTTTGTTACGAAGTGGAGCACTCCACAATGGGACGATCCTGACAGAAAATGTAAAATTACAGACTTTACATAAATCACAGGAAACGTGTAACTAGCCATATAATGTTTATCACTTTTTTAACTACAGCTACAAATAAAGGAGATGATACATTTTACTTGGAAGTGGTCTCTACCCAGAGGTCTCTCATCTGATCAGCTGAGAGTGATATTGTGCCTGGCAGCCATATGGGTAACTCCCTGCAGTACTGGGCTGAGTGGGTCAGACTCACCGTGCCGCATTCCCCTGACCAAGCCCAAGTATGAATACAAATACATTCAGGATGGAGATATCATCATTGCAGGAGTCTTCTCTGTAAACACTGCTGTAGTTAATATATCAGATGACACAGGGAAGCACATACCTCTCTGCATAAAGTAAGTGCTTCACCTTCATACAACAAAACATTGCATTCATTTAATAAAATATAAGACAATGTTGAGCAAAAAAAACCCTTAATTTGTATTAAAATTAATTGTTTCTGCATAATAAAGCTGTGTAATAAAAGTTCTTTACCAATATAGACATGAAACACAAGTTATTTTTCTATTGAAAACATTGATACCTATTTAGTTTTAGATCACTAATTTCTAAATGCTCACAAACAGTACTGAAGATAAATTCAGTTTTATAATATCTGGTTGAGATTGAGGGGGAGGAATATCACTCCAACTTGCAGCGCAGCAGTAAAGTGAGTCTGAGCTTTCAGAAGGAGCCAGCGCTACACATTAGAACTGCTTTCAGCTTACCTATTGTTTCTCCTACTCCTATGTAACTGGAGGAGTCCCAAGCCGGACTTGGATTTCTTACTATTGAGTGCTATTCTGATACCTACTGGGAGCTGCTATCTTGCTCCCTTCCCATTGTTCTGCTGATCGGCTGCTGGGGGTGAGGGGGGGGATATCACTCCAACTTGCAGCACAGCAGTAAAGTGAGACTGAAGTTTATCAGAGCACAGGTCACATGACTGTGGCACCCTGGGAAATGAAGAATATGGCTAGCCCCATGGGAAACAGATTACAATGCAGGATTCTGCTGGAGAAGCTCTATTGACTGGTGGGTTTGCAACAATCAGGTTTTCTTATGACAGTATTCCTTTAAATTATACCTATTGAATTGGATATGTAAAATGTATTATTCAGTTACAGTATATGCCTGAAAAATGTTTATAAAGTATGTATACGCACTACGGGAAACATGTTGTGTTGCTACTGAAATGACATATTGCTGCTCCACAACATCTGGAGCATTTAAAGGACAACTAAACCCTAAAATAGAAAATCATTAGAAATGCTGTATTTTATATACTGAACATAAACATAAACATTATGAACTTACTGCACAAGCCCAGGGATTGAGAACCCTAATTAAAATAATGATTTATGCTTTCAAAGTTGTCCACAGGGGGCTGCCATCTTGTTACTTTGTTAGACCATCTTCTATAAGATCTGGCTCCTGCACATGCTCAGTTTGCTCTGGGCTGCTGTTGGGAGGCGGAGCTTAGGGAACGTAGTAAATTATCAAAACAACAGCACAAAGCCAGTGGCTGCATAAATATGCAAAAGAATCCTCCAATGAGAATCCCAGCTGATGTGAGTAAATCCGGCTCCCTGTTCTCTGTTCCTGCAATTGGAGTTGGGAGCAATAAGCACAGTTTCCCAGCACTGAACAAGTCTGTCCCTTTATCCCCATGTCTGATTCCTGTGCCATATAATGACGGGAAAATGCCATCATTATCTCTATATGTAAGATAATATCAAAATGGCTGATATAGTGCTGGGAATCTAATTAGCATTCTCATTTTCTTCACCCTCTACAAAAAACTAGGTGGAATCTAAAAATGAATCCATAAATGATACTGGCCAAATGATCCCATTGGCACAGAGACACAGGTGCATCATGGGTACAGGTACATATAAACTAGTGCTGCCCTATTATACACATTGTATTACAGGATATCAATACAAACAAGCTTTAGCTCAGTATTTAGACATAACTTGTGTAGGGATCCATAGGGTTAACTAGTCCCTATGGCTTTAAACCCTGCAGCTTCCTGGTTTTGTGCTGTTACTGGGCAAAGACCCCTGTATCAGTTTTGAGTTCAGATGTGTGATTATTGGGTAACAGGGAGACCACTCCCTTGGCACTCTGATATAGTGCTTAGCAGGGGGTGGGTCTGCCTCTTTGGCTGCCTTTGTCCTGAGGGAGAGGAGCATTGAGCCTGGAGGGAGACGACTAGGCCCCAGTAAAGCCATGTGCCCCACAGTGTGTCAGCCACTCTGGTGAAGTCGGGGACAGGGACCCCATGAATGAGGAGCAGTTAGAGAGCAAGTTTTGGGGAGCACTTTCTAGTAAAGTGAGATAGTGAGGGAAGGGAGCAGTTTGGCTCAGAGGAAAGTAGCTGTGGGAGTCCCAGACAGGCACTGTTGCCTTAGTGTAGGGCCATGGTTTAGGCCTAGGAGGCAGGTAGTGTGAACCCTGATCCAAAGTTGCCGTGGGGCCTGAGGAGTGGGGTATCCAGCTGGCTGTTCCACAGAGTGAGCAACTGAACCGGTGGCACTGATCCTGCCTGGCTCAAGGGGAGTTGGGGGGAGCGGGTGTGCACCCTCTCTGTGCTGTCCCCAGAGAAAGCTATGCTAACTGATGTGTGAGTATATTGCATAACCCTGCAAGTTGCTTGTTGCTGAAAATAAACCAGTTCTACTGTTAAACTGCAAGAACCTTCTGGCGCCCATTTGTTATTCTGCACTGCACACAGCTACAGTGGGTTGTAGTTGCACTACACCATAGCTCCGTTTGGTTACTTCCACATAGCGAAGGCCCATCCTGAAGGACTGAGTCACGTGTACCCCATGCTCTAGGCCTATCTAGCCGTGCTGTTGGCTTGTTACAGCCAAGAAAAGGTTACACTTGTTTATAACAGACTCCCAAATATTCCCATATCCCCATCCCCCAAAATATCAGCTCAGGAGATAATTGGGGCTTTTTCTAATATAAACACATTCTGAATTCTATCCTTCTACAAATGACTTTCTCTTATACTCACATTACACTGACCAAAGCAAAGGGCAAATGAGCAGCTTGGGGGGGCCATATAGACTGGGGGGGCCATATAGACTGGGGGGGCCATACAGACTGGGGGTGCCATACACAGCCTGTTTATAATAGTGAGACACAAACTCTGAGCTCAGTGTCAGTCACTTTGCAAATCAGCATGCCTGGGAAGGAACATAGTGTTTGTGCAGAGGTTCCCCTGTACATGTTGTTCTGCCTATACACCTACTGGCACAGTTTGGCCTCTCCCCGTGTGTAATGCACACACACCCCCATGCAACTGCTTCATATACACTGAGAGTAGTTATTGGGCTGTGTGTGTGGGTGTATATAAAAGCCCCCAGTGCTAAAGCTAGTAATATTCTGTACCTTAGCCCTGGGGGGGGAGAGTAAGGGGCAGATACAGTCACTGTGTTACATACAGAGAAACCTTTACAATGGGGCAGTTTATTCCCAGAGGGGCTGTTTGTAACAGCAAAGTGACTGGAACTTTTGTCACAGCTTCTGCCTCTGTTTCCAACCTTTGTAACTTATATTTGTTACACAGCTCAGTATTTGGGATCATTACAAGGGGGAAAGAGAAGCCCCACTAAGGATTCAGCTAAAGTCTCGCCCCAAGCTCAAAAGGCCTTTAGTTTTTAAGAGAGCAGCCAGACAGGACTGTGATTGGTTGGCTAGTATGCATGTTTAATAGTGACCAGACCAAGCAGGCAGGGGAAAGAAAAATATTGTGAGTCGATCCCTAAGCTCAGTGACATCAGCCAAGAGCAGACTGAGCATGTGCAGTAGTTGGGCAAGGCAAAAGATGGAGAACTACTGTGGGCATCTTCAGGGGCATGGGGCTTTATTTCTATAGAGCTTTGGGGATGTTGGGCTGGTACAGGGGCCCAAAACACATAGCTGAACATTTTTAGCCATATTCTTTTTTAGGCTTTAGTTGTCCTTTAACATGTAGGCAAGCATTGGAGTGGTGTTTATATATAGTATTATTAGTATTAATTATAGACTGTATGAATAGTCCAAGTTTTTAAACCATATTATCAGTGGCTGCAAGCTCAAAGGCCGGAGAACTACGATTATAGATGCACAGAGAGGGCCAGCATTTTCAAGAATTGTTGTTAAAAAAATGGTGGAAAAATGTGCAAAACAATATTTATTCATTTCTGGGTTCTTTTTATCTTGAAGCACTTATTTAATGAGGTTTTATTCCATTACCATCTACACCCCCTCCCTTTTATACACTAGGGTATTCCCATAACTGTCACAGGCCAAAAAGAATTTCACAAGGTCCGACTACCCCCACCCGACAAGTCAAAAAAAGGTTGAGGAGACCACCTCATACATATGCAAATAAGTCAAAAGGGATTCTGGGAACAAATTCCTTAAAGGGACACTAAAGCCTAAAAAAGAATATGGCTAGAAATATTTATCTGTGTGTTTTGAGCCCCTGTACCAGCCCAACATCCCCAAAGCTCTATAGAAATAAAGCCCCATGCCCCTGAAGATGCCCACAGTAGCTCTCCATCTTTTGCCCAACTACTGCACATGCTCAGTCTGCTCTTGGCTGATGTCACTGAGCTTAGGGATCCACTCACAATATTTTTCTTTCCCCTGCCTGCTTGGTCTGGTCACTATTAAACATGTATACTAGCCAACCAATCACAGTCCTGTCTGGCTGCTCTCTTAAAAACTAAAGGCCTTTTGAGCTTGGGGCGAGACTTTAGCTGAATCCTTAGTGGGGCTTCTCTTTCCCCCTTGTAATGATCCCAAATACTGAGCTGTGTAACAAATATAAGTTACAAAGGTTGGAAACAGAGGCAGAAGCTGTGACAAAAGTTCCAGTCACTTTGCTGTTACAAACAGCCCCTCTGGGAATAAACTGCCCCATTGTAAAGGTTTCTCTGTAGGTAACACAGTGACTGTATCTGCCCCTTACACTCCCCCCCCCCATGACTAAGGTACAGAATATTACTAGCTTTAGCACTGGGGCTTTTATATACACCCACACACACAGCCCAATAACTTCTGTCAAAGTGTATATGAAGCAGTTGCATGGGGGTGTGTGTGCATTACACACGGGGAGAGGCCAAACTGTGCCAGTAGGTGTATAGGCAGAACAACATGTACAGGGGAACCTCTGCACAAACACTATGTTCCTTCCCAGGCATGCTGATTTGCAAAGTGACTGACACTGAGCTCAGAGTTTGTGTCTCACTATTATAAACAGGCTGTGTATGGCACCCCCAGGCTGTATGGCACCCCCAGGCTGTATGGCACCCCCAGGCTGTGTATGGCGCCCCCAGGCTGCTCAGCACCCCTTTGCTTTGGTCAGTGTAATGTGAGTATAAGAGAGAGTCATTTGTAGAAGGATAGAATTCAGAATGTGTTCATGTTAGAAAAAGCCCCAATTATCTCCTGAGCTGATATTTTGGGGGATGGGGATATGGGAATATTTGGGAGTCTGTTATAAACAAGTTATGTCTAAATACTGAGCTAAAGCTTGTTTGTATTGATATCCTGTAATACAATGTGTATAATAGGGCAGCACTAGTTTATATGTACCTGTACCCATGATGCACCTGTGTCTCTGTGCCAATGGGGTCATTTGTAGGTTCCACCTAGTTCTCCATGGAGGAAAAAAATATATACACAAAAACACTGGCCAATGAGAATGCTGATTAGATTCCCAGCACTATATCAGCCATTTTGATATTATCTTACATATAGAGATAATGATGGCATTTTCCCGTCATTATATGGCACAGGAATCAGACATGGGGATAAAGGGACAGACTTGTTCAGTGCTGGGAAACTGTGCTTATTGCTCCCAACTCCAATTGCAGGAACAGAGAACAGGGAGCCGGATTTACCCACATCAGCTGGGATTCTCATTGGAGGATTCTTTTGCATATTTATGCAGCCACTGGCTTTGTGCTGTTGTTTTGATAATTTACTACATTCCCTAAGCTCCGCCTCCCAACAGCAGCCCAGAGCAAACTGAGCATGTGCAGGAGCCAGATCTTATAGAAGATGGTCTAACAAAGTAACAAGATGGCAGCCCCCTGTGGACAACTTTGAAAGTGTAAATCCTTATTTAAATTAGGCTTCTCAATCCCTGGGCTTGTGCAGTAAGTTCATAATGTTTATGTTTATGTTCAGTATATAAAATACAGCATTTCTAATGATTTTCTATTTTAGACTTTAGTTCTCCTTTAAAGCTTTTAGAAAATCCAATTTAAATGGGTACAGCTCACCCACTGGGTTTAAAGCAGAAGCCAGGATAATAGCTGATCAGATTCCCAACTACAGACCGGTTTCACCCTTCTTGAGGCTCATCAGTGTAGCGCAGGGTTTTCTGATCAGCTTAGGGAGAGCCAGGAGTGGGGATTCACAAACAAGTCCAAACAGTTGAGGCTTTCAGTTAGTAATTGATTATACCTGGATTTTTCAAGAACTTCAAAAAATGTGATGAAGTTTTACATTTGTTTAACCAGTTTATGCAGGGAAAGGTGATGTACCATGTTAGCCAGTCAAAATGTTTACAGGCTAACCCTTTTGAAATAAAAAATAACAAAAGTGGTATAAAGGTGATACCTTATTGGCTAACTAAGATAATCATAGCAAGCTTTCAGAACATTTTAGTTCCTTTTTCAAGCTTGCTATGATTATCTTAGTTAGCCAATAAGGTATCACCTTTATACCACTTTTGTTATTTTTTATTTCAAAAGGGTTACCCTGTAAACATTTTTAACCAGTTTACTCATCTCTAATCTTTCCCTGTAAGTAGAAGAGCACAACTGGGAAATCCTTGTGAAATCCTTTTTAGTAACAGAAATAATCTTTTCACAGTCCCTATCATGATTACTACACAGAAATTCACACCTTACTATATGGTATTGATGAGATCAACAGGAACCCGGATCTGTTACCCAACATCACCCTGGGATACCGTGTATATGATTCCTGTGGGGATCCCCGTCTCGCTATAGGGAGTGCCCTGCAGATATTATCTGGCCCTGGGAATGTGGTGCCTAATTACTCCTGTAGGGGCAAAGGGGAAATTGCTGGATTTATTGGAGATCGCTCAACTGTCACATCCCTGCCTATAGCCCAGCTGCTGGGTGTATATGGATACTCACAGGTGTTTATATACAAGATACTGTACAAATATTCTTGTTCAACTGCCACTGCTATTTATTTAGCAAGGAAACTTTGTTTTTCTTGTTGAATTTTTATGCATAATATTCCCCAAAAATTGAAGCTGAAATGGAACTGAAATGAGTGACATATTTTGGCATTTTACTGCCAATAGATTAGACACAATAATGCAAATTAGAATCTTATATTTATTCTGCAGAAAGCTTTACCATACCCGAGTAAACAGCCATAGAAGCTCCCTCTGTTTGTTTAAGATAGGAGTTGCCATTTTAGCTTGGTCTCAGTAGCTTCCATGTTGCAGCTCTAGCTGCTGGTAGCTCAGATTACACAGAATTGGGAGGGGGAGCAAATTCTGATGGGAGGGGGAGTGTATTCTAATGGGAGATGGAGGCTATTCTAATGGGAGGGGGAGCTCCCCTACCTCTATCATTCATGGAGCCCTATTCCCCTACTTCACTAAGGGTGCACCTCACTTAGGACCTTTTATCACTGAAGGCCCAGGCTCTCCAGCAGACATTCCAGGAGATGGAATCCAAAGGGGATGAGTTCTGGCCTTCCAGCCAGTATATTAAACTACAACACAAAGTGGCCACCACTCACCAGGCAAATTGGGAACACATCCCTCCCCTGTTATCCAGGTTACAGGTACCAGTATATCCTTTAGAAAACAGAGGGAAACCATAAAAAGGGATTTCCCAAACCAGTAGGGGATTTGACCCTATGGGTTCCTATACACCTTTATACAATCCAGGTAAAATAAGGACAACATAATTATTGTATATTCTGTCCTTGATTTTTCCATTAGACCGACACAAAAAGGAAAAATAGGATTTATTACTGATATCAAACATTAACATTATATACTGTATGTGCGGCACAAGTGAAGTGGAATCAGCACATAGATCCCACATGAGAGTATATATAGTACATTACCTGTAGCATATTAACCCCTCTTAATGTTTTGTCTCCAATCAGCTTTTAGTTCTATTCATTTCAATGGCATTTACATCTTTGTTTCAATGTTTCCAGATCAGTTATGGCGCCACAGACCCAGTACTGAATGACAGAACCCTATACCCACACTATTTTAGTACAGGACCAAATGAGCACTTTCAGCACATTGCTATAGCAGAGCTGGTGGAACGTCTGGGTTGGACCTGGGTGATCATTCTGGCAACTAGTAATGATGGGGGACAGAACCTCAAGAACGAGATCAACAAACATGGCGCCTGCGTTGACCTCATCGGCACTCTAACGGGAGATAATGACACAGATGAGAGAACATTAGAGAGAATACAAAAATCTACGGCAGAGGTGGTTATCTTGTGTGGGGGGCAGTCTTATGACCCTTACTTAGTATCCGTCTTAGAAAAAATGCTAAACAATAAGATGGTGGTGGTTCCAGTAACATGGGTTTTCATCCCAGACTATTTTCTATATAACGGCTGTCTCCAGTT
Organism: Xenopus tropicalis; assembly: GCF_000004195.4. Lineage (NCBI taxonomy): Eukaryota > Metazoa > Chordata > Amphibia > Anura > Pipidae > Xenopus > Xenopus tropicalis. The sequence continues at coordinate 5,931,096 of NC_030677.2, forward strand.
CCAAGATACAAACATGTTGTTTAATGATGATGCTGAAGGAAAGTTCACTAAACATATGTTTGCACCAAGAGAAGACGCGTTACTTAAAGACCTATTGGCAAATTGTTATTTTTGTTTGACACACGATAAAGAGAAGGATAATTTATTTCAACGGGTTTACAACCATCTCTATAGAAACTGCTCAAACATAACATTGCCGATGTCTTATTATCAGGCGTATCACAGAGTGACCACAGCAGTCAATGTGTTGGCACGAGCACAGCACAACTTGCTTTCTTCATCTGGGAAACACAATAACACAGGATTACCCACAATCATTCACAGGAAACAGGTAACAAGTCAGACTTGTTTATATAAATATAATAATAGTAATAAAATGTATACTTCTTAATGTTTTTGAGAGATTTGATGGGACTGCCTGACTATGTGATAGGGCTGACATAGCATTACGTATTTTGAGCTTTAAGCACTTAATCATAGGCTGAACAAACATTTAGTATACAGGTATTTTTTAAATACAAAATGATTAATTGTAACGAGACACATCAAAATCTGAATTTAGTCCTGAAGGTTTTTCAAAGTTTTTAAAACAAAAGTCAATTTTATAGCCCCGTGATGTTGTGGCCCCACCTCTTCCCTGCCCCACAAAGCCACCACCCCTACCCTACCCCCATGACATCACATCTGCCCCCTTCCAGCTAAGAAAGCCGACAGAGGTGGCAACCCTAGGTAGGAGGCCTTAACCAGAGTGTGGAAAAGGGTTTTACCAAATTTAAAAACTGGAAACAAATTTCAAACTGCAATAGCACTGAAATCAAAATGCAGGGATTCATCTCACTAAAATGTTTTTCATTTATTGGTATCTTATCTTAAGCTTCATTCTTTCTACAGTTACACCGATACCTACGGAATGTTCTCCTAAATGAACAAAGAGAATTACCTTTTCATGAGGCGTATGTGATTCACTCCTTGTATAATGATTCCGAGGTAAAATGGGACCATATAAGAGTTGGCGAATATACGTGGTCAGAATCTGGGAATTCTCTTCAAATCAATACTGAAGAGATAGTCTGGATGAAAGACACTAAAGGCCAAGTAGGAAGAAAACACATATATTTGTTATTATAAATAATATATACAGGTATAGGACCCATTATCCAGAATGCTCGGGACCAAGGGTATTCCGGATAAGGGGTCTTTCCGTAATTTGGATCTCCATACCTTAAGTCTGCTAAAAAATCAATAAAACATTAATTAAACCCAATAGGATTGTTTTGCATCCAATAAGGATTGATTATATCTTAGTTGGGATCAATTATAAGGTTCTGTTTTATTATTACAGAGAAAAAGGAAATCAGTTTTAAAATTCTGAATTATTTGATTAAAATGGAGTCTATGGGAAATGGGCATTCCGTAATTCGGAGCTTTCTGGATAATGGGTTTCCAGATAAGGGGTCCGATACCTGTACAGGTATTGGACCCCTTATCCGGAAACCCATTATCCCTTATCCAAGTTCTGAATTACGGAAAGGCCATATCCCATAGACTCAATTTTAATCAAATAATTAATTATTGGGGGTAGAACAGCCCTATTGGGTGTATTTAATAGTTAAATTATTCCCTTTTCTCTGTAATAATAAAACAGTACCTGTACTTGATCCCAACTAAGATATAATTACCCCTTATTGGGGCAGAACAGCCCTATTGGGTTTATTTAATGGTTAAATGATTCCCTTTTCTCTGTAATAATAAAACAGTACCTGTACTTGATCCCAACTAAGATATAATTACCCCTTATTGGGGGCAGAACAAGCCAATTGGGTTTATTTCATGGTTAAATGATTCCCTTTTCTCTGTAATAATAAAACAGTACCTGTACTTGATCCCAACTAAGATATAATTACCCCTTATTGGGGGCAGAACAGCCCTATTGGGTGTATTTAATAGTTAAATGATTCCCTTTTCTCTGTAATAATAAAACAGTACCTGTACTTGATCCCAACTAAGATATAATTACCCCTTATTGGGGCAGAACAGCCCTATTGGGTTTATTTTATGGTTAAATGATTCCCTTTTCTCTGTAATAATAAAACAGTACCTGTACTTGATCCCAACTAAGATATAGTTACCCCTTATTGGGGCAGAACAGCCTTATTGGGTTTATTTAATGGTTAAATGATTCCCTTTTCTCTGTAAAAATTAAACAGTACCTGTACTTGATCCCTACTAAGATATAATTACCCCTTATTGGGGCACAAGAGCCCTATTGGGTTTATTTCATGGTTAAATGATTCCCTTTTCTCTGTAATAATAAAACAGTACCTGTACTTGATCCCAACTAAGATATAATTACCCCTTATTGGGGCAGAACAGCCCTATTGGGTTTATTTAATGGTTAAATGATTCCCTTTTCTCTGTAATAATAAAACAGTACCTGTACTTGATCCCAACTAAGATATAATTACCCCTTATTGGGGCAGAACAACCTTATTGGGTTTATTTAATGGTTAAATGATTCCCTTTTCTCTTTAATAATAAAACAGTACCTGTACTGTATTGGGGCAAAACAATCCTATTGGGTTTAATTACTGTTTAAATATTTTTTTTGTAGACTTAAGGTAGGAGATCCAAATTAAAGAAAGACCCCTTATATGGGAAACCCCAGGTCCCGAGCATTCTGGATAATGGGTCCCATACCTGAACATACCTGTCACATTGGCTATATCTTTAACACATGCTGTTTGTGAAATAAATTTTGCAAGATATGTATTACATTAAAGGAAAACTAAAGTCTAAAATAGAAAATCATTAGAAATGCTGTATTTTATATACTGAACATAAACATAAACATTATGAACTTACTGCACAAGCCCAGAGGTTGAGAAACCTAATTTAAATAATGATTTATGCTTTCAAAGTTGTCCACAGGGGGCTGCCATCTTGTTACTTTGTTAGACCATCTTCTATAAGATCTGGCTCCTGCACATGCTCAGTTTGCTCTGGGCTGCTGTTGGGAGGCGGAGCTTAGGGAACGTAGTAAATTATCAAAACAACAGCACAAAGCCAGTGGCTGCATAAATATGCAAAATAATCCTCCAATGAGAATCCCAGCTGATGTGAGTAAATCCGGCTCCCTGTTCTCTGTTCCTGCAATTGGAGTTGGGAGCAATAAGCACAGTTTCCCAGCACTGAACAAGTCTGTCCCTTTATCCCCATGTCTGATTCCTGTGCCATATAATGACGGGAAAATGCCATCATTATCTCTATATGTAAGATAATATCAAAATGGCTGATATAGTGCTGGGAATCTAATTAGCATTCTCATTGGTCAATTCTCTTGCATCTAAATTTTTTTTTCCTTCAAACTCCATAGAGTATTAAGGGGATTCCCATAAACGATACTGGCCAAATAACCCCATTGGCACAGAGACACAGGTGCATCATGGGTACAGGTACATATAAACTAGTGCTGCCCTATTATACACATTGGGTTATAGCACATCATGTACATACTTTCCTCAATCAAGCAAAACTCTACTGTACCTTCTGAACAAAAAAAAAAAGCTACAAATATTTTTCAATGACATTTCTGCCAAATTGAGAGTTATAACTCAACCAAAACCCTTTTCAAAGCAGGAGTTTGCTGAGCAGACTGGGGGTGCCATACAGACTGGAGGTTCCATACAGCCTGGAGGTGCCATACAGCCTGGGGGTGCCATACAGCCTGGGGGTGCCATACAGACTGGGGGTGCCATACAGCCTGGGGGGGGTGCCATACAGACTGGGGGTGCCATACAGACTGGGGGTGCCATACAGCCTGGGGGGTGCCATACAGCCTGGGGGGGGTGCCATACACAGCCTGTTTATAATAGTGAGACACAAACTCTGAGCTCAGTGTCAGTCACTTTGCAAATCAGCATGCCTGGGAAGGAACATAGTGTTTGTGCAGAGGTTCCCCTAAAGACTAAAAAAACAATATGGCTAGAAATGTTTAGCTATGTGTTTTGGCCCCCTGTACCAGCCCAACATCCCCAAAGCTCTATAGAAATAAAGCCCCATGCCCCTGAAGATGCCCACAGTAGTTCTCCATCTTTTGCCCAACTACTGCACAAGCTCAGTCTGCTCTTGGCTGATGTCACTGAGCTTAGGGATCCACTCACAATATTTTTCTTTCCCCTGCCTGCTTGGTCTGGTCACTATTAAACATGCATACTAGCCAACCAATCACAGTCCTGTCTGGCTGCTCTCTTAAAAACTAAAGGCACTTTGAGCTTGGGGAGAGACTTTAGCTGAATCCTTAGTGCGGCTTCTCTTTCCACCTTGTACTGATCCCAAATACTGAGCTGTGTAACAAATATAAGTTACAAAGGTTGGAAACAGAGGCAGAAGCTGTGACAAAAGTTCCAGTCACTTTGCTGTTACAAACAGCCCCTCTGGGAATAAACTGCCCCATTGTAAAGGTTTCTCTGTATGTAACACAGTGACTGTATCTGCCCCTTACACTCCCCCCCCCCATCTGTATGGCACCCCCAGGCTGCTCAGCAAACTTTGGTTTTGGTTGTGATGTAATTGTCAGTGAAACTGAAATGTCAGTGTGCTGCCATTATAACCATTCTGGCACAATACAATGATTGTTGGATATATTGCCACCTTTATGAAAGCAGTTTTTAAAAAAAAAACAAAAAAAACATGTGTTTAGTACTGTATGTCAGCAGGAAGTGACCTATATCACAGGAAGTTTCAGTGTTTCAGCCTCATTTTGGATGTTATCTCCTTGTGTGGTGTTTCTTCCTCAGTCCTGGGACATCAATTGTCTGTAAGTGTTATTGCACCAAGACACCTATATACCTATGTAGAAGTGTGTTTATACCTGTTCTCTATATATACAGCTTATTGATTGTTGTTGTTTGTATTGCATTTCAGTTTCACAAAATAAAATAAAAACGTTAGAATCCACCAAGAAATATTACAAGAAAGGAACTTCTTCTGTTTATTGAAGATTCTGGCGATTGTTTAGCTGACTGTCAAGCTGCACACACACAGTACAGTGCCGCGAGGGCAGTACAGAAAGTTTTATTAAACAATACAAAAACTCTAAACCCCACATTACATTACAGGGCAACACAGGAACCAGTGCAGGCTGCATATTATGATTCTTATTATTAATCAGCTTCTATGGCAGATATTACCTGATGTGCTGTTTTGATAATTTACTACGTTCCCTAAGCTCCGCCTCCCAACAGCAGCCCAGAGCCCACTGAGCATGTGCAGGTGCCAAACTTAAAAAAGATGGTCTAACAAAGTAACGACATGGCCGCCCCATTTGGACGAATTTCAAAGCATAAATCATTACTTTAATTGGGCTTTTCAATCCCTGGGCTTGAGCAGTAAGTTCAAAATTTTATATATCTATGTTCAATATACAAAATACAGCATTTCTAATGATTTGCAATTTTAGACTTTAGTTCTCCTTTAATTAGTCTGTTACACTTTCTAGTATTTTGAAAGGACCTAAAAATGCCCCAAGTGGATTATTATCAACCCCATTGCATGGAGTTGGTTGACTTCTCTTCTGGCCAATACATATATTTATTGGGTGTTTGCCCCTCTTATAGCTGAATCTCAGATTATATGACTTTTAACCAGGGATGAACCAGCTTTTCCCAAGGTGCAGTTTCACGGCGAAATTTGTGGCTACACCGATTGTGAACGTTTCATGAATCCATGATAGAATTTCTCCATGCAGTCTATTAAGCCAAAGAAAAAGATAATCAACTTATAATAAGCAATTATTATCTGGCTCTTGCCTTCCACATCAACCAATGGGATTGGAGCACTTCCCCTACTCACTATTAATCATGCATACACACTAACCAATCACAGTCCTGCTATGGTTCCTTACCCCTCTGCCTTCTCCCTCTAGTCACTGCCTACTCACTATTAATCATGCATACACACTAACCAATCACAGTCCTGTCTGGCTGCATCCTATGGAACTACAGTCCTGCTATGGTTCCTTATCCCTCTGCCTTCTCCCTCTAGTCACTGCCTACTCACTATTAATCATAAATACACACTAACCAATCACAGTCCTGTCTGGCTGCTTCCTATGGAACTACAGTCCTGCTATGGTTCCTTATCCCTCTGCCTTCTCCCTCTAGTCACTGCCTACTCACTATTAATCATACATACACACTAACCAATCACAGTCCTGCTATGGTTCCTTATCCCTCTGCCTTCTCCCTCTAGTCACTGCCTACTCACTATTAATCATACATACACACTAACCAATCACAGTCCTGTCTGGCTGCTTCCTATGGAACTACAGTCCTGCTATGGTTCCTTATCCCTCTGCCTTCTCCCTCTAGTCACTGCCTACTCACTATTAATCATACATACACACTAACCAATCACAGCCCTGTCTGGCTGCTTCCTATGGAACTACAGTCCTGCTATGGTTCCTTATCCCTCTGCATTCTCCCTCTAGTCACTGCCTATTCACTATTAATCATGTATACAGAGGCACATACAGGTCTGCTTCCCTATCCTATAACGTGTGCATCAATTAGATTGATAAGTTAGAGGGGTGTTAATGGGGGAACCTCTCTACAAAGTCTTGTATTTTCCACCTCTGCCTCCCTCCCTAGATGTGTGGGTAGGTCCTCTCCAAGCAACTTCATAAGGTAGGTGAGTGACTATACTATAACCTGCCAGCACTGACTGAGGTGTCACTGATAATTTAACACAAACTGTAGTGTACTCACCAATTCCTCTTGTTTCATTTAAATATGCAAAGCTGAATAATTAATACATTGTGGAAACCAAAAGTTTTTTTATTTCTTATTTCTACATTTCAATTTGTAGATTCTAAAGTCCCAGTGCTCTACAAACTGCCCCCCTGGCTACAGGAAAGTCCCAAGGGAAGGAGCCCCACCCTGCTGCTATGACTGTGCCCCCTGCTCAGAAGGGGAAATCTCCAATTTAACTGGTAACTAGATACTGACTGATACAGGCATTATAATGAGAAATACCGTATCAATGTTGTATTGGTCAGTGGCTTAAAGGTTGGGAAAGGTGCCGTGGATTTTCAAGGAAGAGAGTGGATTTGTGATCTGGAAATCCCAGTCTGAATCCTCACTGACCAACTAAAGCAGGGAGTTACTAATTCTGGGCAGAAAAGAAACATTGAGGGTAAGATGTCACAAAAACTTCAAAAATTAGAAGTCTGGCAGAGAATTTTTTTGAAACAAAAGATTTTCAGGAATCAGGGATAAAAGCTGCATCTCCAGAGAGGAGCAAGAGGAACGGAGAGGGAAAGAAAGGAAAGTTATTATACAACTCAGTAATCAGTTGGATGTTGCCACAACAATTATACAACTAATGCATATTAATTTCATATTGAAGTAAATGATATGTACAGTATTCCAATATTGTTCTTACTCACAATATTAGTATTACATGCTGACAGATTTATTTATTTTCTTGCAGATATGGATAATTGTCTAAAATGTGGGGACTATGAATGGCCCAACCCAGAGAAAACTGTGTGTATTGAGAAGCAAATCCAGTTTCTGTCATATGATGATTCTCTTACTCTGGTCTTTATTGTCCACTCTCTGGTGTTTTTTATAATAGCAGCAGTTATACTGGGAATCTTTATTTCATTCCGAGACACCCCAGTAGTGAGAGCCAATAATCACACTCTGAGCTTTATTCTCCTTGTCTCCATCAAGCTGAGCTTCCTCTCTGTGTTTCTGTTCCTCGGTCGCCCTGTGGATATAACCTGCATGCTCCAGCAAACCTCCTTTGGGATCACCTTCTCCATAGCTGTGTCTTGTATCCTGGCCAAGACTATCATGGTTTGTGTTGCTTTTAAAGCCACTAAGCCTGGGAGTCCCTGGAGAAATTGGGTTGGAGTCAAGGTGGCCTACTGTATTGTTATTTTTTGTTCAATTATCCAAATACTAATTAGTGTTATCTGGTTGACCATTTCTCCCCCATTCTTGGAGCTAAACTTCCTTTCTGAACCTGGACAAATCATCATTCAGTGCAATGAGGGCTCAGTCATTGCCTTCTATATTGTCCTCTCCTACATGGGACTGTTGGCATCTGTGAGCTTCATTGTAGCTTTCTTGGCTCGGAGCTTACCGGACAGTTTTAATGAGGCCAAGTACATCACTTTCAGCATGCTGCTCTTCTGCAGTGTTTGGATCACAATGATCCCGGCCTATCTGAGCACCAAAGGCAAATACATGGTGGCAGTGGAAATATTTGCCATCATCTCTTCATCCTGTGGCCTTCTCTTCTGTATATTCCTACCCAAATGTTACATTATTTTATTCAAACCAGAGATGAACTCAAAACAATATTTATTGGGAAATAATAAATAAATAATCATAAATAAGTAATTGTGGAGTATTTTATGATATTTGTACATTATGTGTAATTATTTTTTAAATTTCAAACTCTATTTGCTAGAGGATACAATGCATATTTAGCTGAAACAGAACTGCCTATATGTAATTGTTATCCAACATCATGTATCAACAAATTCTATTACAAAATGGAATCTAATAGGAAAATTATTAAAATCAACCATTACAAGTGAACTTTGATCAGGCAAGTCACTAGTTTGGGGCCGACATTGACCAAACATCAGGGTATGATCATTAGCTGACTGGATCTGCCACTAAACAGGAGATACAATTGAATTGAAAGTGAATTGATTAAATTATAGTTTGGTAAAGTAAAACTGATAAGTGATAATCACACAAGTTCATGCAGCCCTATTAAGGTCTTCTTAAAGGAGAAAGAAAGGTAAAAAAAGTAGGTTTATCAGAAAGGTCTATGTAAATACAGCCATAAGCACTCACAGAAACGCTGCACTAAGTTCTCTGTCAAAAGATTTGTTGTGTTTGTTTTCCTCTGCCAGAGACACGCAGCTCTCTCTTCTCTCCTGCTCCCCCCTCCCTCAAGAATGCTAAGAACTCCCTCCCCCCACTTAGAAGTGTGGATCTGAGCCAATCAGCAGGAAGCTTCCTCATAGTCTAACTAACTGAGCATATACACTGGTCTGGGTCTTGGTGCAGGAGTGAGGCATTATGGGAACTTTCTTTACACAGCTCAGTGTTTTTTCTTCCTGTTTGGCTTCTGATCATCTGAATGGGAGAAATATGGGGAGACTTAAGGGCACTATTGGGAAAACTGAAGGTATGCCTGCAGCTTGAGATTAACTCTTTATTAGCCTTTCCTTCTCCTTTAACCTGTAGAGCAGATCCTAACATGGACTTAATACTTTAAAGGAGAACTAAAGCCTAAAATAGAAAATCATTAGAAATGCTGTATTTTATATACTGAACATAAACATAAACATTATGAACTTACTGCACAAGCCCAGGGATTGAGAAGCCTAATTAAAATAATGATTTATGCTTTCAGTTGTCCACAGGGGGCCGCCATCTTGTTACTTTGTTATACCATCTTCTATAAGATCTGGCTCCTGCACATGCTCAGTTTGCTCTGGGCTGCTGTTGGGAGGCGGAGCTTAGGGAATGTAGTAAATTATCAAAACAACAGCACAAAGCCAGTGGCTGCATAAATATGCAAAAGAATCCTCCAATGAGAATCCCAGCTGATGTGAGTAAATCCGGCTCCCTGTTCTCTGTTCCTGCAATTGGAGTTGGGAGCAATAAGCACAGTTTCCCAGCACTGAACAAGTCTGTCCCTTTATCCCCATGTCTGATTCCTGTGCCATATAATGACGGGAAAATGCCATCATTATCTCTATATGTAAGATAATATCAAAATGGCTGATATAGTGCTGGGAATCTAATCAGCATTCTCATTGGCCAGTGCTTTTGTGTATATATTTTTTTCCCCCATGGAGAACTAGGTGGAACCTACAAATGACCCAATTGGCACAGAGACACAGGTGCATCATGGGTACAGGTACATATAAACTAGTGCTGCCCTATTATACACAGTTTATTACAGGATATCAATACAAACAAGCTTTAGCTCAGTATTTAGACATACCGTATTTTTCGCCGTATAAGACGCACTTTTCCTTCCCCCAAACTGGGGGGGAAAAGCCTGTGCGTCTTATACGGCGAATACTCACCCACCGCCAAGTCATCGCCGGAGGCTCCTCTCTTATACGGCGGCGTCAGGCCTTTTTATAAGGCTGCGCCCGTGCGTATGATGTCACACGTCAGCAACGAGGCGCAACCTTATAGAAGAGCCTGTTGCAGCGGCATAAGAGAGGAGCCTCCGGCGATGGTCTGTCACGGGTACTTTATATGGGGGCAATTGGGGGCTACTGTTTATGGGGGCAATTGGGGGCTACTGTTTATGGGGGCAATTGGGGCACTTTCTATTGGGGGCACTGTGTGTAGGGGCTATTGTCTATGGGGCAATTGGGGCACTGTGTATGGGGGCACTTTTGTAATATTTGGGGGGATATTACCCCCCCGTGGACGTCCGTACCATGCAACCTCTTCCCCTTTCAGTGCCAATTGGCATGCTCTGACACTGCTGACATTGGCGCACGCACCTCTAGTCATGCAAAGCACACAGCAGGATGGCAAGTACTTGATAATTAGTATATTATATAGTTCAGAATCTTTTTTTTCTAGATTTTTCTCCTTTAAAATTGGGTGCGTCTTATATTCCAGAGCGTCTTATATGGCGAAAAATATGGTAACTTGTTTATAACAGACTCCCAAAATTTTCCCATATCCCCATCCCCCAAAATATCAGCTCAGAAAATAATTGGGGCTTTTTCTAATATAAACACATTCTGAATTCTATCCTTCTACAAATGACTTTCTCTTATACTCACATTACACTGACCAAAGCAAAGGGGCGCCACGCAGCCTGGGGGGCGCCACGCAGCCTGGGGGGCGCCACGCAGCCTGGGGGGCGCCACGCAGCCTGGGGGGCGCCACGCAGCCTGGGGGTGCCATACAGACTGGGGGTGCCATACACAGCCTGTTTATAATAGTGAGACACAAACTCTGAGCTCAGTGTCAGTCACTTTGCATCCTGGGAAGGAACATAGTGTTTGTGCAGAGGTTCCCCTGTACATGTTGTTCTGCCTATACACCTACTGGCACAGTTTGGCCTCTCCCCGTGTGTAATGCACACACACCCCCATGCAACTGCTTCATAAACACTGAGAGAAGTTATTGGTCTGTTGGGTACCAAAGTGAATAATATTCTGTACCTTAGCCCTGGGGGGAGTGTAAGGGGCATATACAGTCACTGTGTTACATACAGAGAAACCTTTCCAATGGGGCAGTTTATTCCCAGAGGGGCTGTTTGTAACAGCAAAGTGACTGGAACTTTTGTCACAGCTTCTGCCTCTGTTTCCAACCTTTGTAACTTATATTTGTTACACAGCTCAGTATTTGGGGTCATTACAAGGGGGAAAGAGAAGCCACACTAAGGATTCAGCTAAAGTCTCGCCCCAAGCTCAAAAGGCCTTTAGTTTTTAAGAGAGCAGCCAGACAGGACTGTGATTGGTTGGCTAGTATGCATGTTTAATAGTGACCAGACCAAGCAGGCAGGGGAAAGAAAAATATTGTGAGTCGGTCCCTAAGCTCAGGTCAGTGACATCAGCCAAGAGCAGACTGAGCATGTGCAGTAGTTGGGCAAAAGATGGAGAGCTACTGTGGGCATCTTCAGGGGCATGGGGCTTTATTTCTATAGAGCTTTGGTGACTTTGGGCTGATACAAGGGCCCAAAACACACAGCTAAACATTTCTAGATATATTCTTTTTTAGGCTTTAGTTGTCCTTTAAGAATGAATGTAATGTAATTGCACAGATAACAGGGCCGGGGATATATAAATGGGCAGTGAATATCAGAACACACATAAACTCCTCCATCTTATCTAAAGAGCATTAGTTTTGCTTTAATTAAGAGAACATTTTATTTGATTATGTGGCTATCTAACTACAGATAAAGGATCTAATTCATTTTGCATGAATTTCAAGCAGAGCCAATCAGCTGAGAATGATATTCTGGCAGCCATATGGGTCCCTGCAGTACTGCCCTGGGTGGGTCCCCTCACCAAGCCTGAGTATGAATACAAATACATTCAGGATGGAGATATCATCATTGGAGGAGTGTTCTCTGTTGTAGTACTGCTCCCCCATTTCCAATGCATCATAAGCAATAGTCACTTCATATAACTTTATGTCTAAATGAGCCAAACATTGGCATTCTATGTCCAGCAGCTAGATTGTACCAAGTGTTGTGCCTATTTACACTAATATGTTAATGAATGTTATGTTATGAATTTGGAAGATTCCATATTTTGGTTACAACTGCCTGAAATCAGCATATTCTACACTACTGGTGCAATTTAACTATATCTTCCTACTCTGGGATGGTACCTGGGATGGAATTTGAAATGATGGTACAAAAATTTAATAAAATAAGCCATTAAGTTTGCTTCAGACTTCCCACACAGCAGCTGACTCCGAGCCAGATCCGTTTTCAAACCGGCAAATCCGCGTTACAGTCACCTCCGTTTTCCACACAGCAACTGACTCCGAGCCAGATCCGTTTTCAAACCGGCAAATCCGCGTTACAGTCACCTCCGTTTTCCACACAGCAGCTGACTCCGAGCCAGATCCGTTTTCAAACCGGCAAATCCGCGTTACAGTCACCTCCGTTTTCCACACAGCAGCTGACTCCGAGCCAGATCCGTTTTCAAACTGGCAAATCCGCGTTACAGTCACCTCCGTTTTCCACACAGCAGCTGACTCCGAGCCAGATCCGTTTTCAAACCGGCAAATCCGCGTTACAGTCACCTCCGTTTTCCACACAGCAGCTGACTCCGAGCCAGATCCGTTTTCAAACCGGCAAATCCGCGTTACAGTCACCTCCGTTTCCCACACAGCAGCTGACTCCGAGCCAGATCCGTTTTCAAACCGGCAAATCCGCGTTACAGTCACCTCCGTTTCAGAGCTCAGGGCCGGGTGTCAGTGGGCGGGAACATTCGCTAAACGGATCTGTGCCGCATCTGTGAAAACGAGTGCGCTTCAGTGGTAGTACTACATCCTCAGAGCTACAAATTTCATAAAGGTAAGTCACAGTCTATTAACAGTTTTAGTGCCACAGGACGTAGAATCTACATCCTGGGTAACAAAGTACCTAAGTGCCACAGAACGTAGATTCTACGTCCTGCACTTCCGGATTTGGGAGCGGAGGAGCGGCTTTGGAAGCCGCTTCTTCACTCCCCGCTTGTTCCCCAGCCTCCAGACAATAGTCAGAGGGGGGGAAAGAGTGGCTCCTGGGGTGCGATAGCCCAGGGGCCCCATAAGAAAAGCCGTGCAATCCGTGCCTGGCTTTAACTATCTCCTTCTGCCTTTCTCTGCTTCCCCCTCTGCTCAGCCCCCTGCTTCCTGCCACTCCTACTCACTGCCAGACTGCTGCTGCTGCTGTCTCCCTGCAGATCCACGATCTACTACACAAGTAAGTGCCAAATACACACAAAAACACACATACACTAATAATATACTATAATGTTGTCTGCATTTGTACAGTTTTTACTGGTAAATCTGCTATATCTGCCCTCCATTCCATCTACTCTGTGGCCTTGTCTGCATTTGTACAGTTTTTACTGGTAAATCTGCTATATCTGCCCTCCATTCCATCTACTCTGTGGCCTTGTTGTCTGCATTTGTACAGTTTTTACTGGTAAATCTGCTATATCTGCCCTCCATTCCATCTACTCTGTGGCCTTGTCTGCATTTGTACAGTTTTTACTGGTAAATCTGCTATATCTGCCCTCTATTCCATCTACTCTGTGGCCTTGTTGTCTGCATTTGTACAGTTTTTACTGGTAAATCTGCTATACCTGCCCTCCATTCCATCTACTCTGTGGCCTTGTTGTCTGCATTTGTACAGTTTTTACTGGTAAATCTGCTATATCTGCCCTCCATTCCATCTACTCTGTGGCCTTGTCTGCATTTGTACAGTTTTACTGGTAAATCTGCTATATCTGCCCTCTATTCCATCTACTCTGTGGCCTTGTTGTCTGCATTTGTACAGTTTTTACTGGTAAATCTGCTATACCTGCCCTCCATTCCATCTACTCTGTGGCCTTGTCTGCATTTGTACAGTTTTTACTGGTAAATCTGCTATATCTGCCCTCCATTCCATCTACTCTGTGGCCTTGTTGTCTGCATTTGTACAGTTTTTACTGGTAAATCTGCTATATCTGCCCTCCATTCCATCTACTCTGTGGCCTTGTCTGCATTTGTACAGTTTTTACTGGTAAATCTGCTATATCTGCCCTCTATTCCATCTACTCTGTGGCCTTGTTGTCTGCATTTGTACAGTTTTTACTGGTAAATCTGCTATACCTGCCCTCCATTCCATCTACTCTGTGGCCTTGTCTGCATTTGTACAGTTTTTACTGGTAAATCTGCTATATCTGCCCTCCATTCCATCTACTCTGTGGCCTTGTTGTCTGCATTTGTACAGTTTTTACTGGTAAATCTGCTATATCTGCCCTCCATTCCATCTACTCTGTGGCCTTGTTGTCTGCATTTGTACAGTTTTTACTGGTAAATCTGCTATACCTGCCCTCCATTCCATCTACTCTGTGGCCTTGTTGTCTGCATTTGTACAGTTTTTACTGGTAAATCTGCTATATCTGCCCTCCATTCCATCTACTCTGTGGCCTTGTCTGCATTTGTACAGTTTTTACTGGTAAATCTGCTATACCTGCCCTCCATTCCATCTACTCTGTGGCCTTGTCTGCATTTGTACAGTTTTTACTGGTAAATCTGCTATATCTGCCCTCCATTCCATCTACTCTGTGGCCTTGTTGTCTGCATTTGTACAGTTTTTACTGGTAAATCTGCTATACCTGCCCTCCATTCCATCTACTCTGTGGCCTTGTTGTCTGCATTTGTACAGTTTTTACTGGTAAATCTGCTATATCTGCCCTCCATTCCATCTACTCTGTGGCCTTGTTGTCTGCATTTGTACAGTTTTTACTGGTAAATCTGCTATATCTGCCCTCCATTCCATCTACTCTGTGGCCTTGTTGTCTGCATTTGTACAGTTTTTACTGGTAAATCTGCTATATCTGCCCTCCATTCCATCTACTCTGTGGCCTTGTTGTCTGCATTTGTACAGTTTTTACTGGTAAATCTGCTATACCTGCCCTCCATTCCATCTACTCTGTGGCCTTGTTGTCTGCATTTGTACAGTTTTTACTGGTAAATCTGCTATACCTGCCCTCCATTCCATCTACTCTGTGGCCTTGTTGTCTGCATTTGTACAGTTTTTACTGGTAAATCTGCTATACCTGCCCTCCATTCCATCTACTCTGTGGCCTTGTCTGCATTTGTACAGTTTTTACTGGTAAATCTGCTATATCTGCACTCCATTCCATCTACTCTGTGGCCTTGTCTGCATTTGTACAGTTTTTACTGGTAAATCTGCTATATCTGCCCTCCATTCCATCTACTCTGTGGCCTTGTCTGCATTTGTACAGTTTTTACTGGTAAATCTGCTATACCTGCCCTCCATTCCATCTACTCTGTGGCCTTGTTGTCTGCATTTGTACAGTTTTTACTGGTAAATCTGCTATACCTGCCCTCCATTCCATCTACTCTGTGGCCTTGTTGTCTGCATTTGTACAGTTTTTACTGGTAAATCTGCTATATCTGCACTCCATTCCATCTACTCTGTGGCCTTGTCTGCATTTGTACAGTTTTTACTGGTAAATCTGCTATACCTGCCCTCCATTCCATCTACTCTGTGGCCTTGTCTGCATTTGTACAGTTTTTACTGGTAAATCTGCTATATCTGCCCTCTATTCCATCTACTCTGTGGCCTTGTCTGCATTTGTACAGTTTTTACTGGTAAATCTGCTATATCTGCACTCCATTCCATCTACTCTGTGGCCTTGTCTGCATTTGTACAGTTTTTACTGGTAAATCTGCTATACCTGCCCTCCATTCCATCTACTCTGTGGCCTTGTCTGCATTTGTACAGTTTTTACTGGTAAATCTGCTATACCTGCCCTCCATTCCATCTACTCTGTGGCCTTGTTGTCTGCATTTGTACAGTTTTTACTGGTAAATCTGCTATACCTGCCCTCCATTCCATCTACTCTGTGGCCTTGTTGTCTGCATTTGTACAGTTTTTACTGGTAAATCTGCTATATCTGCACTCCATTCCATCTACTCTGTGGCCTTGTCTGCATTTGTACAGTTTTTACTGGTAAATCTGCTATACCTGCCCTCCATTCCATCTACTCTGTGGCCTTGTTGTCTGCATTTGTACAGTTTTTACTGGTAAATCTGCTATACCTGCCCTCCATTCCATCTACTCTGTGGCCTTGTCTGCATTTGTACAGTTTTTACTGGTAAATCTGCTATATCTGCCCTCTATTCCATCTACTCTGTGGCCTTGTTGTCTGCATTTGTACAGTTTTTACTGGTAAATCTGCTATACCTGCCCTCCATTCCATCTACTCTGTGGCCTTGTCTGCATTTGTACAGTTTTTACTGGTAAATCTGCTATATCTGCCCTCTATTCCATCTACTCTGTGGCCTTGTTGTCTGCATTTGTACAGTTTTTACTGGTAAATCTGCTATACCTGCCCTCCATTCCATCTACTCTGTGGCCTTGTTGTCTGCATTTGTACAGTTTTTACTGGTAAATCTGCTATATCTGCCCTCCATTCCATCTACTCTGTGGCCTTGTCTGCATTTGTACAGTTTTTACTGGTAAATCTGCTATATCTGCCCTCCATTCCATCTACTCTGTGGCCTTGTTGTCTGCATTTGTACAGTTTTTACTGGTAAATCTGCTATACCTGCCCTCCATTCCATCTACTCTGTGGCCTTGTCTGCATTTGTACAGTTTTTACTGGTAAATCTGCTATATCTGCACTCCATTCCATCTACTCTGTGGCCTTGTCTGCATTTGTACAGTTTTACTGGTAAATCTGCTATATCTGCCCTCCATTCCATCTACTCTGTGGCCTTGTTGTCTGCATTTGTACAGTTTTTACTGGTAAATCTGCTATACCTGCCCTCCATTCCATCTACTCTGTGGCCTTGTCTGCATTTGTACAGTTTTTACTGGTAAATCTGCTATACCTGCCCTCCATTCCATCTACTCTGTGGCCTTGTTGTCTGCATTTGTACAGTTTTTACTGGTAAATCTGCTATACCTGCCCTCCATTCCATCTACTCTGTGGCCTTGTTGTCTGCATTTGTACAGTTTTTACTGGTAAATCTGCTATACCTGCCCTCCATTCCATCTACTCTGTGGCCTTGTTGTCTGCATTTGTACAGTTTTTACTGGTAAATCTGCTATATCTGCCCTCCATTCCATCTACTCTGTGGCCTTGTTGTCTGCATTTGTACAGTTTTTACTGGTAAATCTGCTATACCTGCCCTCCATTCCATCTACTCTGTGGCCTTGTCTGCATTTGTACAGTTTTTACTGGTAAATCTGCTATATCTGCCCTCCATTCCATCTACTCTGTGGCCTTGTCTGCATTTGTACAGTTTTTACTGGTAAATCTGCTATATCTGCCCTCCATTCCATCTACTCTGTGGCCTTGTTGTCTGCATTTGTACAGTTTTTACTGGTAAATCTGCTATATCTGCCCTCCATTCCATCTACTCTGTGGCCTTGTTGTCTGCATTTGTACAGTTTTTACTGGTAAATCTGCTATACCTGCCCTCCATTCCATCTACTCTGTGGCCTTGTTGTCTGCATTTGTACAGTTTTTACTGGTAAATCTGCTATATCTGCCCTCCATTCCATCTACTCTGTGGCCTTGTCTGCATTTGTACAGTTTTTACTGGTAAATCTGCTATACCTGCCCTCCATTCCATCTACTCTGTGGCCTTGTCTGCATTTGTACAGTTTTTACTGGTAAATCTGCTATATCTGCCCTCTATTCCATCTACTCTGTGGCCTTGTTGTCTGCATTTGTACAGTTTTTACTGGTAAATCTGCTATACCTGCCCTCCATTCCATCTACTCTGTGGCCTTGTTGTCTGCATTTGTACAGTTTTTACTGGTAAATCTGCTATATCTGCCCTCCATTCCATCTACTCTGTGGCCTTGTCTGCATTTGTACAGTTTTTACTGGTAAATCTGCTATATCTGCCCTCCATTCCATCTACTCTGTGGCCTTGTTGTCTGCATTTGTACAGTTTTTACTGGTAAATCTGCTATACCTGCCCTCCATTCCATCTACTCTGTGGCCTTGTCTGCATTTGTACAGTTTTTACTGGTAAATCTGCTATATCTGCACTCCATTCCATCTACTCTGTGGCCTTGTCTGCATTTGTACAGTTTTTACTGGTAAATCTGCTATATCTGCCCTCCATTCCATCTACTCTGTGGCCTTGTTGTCTGCATTTGTACAGTTTTTACTGGTAAATCTGCTATACCTGCCCTCCATTCCATCTACTCTGTGGCCTTGTCTGCATTTGTACAGTTTTTACTGGTAAATCTGCTATACCTGCCCTCCATTCCATCTACTCTGTGGCCTTGTCTGCATTTGTACAGTTTTTACTGGTAAATCTGCTATATCTGCACTCCATTCCATCTACTCTGTGGCCTTGTCTGCATTTGTACAGTTTTTACTGGTAAATCTGCTATACCTGCCCTCCATTCCATCTACTCTGTGGCCTTGTTGTCTGCATTTGTACAGTTTTTACTGGTAAATCTGCTATACCTGCCCTCCATTCCATCTACTCTGTGGCCTTGTCTGCATTTGTACAGTTTTTACTGGTAAATCTGCTATACCTGCCCTCCATTCCATCTACTCTGTGGCCTTGTCTGCATTTGTACAGTTTTTACTGGTAAATCTGCTATATCTGCACTCCATTCCATCTACTCTGTGGCCTTGTCTGCATTTGTACAGTTTTTACTGGTAAATCTGCTATATCTGCCCTCCATTCCATCTACTCTGTGGCCTTGTCTGCATTTGTACAGTTTTTACTGGTAAATCTGCTATATCTGCCCTCCATTCCATCTACTCTGTGGCCTTGTTGTCTGCATTTGTACAGTTTTTACTGGTAAATCTGCTATACCTGCTCTCCATTCCATCTACTCTGTGGCCTTGTCTGCATTTGTACAGTTTTTACTGGTAAATCTGCTATATCTGCCCTCCATTCCATCTACTCTGTGGCCTTGTCTGCATTTGTACAGTTTTTACTGGTAAATCTGCTATATCTGCCCTCCATTCCATCTACTCTGTGGCCTTGTTGTCTGCATTTGTACAGTTTTTACTGGTAAATCTGCTATATCTGCCCTCCATTCCATCTACTCTGTGGCCTTGTTGTCTGCATTTGTACAGTTTTTACTGGTAAATCTGCTATATCTGCCCTCCATTCCATCTACTCTGTGGCCTTGTTGTCTGCATTTGTACAGTTTTTACTGGTAAATCTGCTATACCTGCCCTCCATTCCATCTACTCTGTGGCCTTGTCTGCATTTGTACAGTTTTTACTGGTAAATCTGCTATATCTGCCCTCCATTCCATCTACTCTGTGGCCTTGTTGTCTGCATTTGTACAGTTTTTACTGGTAATTTTCATTTTTGGCACTAGCCAAAATCTATAGACTATTAGCTCTTTCTGTAGTTTTGTACATTTTATGACCCCCCATAAAACTCCTCTGTAAATAAACTCTGTAAGTCACTTTATATCAGGGTTCATCTTCACTCTTGCTATACTCCCCCCCTCTGACACAGCTGGGTGATTAGCCTGTTGCTTGATCAATTACAATCAGTTGTGATTCCCCAGCTTTGCCTCTCCCTATTAAGACTTTCTTAGGGGAGAGCATTTG
Source organism: Xenopus tropicalis (assembly GCF_000004195.4). Lineage (NCBI taxonomy): Eukaryota > Metazoa > Chordata > Amphibia > Anura > Pipidae > Xenopus > Xenopus tropicalis. The sequence goes on from NC_030677.2 coordinate 5,950,939, forward strand.
CTGGGGGTTGAGCATTTGCAAGGGTGATTTGTTCCAAAGTGATTCGTTTACAAGTGATCTGAACGAGTTTAACAAGGAGTTAATCAGAGGAGACCTACAAGGAGAGCCACTACAGACTGCTGCTTGAAATTAAAGAACTGTCTCAAATGCAGACCAACTCATTAATGCACTGAGGAACCATTGCCATTCTCTGACGCTACAAGACTACACCTCACCTGATAATGGCAAAATGCACTTCATTTCTTCTAATTGTATGCATGGTGCTCCCTAAGGTAGTCACTTCCTTTAACCCCCCTGCTGTCTGTCCATACTCCATCCACATATCCTCCTCCCTGCTCCCATCTACATACTCCAGCTCCTTCACCCTTTATAACTACTTGCAATACCTCTGTCCCCCGGTTACTGTCCCTACGCGGAGGCGCAATCATTTTAACCATTTACCAGTAAATATGTTAATAATAGGCTAAAAATAAGAAATAAGAAACACTGAATTTTTTTTGTTCACACTTAATATTTATTTAGAGACTATGAAAAGGAGGGAACCACCTTTAACAAGTTCTGGAGTCAGACGGAGGGCTCGCATTGCACTTGAAAAACGCCTGCATGACATTGCAGACTTACAACCAGAACCAACTTTTACAACAGCTTACGAAGCTGATGCATATTCCACAACCAATGACAGTGACTCAAGACTCTCTCGGACAGACGAGCATTTAGATTCTATTTGCACAGATGATTTTGGAGGATTGACTGAAAGACAGTGTGTTTCAGAGCCTGACTCTGAATCCGAACCAGAGGTTGCAGATGAGCCAGTCAGCTTTGTTGAAACTTTAGCCAACTGGTCTGTACAGTTTGGTGTTTCTTTAGTTGCCCTATCAGCTCTCCTTAGTTTGTTGAGAGTGTACCACCCAGAACTTCCAAAGGATGCCCGAACCATCCTTAAAACAAAAACTGAATATAAAATTCAACAAAAATGTGGTGGGTTTTATCATTATAGAGGTATCCTGACAGCTCTCTGGAACACCCTAACCAAACTAATTGAAAAGTTTCCAAATGGCTTTACTTTTAAATTGCAAGTAAACATTGATGGCTTGCCATTGTTTAAGAGCACAAATTTACAGTTATGGCCCATTTTAGGACTCTTGTTAAATGCCCCAATGAAAGAACCTGTTGTTATCGGGCTCTTCTGTGGTACCAAAAAACCAAATGCCCCTGATGAATATTTGAAAGACTTTACCCACGAGTTAAAACAGCTGCAGGAAGGAGTCTATTTTAAAGAAAAAAAGGTTTTCTTTGAACTGGATTCTGTTGTATGTGATACCCCTGCTAGAGCTTTTGTAAAAAACGTAAAGGCACACAATGGTTATCATGGATGTGATAAGTGTTGCCAGCCAGGAGTTTATGTTAACCACAGAATGACATACCCCCAGAATGATTTTGTGTTACGGACTGATTCATCATTTTCAGACAAAGTTGACGAGGACCATCATCATGATGGACCACATGGATTTTTTGGTCTAGATGTGGGCATGGTGACTAGATTTCCTATAGATTACATGCACCTTGCATGTTTAGGTGTTACACGTAAATTGTTAAATGTTTGGCTGAGGGGCCCTTTGAAATTTCGCTTGTCCTCCGGTTGTGTTGATCGCATTTCTCAAACTCTGACTCAGATGCGTGCGTACATACCAGTTGAGTTTGTAAGGAAACCAAGATCTTTGAGAGAACTAGATCGTTGGAAAGCTACTGAACTTAGACAGTTTCTGTTGTATACTGGTTCTGTTGCTCTGGCACCGTATTTAGATCATAATTTATATAACAACTTTATGTTATTTTATACAGGTATTTGCATCCTTGTTAGCCCGCAGCTTTATTCTTTGTTTAACAATTATGCAAACACGCTTCTTACAGCATTTGTAAAACATGTTGGGGAGCTTTATGGAAAAGATGCCTTAGTGTATAATGTGCATGCCTTGGTCCACCTGTCAGCTGATGCCAAACTACATGGTTCTTTAGACACTATCTCAGCTTTTCCATATGAAAATTACCTCCGTACACTGAAGAAGTTTGTGAGAAAGCCAGAATTTCCTCTTGCGCAGATAATAAGAAGGTTATCAGAGGTTGAAAAAATCAGTAGTTCTGAGTTGCCCTGTAAAGCTTTAAGAATGCAACATTATGTTGGACCTGTTCCTGATGGCCTTCAAGCAACAGCACAGTACAGGGAGCTGAGGACTGAACACTGGTCAGTGAAAGCTTCAACAGGAGATAATGTTTTTGCTATAGGCAAAGACATTTGTGTTATTCTTAACATTGTTCAGTCTGTAAAGGAAATATACGTTGTGTTTAGAGTTTTTACACAAATTGCAAATTTTTTCAACTATCCAATGAGCTCGGATTTTCTTAGAGTATTTATTGTGTCAGAGCCAACAGGACCATTAAGGGTAGCCAAAGCATCACAGATCTCTCACAAGTGTGTACTCCTTCCTTACAATGATAAATTTGTTGTCATGCCTCTCTTGCATACCCGCTTATAGAACACAGCTCTAGTTCAGGTTAGGGATGGGGTTAGGAACAATATGACGAAAAAGACTGACAAAAACTGACAAAAGACTGCTTTACTTCACAAAGGTTTCTGGATACTGGATTTTGAAAATGTGAGTATTCCAAATAAACCACTTTAGATCAGTGGTTCTCAATTCTAGTCCTCACTAACACACCCGATTCAGATCAGATCGATAGAAGAGCGCTCCATGCATGATCGGATGATCCCTGACCATGATCCCAGAGCATGGTAGTTCTGATGAGGTTTACTTTGTAAATTTTCTTTTGCTTTTACTCTTCTCTGGTAAATTTCTAACTTGAACAATTTATTTTTTGAGAAATAACAAAATATATTATTAAGTGTAATACAGCAAAATTGAGTCAGTTATCTTATTTACATGTTAATAAAACTAAAAAGAAAAACAACTAACAAGAAAAAGGGGGGAGCAGGTAACTTGGGGTAAGTGGTAAATGACTGATGGCTTTATAATACATTTTATGAAGCATTGACAGTAACACTTCATTTCATGTACAGTATAAAAAAAGTACACCAGAAATTTTTGTAAATATTTTATTCTATCTTTTCATGTGACAACATTGAAGAAATGCCGCTGCTCCAGTGTACAGTAGAGAGTGTACAGCCTGTATAACAGTGTACATTTGCTGTCCTCTCAAAATAACCCAACACACAGCCATTAATGTCTAAACCGCTGGCAACACCCCAAATGGAAATGTCCAAATTGGGACCAACGTGTCAATATTTTGACACGTTGGTCCCACCATTCACCATTATTTTCTAGCACTTATATCCTTTTCCATCTTTATGTAGAGCAACAATTGTTTTTTTCAGATCCTCAGAGAGTTCTTTGCCATGAGGAGCCATGTTGAACTTCCAGTGACCAGTATGAGAGAGTGTGAGAGCAATAACACCAAATTTAGGGACTAGGGAGGGAAATGGCTAATTGGGACCAATTTTGGACATTTCCACTTAGGGGTGTACTCACTTTTGTTGCCAGCAGTTTAGACATTAATGTCTGTGTGTTGAGTTATTTTGAGGGGACAGTAAATGTGCACTGTTCTTACAGGCTGTACACTCACTATTGTACATTGGAGCAGAGTGGCATTTCTTAAGTGTTGTCACATGAAAAGGTATATTAAAGTATTTACAAAAATGTGAGAGGTGTACTCATTTTTGTGAGGTACTATATATGTTGTTACCTGTGCTTGTATGTTGTGTCAATTTTAATTGTTTGAGGGAAAAGGCAATCTATGCTGGTGATAACAGTATGATCAAAGAATGCTAGTACATGGATTGAAGGAAAATGTTAAAGGAATGTTGTATGTCTTTTAAAATATGTAATACTTTCTGCAAAAACTTCTTTTTCAGATGTTTTTGGTTGTGGAATTTATAGAAACAAACACTGTTAACATTATATCTGAATCATGGCTTGAAGATGGTGTCACTTGGTGGCCAAACTATAGAAGCGACGAACGCATAAACCGAGCTGTTCAAAAATGTGAAGAGCCAGGAGCAGACTGGAAAAAATATGATGTTCGAGTCCATTCAAGAACAGGTAAGAATCTGCTTTAGAAATAAAATGAAATTTATTTGTAATTTCTGTGAACTAAACTTAAAAATTTTTTAATTTCAATTATTAATGGTTTCAAATTTCTATATTGTACACATTAATTTACACAAATTTAACAGTCAGTACTTAATAGTGGGTCTAGAACAACAGCCAAACCACTTTAGATCAGTGGTTCTCAATTCTAGTCCTCACTAACACACATGATTCAGATCAGATTGTTAGAAGAGCGCTCCATGCATAAACTGCATTCCGATTGAGATGATCGGATGATCCCTGAGCATGGTAGTTCTGATGATTTTCACAGAAAATTTAAATGAACAGCTAATATTTGATGTACTATAACAGGTGGAGTAATATTTATGTGTCGGATGCGGGTCAGATGGGCGACAGGCACAGACGGATTGCAGATTCAATTTGAGATTGTAGAAGTGAGGGTATTTATTTAATTAATTTTATTTATTTTTTGTGAATTCTGATCAGGTGATTACCTTAAAGCAAGACAGAAACTGAGGGCCTTGCTGACCTGCAATACCTCTGAATTACAAACAGATGAGGAGGAAGAAGTGATTAGGAAGAGAAAAATTAAGCCAAGGTTTCATATTCTGAGACTATTACTCCACTACTACTACAGTGGTGTGAAAAACTATTTGCCCCCTTCCTGATTTCTTATTCTTTTGCATGTTTGTCACACTTAAATGTTTCTGATCATCAAAAACCATTAACTATTAGTCAAAGATAACATAATTGAACACAAAATGCAGTTTTTAAATGAAGGTTTACGTTATTAAGGGAGAAAAAAAACTCCAAATCTACATGGCCCTGTGTGAAAAAGTGATTGCCCCCCTTGTTAAAAAATAACTTAACTGTGGTTTATCAATTTCAATTTTCAATTTCAATATCAATTTCTGTAGTCACCCCCAGGCCTGATTACTGCCACACCTGTTTCAATCAAGAAATCACTTAAATAGGAGCTACCTGACACAGAGAAGTAGACCAAAAGCACCTCAAAAGCTAGACATCATGCCAAGATCCAAAGAAATTCAGGAACAAATGAGAACAAAAGTAATTGAGATCTATCAGTCTGGTAAAGGTTATAAAGCCATTTCTAAAGCTTTGGGACTCCAGCGAACCACAGTGAGAGCCATTATCCACAAATGGCAAAAACATGGAACAGTGGTGAACCTTCCCAGGAGTGGCCGGCCGACCAAAATTACCCCAAGAGCGCAGAGAAAACTCATCCGAGAGGCCACAAAAGACCCCAGGACAACATCTAAAGAACTGCAGGCCTCACTTGCCTCAATTAAGGTCAGTGTTCACGACTCCACCATAAGAAAGAGACTGGGCAAAAACGGCCTGCATGGCAGATTTCCAAGGCGTAAACCACTTTTAAGCAAAAAGAACATTATGGCTCGTCTCAATTTTGCTAAAAAACATCTCAATGATTGCCAAGACTTTGGGGAAAATACCTTGTGGACCGACGAGACAAAAGTTGAACTTTTTGGAAGGTGCGTGTCCCGTTACATCTGGCGTAAAAGTAACACAGCATTTCAGAAAAAGAACATCATACCAACAGTAAAATATGGTGGCGGTAGTGTGATGGTTTGGGGTTGTTTTGCTGCTTCAGGACCTGGAAGGCTTGCTGTGATAGATGGAACCATGAATTCTACTGTCTACCAAAAAATCCTGAAGGAGAATGTCCGGCCATCTGTTCGTCAACTCAAGCTGAAGCAATCTTGGGTGCTGCAGCAGGACAATGACCCAAAACACACCAGCAAATCCACCTCTGAATGGCTGAAGAAAAACAAAATGAAGACTTTGGAGTGGCCTAGTCAAAGTCCTGACCTGAATCCTATTGAGATGTTGTGGCATGACCTTAAAAAGGCGGTTCATGCTAGAAAACCCTCAAATAAAGCTGAATTACTATTCTGCAAAGATGAGTGGGCCAAAATTCCTCCAGAGCGCTGTAAAAGACTCGTTGCAAGTTATCGCAAACGCTTGATTGCAGTTATTGCTGCTAAGGGTGGCCCAACCAGTTATTAGGTTCAGGGGGCAATTACTTTTTCACACAGGGCCATGTAGGTTTGGATTTTTTTTCTCCCTAAATAATAAAAACCCTCATTTAAAAACTGCATTTTGTGTTTACTTGTGTTATCTTTGACTAATAGTTAAATGTGTTTGATGATCAGAAACATTTAAGTGTGACAAACATGCAAAAGAATAAGAAATCAGGAAGGGGGCAAATAGTTTTTCACACCACTGTATATACCATTTAAAATACGTTTAGAAATATTTAACTATAGAGCTTAAAGGCTAGGTAGTGTAAACTTCTCTTTTTTTGCTTTGAAGTAATTTGCTATAATTGCCAAAGGAAGCAATGGACTGTTTGGATATTTTGCAGTACTATAAAGGGTCAATTGATACAAGCCATACTATAGATTCCATAGTGTAGGTTAATTTAATATTTTGTGTGTCTTTTTATGTATTTTGAGTGTTTTTAGGTTTTAATCTTTAACAAATTGCTTTAAGTTTTTAACCCTGCCAAACATTATGATTAGTTGGTGTTTGTTTTGTTTGTTAGGCAAATCTTTGGCGATACAGACTCTGACAGTGAGCCAGAGATGGCTATAAAGAGGAGATGCCACAATGTCCTCCCTTGTCCAGTACCACCTATTCCTCCCCCTACTCCTGACAATGAAGCTTGCCAGACTACTGCTAGACCTCTCCTAGACCAGAGGCAGACGGAATCTTATTTTACTGGTATATTCTTGTATTTTTGTTGAATAGTTTTTTAATACTGTTATGTTAATGTTACAACTGAACATGTATATACAGTCAAGCCGTGGCAAATTTTATCTTAAGTCAAGGTACTTGTCTGGATCTGATGCAGTTAATGTAACTGTAAAGTTAATGTTTTTATGTGCTGAGTGAATCTGACAGATCTTGGCTGAACATTGTTCGTTGTAAGTGCACATAATTAATAGAAACTATAAACATAAAGGATTTATTATTATAATAGTAAATTTTTCATAATTTGTTGTTATTCACTTAAAAATATGTTATTGACATACCTATGTTTCACAGCAGCACCACCTGCCCCCTTAAGTACATCTTGCATGCCTTCCAGTCCTCTGCCCCACTCCTCTGTTGGCCATTTTGATACGATGCATTTTCAAGATGATTTTTGCTCAGGTATTTTTTTATAATAATTAATATATATATATATATATATATATATAGTATATTTTTTAATAATTCTTTGCATGCCATCTTTGATCAACAGTCAGTGAGCTAAAAATAATGACTCTCCCCATGCTCAGGGCCTCAAGTTGCAACACGTGTCTCTCACACACCATCAAGCTCTATGGGCCAGATCTCTGCCACGCCTCTGCCAGATGAGCATTTCTTTAGGCCCACATTTAGACTGGGGAAGACAGGCACTGGACCAATTCCATGCTCTGGTAAAATCTTTTTTTTTTTTTTTTTTTTTTATTTCAAACATCCAGTTTTTCAAAATGATATATAATAAGAAAACTTTCAATCTTTCCTTTATTGTAGCTGCTCAGCTGCACATCCTAACTTTATTGGATTATGTGAAGGAACAGCAAACGGCGATTGCTGCTGCTGTGAACAATCTTGCTGCAAGACTGGGGACAGAGGCTCCTGTGGCTGAAATGCCTAAAGACATCAGTATCCCCCTGACCACTGTGCCTGAAGTTGAGGAGTTTGAGGAATGGCTTAAAGACTCAAGAAATTCACAAGCTAAACAAAACATGGTATGTTTTTTCCCATTATCTAAAGCTACTTTATGGTTGTTGTACCTACGTTATCTCAAGTGGTTCTGTGCCTGTTGTAGTGATACTGGCCTCAAATATTAATATTAATTCTTAGTTTTGGTTACATATTATTTAAGGTGAGAGTGTTAGATACAGGGCACCAATTAATATAAAGTTTGGTACTCATTCGGTTCATGGTAGAGAACAACGTGATCAAGACCATCCCTCCCTCCAGTGATCAGGTGCTCAGTCTGTCCATTAAGAAACATTAAGCAAACTCTATGCAGAGTTAACCCATGGAAATCTGCTGGACCAGACAACATTCCTGGCAGAGCGTTCACGGAATGTGCAGAACAGCTAGCATCTTTAACATTTTCCTGAGCAGCGCTGTTGTTCCTACATGCCTCAAGACAATGACCGTTGTCCCTGCGCTGAAGATGTCTACAGTTTCCTGCTTCAATTACTAACGTCCTTTTGCTCTCACACCCACTGTGAAGAAGTGTTTTGAGAGACTCATCAGGAAACAAATCAAAACACAGCTATCACGCTCATTGAACCCCTTGCAGTTTGAATATCATCCTAACTGCTCCATGGATGATGCCACAACCTTCCATCTGGCCCTTACACACCTGGACATACATGAATGCTGTTCATAGACTTCAGTTCAGCATCCAGTACAATCATTCCACAGCACCAGATTGAGTAATTGAGCCTGCCGGCCCTGAACACCTCCCTCTGTAATTGGATCCTGGACCTGAATTATGTTGTCTACAGTATGTAGCATCAGGGTCCTTTAGGAACGTTTCATTTCACTGTGTACTGCGTCAGCTATATGTGGTTGTAATGACAATAAAAGCGTCTTGACTTTACTAATGTCTCTCTCTACTTTTGTAGTCAGAGAGGGTCCTCACCGTAAAACGGCCCCTGGAATATGCTGTTCTCTACATTATATAAAAATTTTTCGTTTTGATTAGAGCAGACAATATAATATATTTTTGTCTTTTCAGATATCTGCTCTGGGTGCTGTTGGAGGTCAAAACACCAAAAGAGTGACATGGAACATACTTTCAAGGCTTTACTCAGATGCAGTAGCCAAACAAATAAACTGGAAAGGAGTCAATGGGAAGAAGTGCTTTAAGGAAATGCTCACAAGAAGTTTGTTGATCAGTAAGTATTGAGTAATACCAAGAAGTTGAGTATTAGATACATCTTTAAAACCTAAACAATAAAGTTACTATGCCATTATTATGGAGCTTATTATTCTGTGGAAGTTAAAGATTCTTTTTTGAAAGTTTTTCTTTATTAATTTTGGAACAAAAAGAGAATAGTAAAGGAGGAAGTGAAAGAAAATAGGAAAGAAAGAAGGTACTCATACATGGTAATACTCAGTGGTGGGCGTTTACATTTGAAGAAGTTTCATTTGTAACGGTGCCTAGCTACTTGTCTAGGGTTTGTTGAGGTATTAGTGGGTTATGCTATTCGTTCGTACTGTCAGCCAGCAGCTCCATATTTTGTCGAACTTGGCCGGGCATCCTCGGGCCAGGTAGGTAAGTTTCTGTCTTGGGAGTGTGTCATCCACCAGCTTTATCCAAAATCCCAGGGTTGGCGGTTCCGTATTTTTTCATGTCAGCAAAATAGCTTTCTTGGCATAATGTAGGAGTTGCTGCAGACATATCCTGTCCCCTGAGGGCAAAGTAAGACCTTCCGTATGGCCCAATAGGCAAAATTCAGGTGTCCTGATATTCGGGAGTCCCAGCAAGGAGCCCATATGGTGAGCCATAAGGTGAGTATGGTGGTCCTGTACTGCTGGATTAGGACACTCCCAGAATACATGGATGTAATTGCCCTGATCTACATTACATTTTACACACATCTGGGTATCCCTGGTATATGCGTGCCAGCCTGTGGGGGGTTAGGTACACTCTGTTAAGGAATTTGACCTGTATGTAGCGGTCCCTTGTTGCTGTATTATTTTCAGTTATTTGTTCTAGTATATCTTTCCAGACATCATTATCTAGCTGGGGAAAGTCCTGGGCCCATTTCAGCCTAATATGATTTACTGAGTCAAAGCTCCCCTGCAATAGTATGGCATTGAACCAGCTGAGGGGTTTGAGCAGATTAGGTCTGTGTAGGTATCGTTCAAGGGTACTTTCAGTAATATTGGGGGGCTCCCTGGGGAACTGTATCTGGAACGCATGTTTCAGCTGGAGGTACCTGAAGAGCATGTGGTTCTGCAGGTTAAATTCCTCCTTTAATTGAGCGTATTGCTTGATACCTCCTGCTTCCACCACATCATGTAGGTGCTTTACCCCTGCAGCAGCCCAAAGGTTAGCATCTGGGAAGGTCCTGAATTGCGTAAGGGTGTTATTGCCCCAGAGTGGTGTCCACTTGGACCAGCTATTTGCTTTTTTGTGTATTACTTTTACCGTTCTAGAAAAGACCTGGATTCATGGGATTTCATGGGTGGGGTTAAGGGGTGTATGGACGGTATCCCTCTATATATTTGGTTTGCCAATGCTTCAAATGAGGAGACCACTGCTGCTTCTAATACCGTGGCCTGGTTATTTGGATCTGGGTGAAGTTAAAGAGTCTTATTTTTCTTTTTACCAGGGGCTGTAAGAAAGAACCAGTCTTCGACCAATGCAGCAGACAGTGAGATAGATTCTTATGCCATCCGTTGGTTCAATCTTGCTCCTGACCGTGGCGGTGGCCGGAAAGAGCGTTCAAGAGTCAAAGAGGCGTTAACTGAGGTAAATTCAGATCCAAGAAGCATAGTGGCAGTTACATTTTTTCATTAGGATAACAAGTCAGTAATAGAGGTTGACTTCATGATAAAAATAAATTTCAACTTTTATTTAATGCAAAAAAACTCAAACATTATTAAACAGCCATTGATTTATAGATAAAAAATTAATAAATAAATGAAAATATTTTTTGTACTAGAATTTGTAAGATAACTTAATCAGTAAAATAAGTTATAAGTTAATTTGCAGTTTATCCATAGTCTGTCTCATAACACTGCTTTAGTGGAAAAATAACAGCTTTCTTATTGGTGTGTTTTTTTTGTTTTTTTTCAGATGGCCCATGGGAATTAAATTGTTTGACTGCTCTATCGGATTGTGTTTTTGTTCATTGGGATAAATCTGTTATTAGTATTCTCTGTTTTGTTCTGACCACATTGTTTGGACACAGGGGACCAACTCCTGTAGTTGCACAGTTAAAAAAAATAGTAAATAAATAAATAAATTTATTTGCATTGTTCTTGTACTGTTTTATTTGTTTTTTATTTACACTTTGCACAATAACTATTTTTGTCAACAGTGTTGTAAAGATCAGTGTTTGTTTTTCTTTTATTAGCATAAATATACTGTCAATTTACTTTACTTTGAAACAGAAACAGAAAAACAATACTTAAACAGTAGTCCAAGAACTGCTTGTGACCACTGACTTTATTGGATGTTATTCCTTATCCTGTCACTCCCCTACCGTCTTTGTTAGTAAAAGCATAACAAGGCTCAAAACATGGAGAAAATATTGGTAAATAATGTTTGTGACTAGCAACTTAAATTGAAATTAGATCTCAGTTGACTTAAATTTCAGGAAGTGTTGCATTACAACTATGTGGTAATAATTAGGTTTTTCTTATTGTGTAGCACTGATTTAAGCTTGGTGAATATTATGGAAGCACAGTAAGTAAAAAACTGTGTTAGGTAGAAAGTAAGGTCAAATCTGCTCTGTGTAATTGTTTATGTATGTTTATAGTAAAGTAGTGGCTGTTGTGTTAGAATTAACATTAGATGATCAGAAGGCATTTTAATACAGTATTTGTTTATATAAAAAAATAAGTAGCAAAAGACAAAAAAGATATTTTAGATAATAAATGCTTGAAATTCTAGACAACATAGTCTTGGGCCAGATCTGAGTCAGCTGAGCGAACTCCAGGCCAGATACTATGATGATTTGGCGCAAATGTGAACCACATCTGGCCCACATCTATTCCACACTTCTGGCCCACATCTGGGGCTGGTATGGGACCAAAACCAGAACAGAGCTGGACCAGATCTGGTCCACATTTGAGCCAGATCATCATAAAGGAATCCACATCTGGCCCACATCTATTCCACACTTCTGGCCCACATCTGGGGCTGGTATGGGACCAAAACCAGAACAGAGCTGGACCAGATCTGGTCCACATTTGAGCCAGATCATCATAAAGGAATCCACATCTGGCCCACATCTATTCCACACTTCTGGCCCACATCTGGGGCTGGTATGGGACCAAAACCAGAACAGAGCTGGACCAGATCTGGTCCACATTTGAGCCAGATCATCATAAAGGAATCCACATCTGGCCCGGAGCCGGCTCAGTGCTGGTCCGGATAAGTACAATCGGATCTATGCCAGTATTGGCCCGTTGTGCCAAAAGACATCGGCCCAAGTCAGTTGCGCGAATCTGGCCCAGAACTTACGATGGGTCTGGGCCAGATCTGGACCACATGATTTTTGCTATCTGGGTTATTTGTGTCATGAACTTTGATTCTTTGATGTTCAAATTAAGGACAATTCAGGAAGATGATAAACCTACTGATTGTACTACTTTGTTATACTATAGGATCCTATAGAATTATGTTTTGCATTTTGTACTTAACTCCGTTAGTTAAAGGGGAACTAAACCCTGCTGCACAGCGCAGCTCAACCAAACGTTACTCAGCTGTTGCTGGACTACAAATCCCAGAATAATGTAACATATAATGAAGGGTGAGGCATGCTGGGAGTTGTAGTCCAGCAACATCAGGGTTGGATTCTTAAAGCAATATTGCACAATAAAACTTTCCCAGCTCTCTAGGGCCCGCATTGGCAGCATTGAAATGCAAAAGAATCCTCCAATGAGAATCCCAGCTGATGTGAGTAAATCCGGCTCCCTGTTCTCTGTTCCTGCAATTGGAGTTGGGAGCAATAAGCACAGTTTCCCAGCACTGAACAAGTCTGTCCCTTTATCCCCATGTCTGATTCCTGTGCCATATAATGATGGGAAAATGCCATCATTATCTCTATATGTAAGGTACCAGCAAGGGGCCTGACACAGGGAATCAGCATTCTCATTGGTCACTTCTCTTGCATCTTTAATTAAGTTTTCAGTCAGTAGAATTCTCATTGGTGAGTTGGTTTCCATGTGTAATTATGTTTTCCATCAACTTCTATAGAGAACTAGGGGGCGCAGTGGGGCAGCTTTACTGCTGTCCCACTGTGGTCTATTCAGCCATAAAAAAAAACCTTTGCAATGTCTTTCCTTGCTTACAAGGGGAATATACAGACCTGCATATATATTAAACAGCATTTTAAAGATATTCCACTTTCCTTCTGGCTGCACGCCTAAAATTTAGACTTAGGCCAGGTATGGTAAAGCTTTGCACAGAATAAATATAACCTCAAGCTTGCACTATTGTGGCTAATTTATTGGCAATTAAATTAAAATCTTTTAAACTTTTTAGCATTCACATATCAGTTTCCAGAAATATCAAATAATTTCCTTAATTAATAGCAAATTTTGGCTTTAAGTACACAAATATTTCTGCTTAGTACAGTAAAAGAAGAGTGACATTCAGATCTCTGCACAAAGGGTATCAGGTTTTGCTTTGAAGTAAACACGATTTTTGGTTTCTTTCAGGTTTACACATAATGATGTAACATTTGGGCAGAAATATAGAGGCTAAAAGGCCCGCGCTTGAGGTGAGTATGGCAAATATCTCCACACACACAGTGTTTTTGCCTTTGGTGCTCAGATAGGCCGGGATCATTGTGATCCAAACACTGCAGAAGAGCAGCATGCTGAAAGTGATGTACTTGGCCTCATTAAAACTGTCCGGTAAGCTCCGAGCTAAAAATGCTAAAACAAAACTAACAGCTGCCAGAAGCCCCATATACCCAATAACTGAGTAAAAGCCAATAGCTGAGCCCTCATTGCACTGAATGATGATGGTTCCAGGGGAAGTGTGAATGTCCAGTTCCTGAAAGGGAGGAGAAATGGCCAACCAAGTCATGCAGATGATTATTTGAATGGATGAGCAGAACAAGACTACAGAATTGGACAGTTTGACTCCCAGCCATTTTCTCCATGAGCTCCCTGGCTTGGTGGCTTTGAAAGCAACACAAACCATGATAGTCTTGGCCAGGAGAGAAGAGACAGCTATGGAGAAGGTGATTCCAAAAGTGATGATGCGCAGCATGCAGGTTATATCCACAGGGCGACCGAGGAACAGAAACACACTGAGAAAGCTCAGCTTGATGGAGACAAGGAGGAGGAAGCTCAGGCTCCGGTTGTTGGCTCTCACTATGGGGGAGTCCCGGTATAAAACAAAAACACCAAATATAAGAAGAGTTATAAGGAAAAACAGAACTGATATAGATGTTAAAAACACAGAAATCCCATCACTTGTATATGAGAGACAATCCTCAGTTCTTGCAATACACTGATTCCTCTTCTCATTGGGCCATTCCAAGTCTGGGCACCTGTAGCAATTTTCACTGTCTGTAAAAAATACAACAAAACAAAAAAAAATCTTTAAAGGAGAATTAAAGTATAAAATAGAATATTGCTAGAAATGCTGCACTTTCCATACAAAACACAAACATAAACATTAACATTATGAACTTACTGCACAGCCCAGAGATTGGGAAGCCTAACAAAATTAACCATTTATGCAAAGTTGTCCACAGGGGGTCGCCAACTTGTTACTTTGCAAAACCAAAAAACTTTGCACATGCTCAGTGAGCTCTGGGCTGCTGTTGGGAAGAGGGAGCCAGATTTACTCATATCAGCTCATTGGAGGATTCTTTTGCATTTCAATGCTGCCAATGCGGGCCCTAGAGAGCTGGGAAAGTTTTATTGTGCAATATTGCTTTAAGAATCCAACCCTGATGTTGCTGGACTACAGCTCCCAGTGTGCCACATTTCTAGGATGAGATTAGTAGTATAGCAACAGCTGAGTAACGTTGGGCTGAGCAGTATTGTGCGGTTTGTTGCAATATAATCATTATAGTCTATAACAAATGCTATACTTTATGCTTGGATGTGTAACCTCTACTGCCTTTTACCTTCTCCATGATGTTCAATATCCTAGAACAGTTTATTTACAGGTATTATCTTTTTCACTGGCCCTTATTATAGGTAAGAGAATATTTCCCATTAGGGTTCCTACCAGTTCTATTGGAGATCTCTCCCTCGGAGCAGCGGACACAGTAATAGCAGCAGGGCTGGGCTCGGGGCATTAGAGCCTTCCGGGTGCCGGGCTGGCAAATGTCTGCACATTGAGCTTCTGGGATCTAAAAACAATAAACACCTTCAGGGATATATTTATAGTCTGTATAGTCATTACAGAGAGGGGTTTCCTTGCTTAAAAAAAACCTTTTAAACATTTTCCTGGGGCTGTTAGATTTGGCAGCATGGCTTCCTCTCTAGCCCTACTATAAGTCATGTTATCGTATGTATGTGGTATTGTAAGTGTTTTATTCACTTTTACTAAGGAGAGTCCCTCTAAAAAGGCAATAAAGGAAAAATATTTATCTTATTTGAACTTGTATCCATAATGGAATATTTTCTATTGCAGTATTATTATTTTTTTGTTTTAGCTTTTGTGCTATGATGAGTCCTCCCTCTAGTCACTGCCTACTCACTATTAATCATACATACACATTAACCAATCACAGTCCTGTCTGGCTGCTTCCTATGGAACTACAGTCCTGCTATGGTTCCTTATCCCTCTGCCTTCTCCCTCTAGTCACTGCCTACTCACTATTAATCATGCATACACACTAACCAATCACAGTCCTGTCTAGTCACTGCCTACTCACTATTAATCATGCATACACACAAACCAATCACAGTCCTGTCTAGTCACTGCCTACTCACTATTAATCATGCATACACACTAACCAATCACAGTCCTGTCTGGCTGCTTCCTATGGAACTACAGTCCTGCTATGGTTCCTTATCCCTCTGCCTTCGCCCTCTAGTCACTGCCTACTCACTATTAATCATGCATACACACTAACCAATCACAGCCCTGCTATGGTTCCTTATCCCTCTGCCTTCTCCCTCTAGTCACTGCCTACTCACTATTAATCATGCATACACACAAACCAATCACAGTCCTGTCTAGTCACTGCCTACTCACTATTAATCATGCATACACACAAACCAATCACAGTCCTGTCTAGTCACTGCCTACTCACTATTAATCATGCATACACACTAACCAATCACAGTCCTGTCTGGCTGCTTCCTATGGAACTACAGTCCTGCTATGGTTCCTTATCCCTCTGCCTTCGCCCTCTAGTCACTGCCTACTCACTATTAATCATGCATACACACAAACCAATCACAGTCCTGTCTAGTCACTGCCTACTCACTATTAATCATGCATACACACTAACCAATCACAGTCCTGTCTGGCTGCTTCCTATGGAACTACAGTCCTGCTATGGTTCCTTATCCCTCTGCCTTCGCCCTCTAGTCACTGCCTACTCACTATTAATCATGCATACACACAAACCAATCACAGTCCTGTCTAGTCACTGCCTACTCACTATTAATCATACATACACACTAACCAATCACAGCCCTGTCTGGCTGCTTCCTATGGAACTACAGTCCTGCTATGGTTCCTTATCCCTCTGCCTTCTCCCTCTAGTCACTGCCTACTCACTATTAATCATACATACACACTAACCAATCACAGCCCTGTCTGGCTGCTTCCTATGGAACTACAGTCCTGCTATGGTTCCTTATCCCTCTGCCTTCTCCCTCTAGTCACTGCCTACTCACTATTAATCATACATACACACTAACCAATCACAGCCCTGCTATGGTTCCTTATCCCTCTGGCTTCTCCCTCTAGTCACTGCCTACTCACTATTAATCATGCATACACACTAACCAATCACAGTCCTGCTATGGTTCCTTATCCCTCTGCCTTCTCCCTCTAGTCACTGCCTACTCACTATTAATCATGCATACACACTAACCAATCACAGTCCTGCTATGGTTCCTTATCCCTCTGCCTTCTCCCTCTAGTCACTGCCTACTCACTATTAATCATGCATACACACTAACCAATCACAGCCCTGCTATGGTTCCTTATCCCTCTGGCTTCTCCCTCTAGTCACTGCCTACTCACTATTAATCATGCATACACACTAACCAATCATAGTCCTGCTATGGTTCCTTATCCCTCTGCCTTCTCCCTCTGGTCACTGCCTACTCACTATTAATCATGCATACACACTAACCAATCACAGCCCTGTCTGGCTGCTTCCTATGGAACTACAGTCCTGCTATGGTTCCTTATCCCTCTGCCTTCTCCCTCTAGTCACTGCCTACTCACTATTAATCATACATACACACTAACCAATCACAGTCCTGTCTGGCTGCTTCCTATGGAACTACAGTCCTGCTATGGTTCCTTATCCCTCTGCCTTCTCCCTCTAGTCACTGCCTACTCACTATTAATCATGCACACACACTAACCAATCACAGCCCTGTCTGGCTGCTTCCTATTGAACTACAGTCCTGCTATGGTTCCTTATCCCTCTGCCTTCTCCCTCTAGTCGCTGCCTACTCACTATTAATCATGCATACACACTAACCAATCACAGTCCTGTCTGGCTGCTTCCTATGGAACTACAGTCCTGCTATGGTTCCTTATCCCTCTGCCTTCTCCCTCTAGTCACTGCCTACTCACTATTAATCATGCATACACACTAACCAATCACAGTCCTGTCTGGCTGCTTCCTATGGAACTACAGTCCTGCTATGGTTCCTTATCCCTCTGCCTTCGCCCTCTAGTCACTGCCTACTCACTATTAATCATGCATACACACAAACCAATCACAGTCCTGTCTAGTCACTGCCTACTCACTATTAATCATACATACACACTAACCAATCACAGCCCTGTCTGGCTGCTTCCTATGGAACTACAGTCCTGCTATGGTTCCTTATCCCTCTGCCTTCTCCCTCTAGTCACTGCCTACTCACTATTAATCATACATACACACTAACCAATCACAGCCCTGTCTGGCTGCTTCCTATGGAACTACAGTCCTGCTATGGTTCCTTATCCCTCTGCCTTCTCCCTCTAGTCACTGCCTACTCACTATTAATCATACATACACACTAACCAATCACAGCCCTGCTATGGTTCCTTATCCCTCTGGCTTCTCCCTCTAGTCACTGCCTACTCACTATTAATCATGCATACACACTAACCAATCACAGTCCTGCTATGGTTCCTTATCCCTCTGCCTTCTCCCTCTAGTCACTGCCTACTCACTATTAATCATGCATACACACTAACCAATCACAGTCCTGCTATGGTTCCTTATCCCTCTGCCTTCTCCCTCTAGTCACTGCCTACTCACTATTAATCATGCATACACACTAACCAATCACAGCCCTGCTATGGTTCCTTATCCCTCTGGCTTCTCCCTCTAGTCACTGCCTACTCACTATTAATCATGCATACACACTAACCAATCATAGTCCTGCTATGGTTCCTTATCCCTCTGCCTTCTCCCTCTGGTCACTGCCTACTCACTATTAATCATGCATACACACTAACCAATCACAGCCCTGTCTGGCTGCTTCCTATGGAACTACAGTCCTGCTATGGTTCCTTATCCCTCTGCCTTCTCCCTCTAGTCACTGCCTACTCACTATTAATCATACATACACACTAACCAATCACAGTCCTGTCTGGCTGCTTCCTATGGAACTACAGTCCTGCTATGGTTCCTTATCCCTCTGCCTTCTCCCTCTAGTCACTGCCTACTCACTATTAATCATGCACACACACTAACCAATCACAGCCCTGTCTGGCTGCTTCCTATTGAACTACAGTCCTGCTATGGTTCCTTATCCCTCTGCCTTCTCCCTCTAGTCGCTGCCTACTCACTATTAATCATGCATACACACTAACCAATCACAGTCCTGTCTGGCTGCTTCCTATGGAACTACAGTCCTGCTATGGTTCCTTATCCCTCTGCCTTCTCCCTCTAGTCACTGCCTACTCACTATTAATCATACATACACACTAACCAATCACAGTCCTGCTATGGTTCCTTATCCCTCTGCCTTCTTGATCTAGTCACTGCCTACTCACTATTAATCATACATACACACTAACCAATCACAGTCCTGTCTGGCTGCTTCCTATGGAACTACAGTCCTGCTATGGTGCCCCAGTAGCTCTTCATCTTTTGCCTTGCCCAACTACTGCACATTCTCAGTCTTCTCTTGGCTGATGTCAGTGACCTGAGCTTAGGGAGAGACTCACAATAGCCTTCTTTTCACTGCCTGGTCACTATTAAACATTCATACAAGCCAACCAGTCATAGTCCTGTCTGGCTGCTCCCTAGAATTCTAAGTACTGCTCTCTGATTCTATCACTTATATACCATAGAGTGAAAACACCATATACCCCTCCCACATAGGGGATAAGATTCCTGCACTGACTGGTTACTACATAGAGAACACAAGCTATGGCAAATGCTTTAGTCACACTGCTTATGTAAAACAGTCCCTCAGGGAGCAAATTATCTAATTGCAAAGATTTTCAGTATGTAATATGTTGATTTTCATATCACCTTCTGATCTTCCCCATGTAAACCATACAGAGCATTATTTGGTTTACTATGGTGATATTACTATGGTGATACAAACTAATAATTGCTCTTAAAGTTGCATGGGGGTTTGTGTGCATTACACACGGGGAGAGGCCAAACTGTGCCAGTAGGTGTATAGGCAGAACAACATGTACAGGGGAACCTCTGCACAAACACTATGTTCCTTCCCAGGCATGCTGATTTGCAAAGTGACTGACACTGAGCTCAGAGTTTGTGTCTCACTATTATAAACAGGCTGTGTATGGCACCCCCAGTCTGTATGGCACCCCCCAGTCTGAATGGCACCCCCAGGCTGCATGGCACCCCCAGTCTGCTCAGCACCCCCAGTCTGCTCAGCAAAGATTTGTTTTGGTTGGTTTGTAATTGTCAGTGAAACTAAAGAGTCATATAATGTTGTTTGTTTAGAAAAAGCCACAACTATCTTCTAAACTAATACTTTGGGTGATGGAGATATGGTAATAGTTGGAGGTCTGTTATAAACAAGTTACATCTACATACTGAGCTAAACCTTGTATAGGGATAAGTACTTAAAAGCTTCACTATATAAGACCATTTCATACTGCCATATTACATAGTAAAGTATTTCAGAAAATATTGTGAGAATGCTAAGAATTAAGGCAAGATGAAATAAAAACTTTACATAAAGTATTTTATATTATTATTATTATTATTATTATTATTATTATTATTATTATTATTATTATATGCATTAAGTAAAAGATAAAGAGAAGAAAATGATTTCCCACCATGCCATTCTTGGTTTTCCACGGTATTGTATGTGGATAGATAATGAGCTTGTAATCTGAAGGTGCCAGTGGTATGAATCTGCCAAATGTGCCCAAATTAACGCTTTGGTCCTCCTCATAGGTGAATAAATAGATGATATAACCGGTGTTCATCTCGCCACTTCCATCAAAAGATATCTTTCCCTCATACTTTGTCTGATAGTGAGTTTTTTTCAAATAGTGATGTAACTGTAGGAGATACCGAATATTGAGATGAAAACCATCCATCTTTACACTTGTCTTTGCACTCTAGCACCATCTAGAGGCAGGATTTAACACTCAAATAATGGTGTCTGGACATGGGGAGACAAAATGTGAAAACTTGCTGGCTGCATCTGTACCTTGCACCTTGCTTGATTTTACTTAAACTTGCTTTGGCCAGTTGTAACTCCCTTTAACTCCCAACAGAGTTACATACCAATCTTTTATCTCAGGTGGGACCTGAGGAAAGGTAAACCATACTGTATTCAAACACTAAACAAACAGAACTTGATCTTTCAACTAACTTGGGTGCCAGTGGTTTATTTTACAGCCTACTTACAGATTGGTGGATTATTCCCCAGTGCTAGGCAAACCTCACAAATGGTGGTCCTTTACTTCACAAATCTTCTATTTCTAAGCCTGAAAACATAAGCCACTATACTGGTAGGTGACACCACAAGGTACTAATGCTTACCAGCCTCCATGTAACTACACTGACTCTTTCTGTTCTCCAACTCTGTATCACTATGGTTCAGGCCCAGGCAAGGGCCTTACTCCTGGTAGACACATTAGACTCTTTTATATTAGACTCTTTACTCCCAGGTGTCCCCTAAAAACAGTGGACTGGTTTATTGAATACTGATGGGTGAAATAATTCAGCAGGCATGGATTTGCAGTGAATTTCCGTGTTTCGCCACTGGAGGATTGTTTTGCGAAGTGGGCAGAAAAATTTGGCGTGAAAACATTTGCGCGTGACAATTTTTTTGCACGCAATATTTTCACTGTTTCACAAATTTTTCGGCATCAACAAAAGATTTGGGAATTTCGTTGCACTGTGAAATGGGATAGATGTGCCCATCACTATTATTGAACAATTTCATACAATTTCAAATGCCAATCTCTATACTTTTGGGAGGCGTGTGCTCAGTTGATAATGCAAAAGTAATCACCAGTGCTAGCATTATACATATTATCATATTCACATAGTTGTAAAAGCCTTCCTCTTGGTGACCAATCTCCATCACCAGGCAAAGCCCACAGAGGTGAAATAATCCAGGAATCTTTCTAGTCCTGAGATTGAAACTGACATAGCACTCACTTCTCCTATACTGGGCCTACCTCCGCCCAAAGCCCTCTGGAGCACACCTCACCTCACACCTCCAGTGAGTAGGGGAACCAAAAGAGGTAGAACAATAACAAACTTGGCCTTCCCCTGTTATTACTTTAGGAGAACCTGACACCTTGCTTGCTAAGGAAATTACTCCCCCTCCCAATTTATCAGGGTCCAGCCTTGTTGGCTAACTCAATCCCGGTGAATAAAAACCTAAAGCTTTTCAAAACCTTTACCCTCCTACACTATTATAAAGCTTTCTGGCTGAAGGGCCTGTGTCCTAACTGTGCCCATACCCTTCAGCAACCACCTCCTCCTCCAGCAAGTGGAACCAGAAATATGGTGGCAGCCCTTTTAAAGACTAGGAAATACTAACACCCTTGGCCAATAAATGAACACCTAGAAAAATACTTTAACCTGAATGAGGTAACATCTCACCTCTCCAAGGATCAGCTCTTAGCTGCCCAAAACCTTCGTAGGGAATAATATGAAATAAAGGTACGCAAAAACCTTTACCCCCTACACTTACTGTATAATAAGCAAAGTGTTAAACATTGTACTTTCTATATTCCATATAAAGCTAAATCTATACTTAGATGTAGATCTATCTTATAGGTCTACAGATATAAGGAACTTTGACTCATTAAAGGACAAAAACTCAGTATATACTCAGTATATATTGCTTCAGTATAGATGTAGCTCTATACAAAGCATCAGATGACCTCAAGTTTTCCCTGAGCAATAGTATAAAACTCATGACACTAACAGTTAATAAAAATCTTAATAACTTTGATGCAAAAGTTCTTAGAACACCACCCAGAGCCATTTTACATCTAATAGTCATGGATTATGTACCGAATATGGATAATGGTGAGACTTTCTGCCTTTCTCTGGTGAGTTCTCACTGAGGTATTGGTGCATCTCATGAAATGCCCGGGACATGATTCCGACTGCCAGATGCACGTGGGGTGACGGCGCATTAAGAAGGACATTGTGCAGGTACCAAAGAGCTTCACTGATGTTGTTATCTGCACATTCAGCATTAGTTTTGTTGTATAAAGATTTATAAAGCTGATTCTTATACTGGTCTTCTGAAGAACAAAGAAATTTTACCAAGAAAATATCTTCAAGTAACTTGTCTTCTGGATATATAAAAGGATGGATATTGTTTATAAATTCTCTTATTTCACGGGTATCTCTGGGATATACAGTATATTGCTCAAATATCAAACTGCCATCTAATATCTCAATTATATGGCTCACAATGTGATCAATGACTGATGCCGAAGGTGAAAAAATCAAGGTCTTTTTAATCAGCGCAGCTTTAATTTTAATCAGTCTAACCACACTTGCTTTAGACAGTTTCCCACAAACTACCAGTATATTAGTAGTAGATTTGTTAATGATCTCCTTCATCCTGTTAATATAAGGTTGGTCATTGTATGACATCTCATCTAAATAGTGAGTTATCTTGATCGTGAACTCAACGCAGATTCCGACTCTGGAGAAATAATCTGTCAGCACTCGGAGCTCATTTTCCCCACTGTTATTATCAATGCAGATAATTCCGACCCACGTCCAGCCAAAATGCTCCAGTAATTTGCTTAAAACAAGGGACGATCCATAATAACTTTGTAATGTTCGGAAAAAGTAGGGGAAGGCGACTCTGTTGCTCAGAATGGGGTCTGAGGCTCCGTAACTGATCTGTAGGGATGAAAAGTAAGATACACACTGGCAAAGGCTTCCCAGATATGAATTTCCCACCATCCCTCCCATTAAATATATGTAATATCTGTATGACATGAAAACTGAACAATAACTAATAGGTGTAACTGCTGGACACCCTTGGGTTTCTTGTCTATTACAAATAAGAAAAAAGCCCATATTTCTTTGATAATGCATGTATTATTAAAAAAAAAGTTTATAACTCAGTAGATAAATAAGTATATTACTAGGGTATGGCTATACATTATATATAAGTATGTTATTAGGTTCACTCCTTCAGTATTTATTATACAATCACCAGTGATGAATACAAGTTAAAACCAATTGACCATCTGCAATGCCACCAATCAAGTTCACAAAATTAACAGGTTATTTTTCAAATCCAAAGCAATTCTTATACTATAGAACCCCATTTTATACCATACTATAGGGGGCACCTTATAGAAAAGGTTTTACTTTGGTCCCCCAAGCATAAAGCTGCCCCACTGTGCCCCCCTAGTTGTCTATAGAATTTGATAAAAAAAAAAAACTATTTACACATGGAAACTAATTCACCAATGAGAATTCTACTGACTGAAAACTTAATTATAGATGCAAGAGAAGTGACCAATGAGAATGCTGATTCCCTGTGTCAGGCCCCTTGCTGGTACCTTACATATAGAGATAATGATGGCATTTTTCCCGTCATTATATGGCACAGGAATCAGACATGGGGATAAAGGGACTTTAGGTAAATCCTTAAAGAGACGCTAAACCCAACCATAAAGTTTTATTAAACAATATAAAAAAACTACATTAAAACCCACATTACATTACAAGGCAACACAGGAACCAGTGCAGTCTGCATAATATGATTCTAATTATTAATCAGCTTTGCTGTATCAGCTTCTATGGCAGATATTACCTGCCTTTGCTGTTTTGATAATTTACTACGTTCCCTAAGCTCCGCCTCCCAACAGCAGCCCAGAGCCCACTGAGCATGTGCATGGTCTTGGTCTTACAAAGTAACAAGATGGCGCCCCCTGTTGACAACTTGAAAAGCATAAATCATTAAGTTAATTAGGTCTCTCAACCTCTGGGCTGGTGCAGTGAGTTCAGAATATTAATGTTCAGCGTTTCTAGTGATATTCAATTCTAGACTTTAGTTCCCGCTTTTAAAAGACTGAAATAAATCCCCCTACAAATGGGGTAGAAGTCCCACTGAAGGCATATCCCACTTTTAAGAGTGAAAACATTGCAGTAAAATGCCCCTGAGGTACGCTCTGTATGGAACACAACACACCCAGTCAAGCACTAAATAACATATGCAGCTTACACACAGATACCCCCGAGTCCAGGCATTTAATAACGTTAGCCTCACACTCCCAGAGTCACACTCTATGGTTATTGTACACTTGACCCAAAACATGTACCTACTACTCGAAATAAAATTCACAAGCAAAAAGAAAGGCCTAATATAAATAAATGACCATTTGTCATTATTTCACTGTCTGTATCATACAAGACATATTTTAGCTGAACTAAAATAACCTGCAGTTCTTAAACCTCTTAATTCTACTACTGCTACCAACTACAGCCAGTCAGTACTATGTGTTGGGTTCTTCTCACCTGGGAAAAGCCAAACAGACTCAGTATCTGGGCACTGATTATAGTTGTGTCTGATGTGAGATCCCCAATAAAACCAACAATTTTCCTTTTCCTTCCACAGAAGTAATTGGGAACCGGCTCCCTGGTACCAGATAATATCTGTAATATGCTCCTCACAGCCTTAGTTTCATGCCCACAGGAGTCGTATATATGGTACCCCAAGGTCAGGTTGGGGAACAGGGACGGGTTCTCGTTAATTTCCTCGATGGCAAGGCGCAACTCCACCAGCTGTCTGTAATACTGGGGCTGCAAACTGGCAAGTTGTTTGAGTTATTTGCATTCATTAATTTAGCTATAATATTTACTTAAATGCAACCAGCTGGTAGAGTAATGAAAGTACATAAGCCAGAAAGATGCAAAACAATATGATTTTATAGAAAAATCTGGAGACATTAAATGTGAAAAGGGAGCAAACGCATTTTGCCCAAGCAGCTGGGAATAGAGGTTAGGGTAGCACATCTATTTGGTCCCATACTGCCTGCAAGTGCTTTTCTGTTCCAAGTTATGGTTAAAGGGGATATAAACCCTACTGCACAGCACTACTATACAATAAAACTTTCCCAGCTCTCTAGGCAGCATTGGCAGCATTGAAATGCAAGAGAATCCTCCAATGAGAATCCCAGCTGATGTGAGTAAATCCGGCTCCCTGTTCTCTGTTCCTGCAATTGGAGTTGGGAGCAATAAGCACAGTTTCCCAGCACTGAACAAGTCTGTCCCTTTATCCCCATGTCTGATTCCTGTGCCATATAATGATGGGGAACATAATTATCTCTATATGTAAGGTACCAGCAAGGGGCCTGACACAGTGCTGGGAATCAGCATTCTCACCGGTAAATTCTTTTGCATTTATAATGAAGTTTTCTATCAGTAGAGTGAAAATTTTTGAATTTTCTTGCATCCATAATTACTGTTTTCTGCAACTTCTATAGCAAAACTAGGGGGCGCAGTGGGACAGCATCATGGCTGGGAACTGTGAGTGTACTAGGATTTAGATTGTTTCTTGTTCTACAAAGGAGTGGATTTGTGACCCAGCTGAGGAGCAGTAGACAGAGGCAAGTGAAGTACAAGCTGGGGGTGATTCGCGTAAGGATTAGCTGATGCAAGTCTATATTCTAGGGCCTGTTGCTAGGACACACCACCTTCCCTGTTATTGGCAACTGAACTTCTACAACTTATGTTGTTTCTAAATCCCTATGTTTACAAGCTGAATCCTTCTGACTGCACTTAGTGTCTTGCATGGTCTTCAGGAGTGAGCAGATGGGTGTTGAACCCCATGATGTGAGCCTTAAATTTACTATCACCTTGGGCAGGGGGTGTTTCCTTTTGTTTGCTGTGCCCACCCATGTTCCTACATGTGCAAGAAAAATTGTATGGCAATGCCGTTATTGGTTATTGGACTGCGGCAACTTGGGTCTAGTTAATCAAATGTCAATACTGGTGAATTAGGCACAAGGTGCGTGGTACATTTTCCCTTTCTGCTAGAATGCTGGGTAAGTAAGGGTAAAACAAGGCATTTTGCATCAATATTGCATTTGTTACACAGCGTTAGCTCATTAAATAAACTCTAACAAATCTGACAATTTTGTCATGATTACAAGACATATTTGTAAACTCAAAAACATTCTTTTCAGCACAAAAATGACTTTGGTGAATGCAAAACCTACAGTTTTTGTATTTGCAAATTGAACCTTGTAACTGCGTTGTTTGTAATGACAGATTTAACCTTTGTGCCTATGGAATGATTCCTGTGTTACCAGAAGGCAGCTCTGTCCTGCCAGGAAAGCCACTTACTTAATACACAGAACAATTTTATAGTTTTCCCCTTCAGGACGCACAGTAGTAATATGTGTATTTGCAGTCAGTAGCCCCCCGATAATGATGTCTCCATCCTGAATGTATTCAAAGTCTTCAAACATTTGGTATATTTTCAGATTACAGGCAGAGTCAATAGGCTGCAGCCCTGATTGTCCCACAAACAGAACTAAAAGATACATCAGCATTTTGAAAGTATTATATGAAGAACTGGACCCCAACACTGTCCCCACTAACAGTATCGTGCACCCCAATACAAGACAGAGGGTTACAGAGTTTTCCCAGCAGAGCTGCATAATGGATCCAGGATTCAGCCGTGTTTGTAGAACAGTGTGAGGGGAATGGCTCATCCAACCCACATTTTATAGAACAAAGAGAAGAATGTCCTACCATGCTGAGTATAGCCACACACTAAGGGATTCTTTTTTTTCCATTCTGAGAATTGTACATTATTGAACTCTATCCAAGTTTCCAAATAAATTAAAGAAAATTAACATTTCAACTTTTTGCTATATTTACTGTCCGAATGATAACACTATTCTGTTTTACATATTAAGTATAAACAGAATTACATTGTTAACCACTTCCTTCTGTCTAGTGCCTTCTCTATGCATATATCCTATATAGAGATGAGAGACAGGGAATAGACATGGAGCAGGACATAAGATGCAAGATAAGAAGACTTTTATTTAAATCAGGTAGAGGACAATCCTTGCTTGGAGGATGATACTACTGTAAAATGTGGTGCAATTAATATACAAAAAACAAATATAAACCAGTTAGAAGTGATTGACCCTCATAAAAGGGTTTGGCTTGGGGAATATAACCAGAATATAACCAAATCATTTTTGCACTTTATCAGAAACCCTCAGCTAGGATTAGAGTTAATGGTATTCTGTTTCCATAATGGAACTAGACAGGGCTGCCCCCTTTCTCCACTTCTATTTATTATGGTAAAGGAAATATTATTCTCTCATATCAGAATGAACCCGGATATTACAGGCCTCACATGGAATGGAGTAGATAATAAAATAACTGCTTTTGTGGATGATCTATTATTGTTTATAACCAAACCCTTAATATTCTTGCCTAATATACTGAGTCTACTGAAATTATTTGGAAAATGGTTACATTTGGAAGTAAATTATAGCAAATCTGAAATTCTTAAAACAAAATGATAACTCTTTATTGTACAGATGACACACAATTTCTCTTGGTGGGTGCTGACTCAGACCATAAAGCAATACATGCTTCTAGTAATTGCTCACATCAGATGTTTCCCATGTAAATACAGGCATAGTATTCACAACATAAGATGTAGTACTGACTTGCCTTGGTGAATCCATCCCCAGTACTAGCAGAAGGCCACAGAGAAACCTCTCTAATCCAGAGCCTTGAGCCCTATACTAGCAGCATTACCACCAAAAAAATATTCAAGATCATATAACCAGGTGTCTTATATGCAATAAAATCCTGCAAACTACACATGGCACTTTGATGTGTAATGACCAACTCATTAAAAAGATTGCAAACCAACAGTGATAAACTACCACTGACTGTGAGGAAAAACTGTTTCATGTTAATGGTCATTGATGCTTTTAGCTCACTCTTAATAAACTAGACACTTAGGGGCAGATTTACTAATCCACGAATCCGAATCCCGAATGGGAAAAAATCGGATTGGAAACAAACATTTTGTGACTTTTTCGTATTTTTTGCAATTTTTTCGTCACCGTCGCAACTTTTTCTGACACCCTGCATGAAGAGGCTCTCCGTAAATGCAACAGGTCAGACCCAACACTTTCCAAGTTACTAATGAAAGGCATGCTGGGAAATATAGTTATAGGAACAGCTCCTGTAGGTACATAGGCTTAAAGGACAACTAAAGCCTAAAAAAGAATATGGCTAGAAGTGTTTAGCTATGTGTTTTGGGCCCTTGTATCAGCCCAAAGTCACCAAAGCTCTATAGAAATAAAGCCCCATGCCCCTGAAGATGCCCACAGTAGCTCTCCATCTTTTGCCTTGCCCAACTACTGCACATGCTCAGTCTGCTCTTGGCTGATGTCAGTGACCTGAGCTTAGGGATCGACTCACAATATTTTTCTTTCCCCTGCCTGCTTGGTCTGGTCACTATTAAACATGCATACAGGCCAACCAATCACAGTCCTGTCTGGCTGCTCTCTTAAAAACTAAAGACCTTTTGAGCTTGGGGCGAGACTTTAGCTGAATCCTTAGTGTGTGACTTTTCTTTCCCCCTTGTAATGATCCCAAATACTGAGCTGTGTAACAAATATAAGTTACAAAGGTTGGAAACAGAGGCAGAAGCTGTGACAAAAGTTCCAGTCACTTTGCTGTTACAAACAAACTTTGCTGTTATAAACAAGTTATGTCTAAATACTGAGCTAAAGCTTGTTTGTATTGATATCCTGTAATACAATGTGTATAATAGGGCAGCGCTAGTTTATATGTAGCTGTACCCATGATGCACCTGTGTCTCTGTGCCAATGGGGTCATTTGTAGGTTCCACCTAGTTCTCTATGGAGGTTGAAGGAAAAAAAATACATACACAAAAGCACTGACCAATGCGAATGCTGATTAGATTCCCAGCACTATATCAGCCATTTTGATATTATCTTACATATAGAGATAATGATGGCATTTTCCCGTCATTATATGGCACAGGAATCAGACATGGGGATAAAGGGACAGACTTGTTCAGTGCTGGGAAACTGTGCTTATTGCTCCCAACTCCAATTGCAGGAACAGGGAATATGAGTTTCTGATCTGGCGTGCATTTCCTGACATCACTCACCCTTTCTCTTCAATCTTTTAGCAAAATACTTCAACCCCTAAAAATTTACTAAATATGCCCCTTTTATATATCCAAATACATAAAATGAAGAACTAATAATGGTATTGGAAATCTCAGTGATGATTGTTGCTAAATAAATGGGATTTTGTGTTCATTTCAGGTCCTAGCATAATAATATAACATTTGGGCAGAAATATAGAGGCTAAAAGGCCGGCGCTTGAGGTGAGTATGGCAAATATCTCCACACACACAGTGTTTTTGCCTTTGGTGCTCAGATAGGCCGGGATCATTGTGATCCAAACACTGCAGAAGAGCAGCATGCTGAAAGTGATGTACTTGGCCTCATTAAAACTGTCCGGTAAGCTCCGAGCTAAAAATGCTAAAACAAAACTAACAGCTGCCAGAAGCCCCATATACCCAATAACTGAGTAAAAGCCAATAGCTGAGCCCTCATTGCACTGAATGATGATGGTTCCAGGGGAAGTGTGAATGTCCAGTTCCTGAAAGGGAGGAGAAATGGCCAACCAAGTCATGCAGATGATTATTTGAATGGATGAGCAGAACAAGACTACAGAATTGGACAGTTTGACTCCCAGCCATTTTCTCCATGAGCTCCCTGGCTTGGTGGCTTTGAAAGCAACACAAACCATGATAGTCTTGGCCAGGAGAGAAGAGACAGCTATGGAGAAGGTGATTCCAAAAGTGATGATGCGCAGCATGCAGGTTATATCCACAGGGCGACCGAGGAACAGAAACACACTGAGGAAGCTCAGCTTGATGGAGACAAGGAGGAGGAAGCTCAGGCTCCGGTTGTTGGCTCTCACTATGGGGGTGCCTCGGAATGTGATGAAAATTCCCAGTATCAGGAGAGTTATAATATAGAACAGAATGCTTACTGATGACAAAAATTCAGCAATGGTACAATCAGTAAAAGAGAGAAACTCTTCAGTTCTTGCAATACACTGATTCCTTTGTTCATTGGGCCATTCCAAGTCTGGGCATTTAAGGCAATTATCACTGTCTGTAAAATATAACAAAACAATTATTAAGTCTTCACCAGGCCCTTTGGCATCAGTAATAGGTTTATTAGCCAAAAAAAGAATGATGAGACACTCTACTCATTCCCTTCTATAGTTCCTAGGGCCATCCTATTATTCCTGCATTTTACTGCCACTTACTACAATTGGTAATAACAGTTGAAAGATATAAAATACTTTATAAACCCCATTTAACATAACACTTTGCTTATTAAAAGGTATAGAGGAAAGCCACATAGTTTGCTTGTTGCCCCACACAAAGAACTGCTGTACTGGGTGATGAGCAGGGACCAAAGCTTTATAATTTACAATAGGCTAGAGCTTCCCACACAGCCCTTACACCACTTACACACCAGGTAATCAGCTTGGAAAAGGAACTAAACTGTTCTGACAGCTTCCTATGGTTATCTGAGTTGGTTATCCCCTTTATACCACTTTTGCTATTGTTTATTTCAAAAGGGTTGCCCTGTAACAAGTAGAAGGCAATAATTCAAATATTGTAAAGAACCAGTTGGGTAACGTAAATGGTTGGCATAGATGTGGGAGATGTACCCAGTGTAATTACTGTCCCGAAAATGTGCAGTTGTCTAAGTTTGGTAAGTACCATCTCGAATACAGAATAAGCAGCTTTATTACCAGTTCTTCCTAATTTGTGATTCATATAATTAAATGTATTGTCTTTGGATGAGTGCGACCAGACTGCAGCCCAAAGTGCTCTCTAGCTGGGCTCCTAATAGGGGGTCATGCACTAAAATACTTTTAGGTGAAAATTTAGGTATAAAATCCCAGAATTCTTTTTATTAAAAAATTATCTGGTCCAGTTTACAGGATTTAATATGAGGAGATTTCCTACCAGTCTGATTGGAGATCTCTCCTTCAGAACACCGGACACAGTGATAGCAGCAGGGCTGGGCTCCGGGCTCTAGTGCCTTCCTGTAGCCGGGCTGGCAAGCGTCTGTGCATTGGGCTCTTGGCATCTAAAAACAAGAGAAATTAAACGCACACAAAATCAACAAAATCAGAGATACAGTACAGTTATAATTGCACAGTCACTACACATTGTCACTAAAGGCATTTGCTTGGGAAGAATTAAGCCCCAGGCTACTGAGATGGTGTTTGGCACAGGGGTAAATCTCCAGTGGTGTCGAGGCTGCAACAGGGAATGGTATAAGCTGAGAGGAACCTACATTTTCACACCAATATTCAGTGTATTCTCCTACATTTCTAAAAGAAAAAGAATCGCTCTAAGGGAAACCCTAAAGCGAAACAAAATTTCTCAGAAACAATGTAAATAAATAATGAACAAATAAATGAAAAAATGAAAACAATATAGTAAACTAACAAACTATAAGTACCATGTGGTTCGATGAGGTCCGGGTGTTTAAACCCCGGGCCTGCCGCTCAAGTTTTAGAATCTATCTCTTATGTAGTTTAAAGCCTGAGAAACAGCATGCTCACCAAAGTCCAGCCATGGTCCGGGTGCTCACAGCCCCGAACCCGCAGCTGAGGAGGAATAACTTCAAAGTGGAAGGAAGGACATCGAGCACACTTCGGACACAAGGAATCCGTTAAAATTCTGTACTTTATTTCATCATGTTTAAAAACAAAAGTGTGCCTGACGCGTTTCGTGCGTTAGGAGCACTTATTCATAGGCAAACATCAATCAGTATTGAAAAACTTTAAATAGCTAACTCAGTATGACGTTGGGGATGACAACTCAGGCCACACCCACTCCCAAAATTCAAAATTTAAAAAAGACAGACATGAGAAATACTTCATATCAGATTTTCTCTAACGGATTCCATCAAAGTTAATCCATAAGGGGTTAACATTATCAGTTAAAGACTGGAGAACATACTAAAAAGACTGTCAATTAAATAGAATCAAAATGAAACATGCTGAATATAAAATATACCAATATATAAATATACACATAACATAAATAAGTAAATGAATAAATAAAGCATGTGAACATAGAAAAAATGTGTTGGCAAAATAAAGCATGATACATAATTAGATACACCATTAGATCTTCAACTTAATTAGAAAAGATAGGTTTTTAACACAATGCCATTTCATTAGGGAATGTACTTATACCAAATGGAGGCTACGTGTTTTAAAAGCTACGTGTTTTAGAAGCAATCACCTCATTCCCAGGGTAAAAGGGGCTTCGTACTTTATTAAAATCAAGCAACTTTATCAGCAGAGCTCAATGTAATAAATCAAAAATAACTTTTAAACGTAACAGCTAATGTCAAAGACTGAGTTTAGACCTGCAGGATAACGGGTGTTAAGAGTAAAAATCCATTTGACCTCTAATCGTAAGAGCCTAGAAAGTCTATCTGAATCTCTTTCATCGGGTAAAACCCTATCAATTATCTGTATCCTTAACTTAGAAACATTTGAGTTGCAACAATGTTTAAAATGCCTGGCCACTGGACTACCCTCATTACCTGACACTATGTGTCTGATATGCTCTCGCATCCTGTTCTTCAAGGGACGGGTAGTACAGCCTACATACTGGATTTGGCAACTTAAACATGTTAAAAGATACACCACAAACTGCGTATTGCAATTAGCGTAAAAAGGTATATCGAATGTTTTGCCGGTAACAGAGCTACAAAAGCTGGTGGATTGCTTGATATACGTACATGTCACACACTTTCTCGCACCACAAATATACGT
The DNA here is from genome assembly GCF_000004195.4 of Xenopus tropicalis. Taxonomy (NCBI): domain Eukaryota; kingdom Metazoa; phylum Chordata; class Amphibia; order Anura; family Pipidae; genus Xenopus; species Xenopus tropicalis. Next base: position 5,984,339 of record NC_030677.2, read on the forward strand.
TCCTTTTGTTTCCAACCATGTATACGTATATTTGTGGTGCGAGAAAGTGTGTGACATGTACGTATATCAAGCAATCCACCAGCTTTTGTAGCTCTGTTACCGGCAAAACATTCGATATACCTTTTTACGCTAATTGCAATACGCAGTTTGTGGTGTATCTTTTAACATGTTTAAGTTGCCAAATCCAGTATGTAGGCTGTACTACCCGTCCCTTGAAGAACAGGATGCGAGAGCATATCAGACACATAGTGTCAGGTAATGAGGGTAGTCCAGTGGCCAGGCATTTTAAACATTGTTGCAACTCAAATGTTTCTAAGTTAAGGATACAGATAATTGATAGGGTTTTACCCGATGAAAGAGATTCAGATAGACTTTCTAGGCTCTTACGATTAGAGGTCAAATGGATTTTTACTCTTAACACCCGTTATCCTGCAGGTCTAAACTCAGTCTTTGACATTAGCTGTTACGTTTAAAAGTTATTTTTGATTTATTACATTGAGCTCTGCTGATAAAGTTGCTTGATTTTAATAAAGTACGAAGCCCCTTTTACCCTGGGAATGAGGTGATTGCTTCTAAAACACGTAGCTTTTAAAACACGTAGCCTCCATTTGGTATAAGTACATTCCCTAATGAAATGGCATTGTGTTAAAAACCTATCTTTTCTAATTAAGTTGAAGATCTAATGGTGTATCTAATTATGTATCATGCTTTATTTTGCCAACACATTTTTTCTATGTTCACATGCTTTATTTATTCATTTACTTATTTATGTTATGTGTATATTTATATATTGGTATATTTTATATTCAGCATGTTTCATTTTGATTCTATTTAATTGACAGTCTTTTTAGTATGTTCTCCAGTCTTTAACTGATAATGTTAACCCCTTATGGATTAACTTTGATGGAATCCGTTAGAGAAAATCTGATATGAAGTATTTCTCATGTCTGTCTTTTTTAAATTTTGAATTTTGGGAGTGGGTGTGGCCTGAGTTGTCATCCCCAACGTCATACTGAGTTAGCTATTTAAAGTTTTTCAATACTGATTGATGTTTGCCTATGAATAAGTGCTCCTAACGCACGAAACGCGTCAGGCACACTTTTGTTTTTAAACATGATGAAATAAAGTACAGAATTTTAACGGATTCCTTGTGTCCGAAGTGTGCTCGATGTCCTTCCTTCCACTCCTACATTTCTAGCCTTCTCCTGTTTAATTGTGGATCTCCATCCCTGACTATCTCCAGAATAAACTCTGAACTGGCCTTTTCAAAATTTATTTCAAATTCAGTCTTGGCATCTATAAGCCAATGCCCCATCCATGGCGAATGGCTGCATTTGCTCTTCAGGGCAGGGTACTCCTTCTTTGTGACTTTAACACTTTGTATTTGTAACAATTGGCATGTAATACTTCATGTAAGTTTAAATGTATTTATTTACGTGGTAATACTGTTCGCGCGCTAATTGGCGCGTCTATTTTAACGCAAATTCACTTTAGTGAATCAACCCTATGGTATTTCTTTAGATGAATGTGGCACTTCGTAGACATGCAAATCATTGTCTGTTGTGGGCTGTCCATTTTCTTGCTCCCCACATATTTCAGTTGCTTCCTGCCTTGTCTGGCCTTGAAGATCTGCTGTTTTTGATGAAGGCCAATTTTGATCATCATCAAATGGTCTTTGTGGCTTCCAGTCATCAGGTTCTCCAGTCTTCTTTAAATGTCTACGATTTCTTCTCAATACCTTTCCTTCCTCTGTTCTGACTAGGTACGACCAATGTCCTAGGGTTTTTATGACTTTTGCTTTCTGCCAGTGCTTGCTATATTTATCAAGTGGTTGAACCCAAACATTATCATTTATCTGAAGAGTTGGTAGATCTCTTGCTGATCTCTTGTAGTACTGTGCCTGGCTATTTTGAGTCAGTTTCAGTTTGGATTTTATGTTAACAGCAAGTTCTGGGTTCAGAAGTTGTTTAGTTATTGGTAAGAGAGTCTTTGTGCATCTGCTCATTAGTATCTGAACTGGGCTACTGCCAAAGCCTTGTGTGGGTGTATTTCTTAACTCCAATAACATAAGATAGATATCTGTACCTGCTTGTTTTGCTTTTCGCATCAGTTTCTTGGCCATTTTCACTGCAGATTCAGCTTTGCCGTTGCTCTGAGGGTATCCTGGAGAAGAGGTATTGTGCTCAAATTCCCACTTTTTAATAAATTGTTTGAACTCCTCTGACATAAACTGGGCAGCATTATCAGAAAACAGTCTATCTGGAATGCCATGTCTTGAAAAGTGGGCTTTTAGCTTTTTTATTACTGTTTTTTGATCTGGTGTCTTGGAGGTAGTCTACTTTCCAGAAATTGGAATAGTAATCAACTGTTATCAGAAAGTCTTTTTCATTCCAAGTGAACAAATCAGTACCAACTTTTGACCATGGTCTGTCAGGGATTTCATGGGGTTGCAGCGTTTCCTTCGGCTGCTTTGCATTGTGTTATGAACTTTTTAATTTGATCATTCATACCAGGCCAATACACACATTCCCATGCATGGCATAGACACCCTTCTATACCTATATGTGAGGAGTGTAATCTTTACATAATGTCTCTTCTGAGACTCCCTGGAGTCTCTTCTCTCCCTCAGTCTCTTCTGAGACTACCTCTTTACTCCCTTGAATATGATGCCCTGATGTATTGACAGTTCATCTCTGATGTAAAAAAAGGGAGAAATCTCAACAGGGGTATATTGTGTATATTTTGGCCAACCCTGTAAAATGGTCTTTAGAATTTGCATTGTGGAATCATGTTCTGTGCATGTTTGTACTTATGTTAAAGCCTATCTTTACTCATTGGCAAATATGCACACATATTGATGGTTTCAATATCCTTGTCACCTCCATGTGAGTTGGAAGGTAGGCCCTGCTCAGTGCATCTGCAATTAGTAAATCTTTTCCTGGACAGTAGGAAATGTCACAATCGTACTTTTGCAATCTAAGAAGCATGCGCTGCAGTCTTTTTGGAGCATTTATTAGAGGCTTCTTTGTAATGGTCTCCAGAGGCTTATGATCTGAATGCACTGTTACGTGCCTTCCATATGTGTACTGATGGAACGTCTCCATACCAAATACAGCAGCTAAGAGTTCTTTCTCAATCTGAGCATAACCACGTTCTGTAGTTGTTAGAGTTCTGCTTGCAAATGCTACAGGTTCTTTCTCCTGCATCAGTGTGGCTCCCAGGCCATTCATTGTATTACCACTGCTTGAGAAGGGTTATAGTATTTGAGAGTGGCTGCATCTGCAATGCCCTCTTTTACCGAGTCAAAAGCTGTTTGCTGTATTTCTGGCCACTCCCAGAGTGAATCTTTATGTGTTAACTGTCTCAGTGGGTCACACATATCTGACAAATGGCCACAGAATTTGGAGAGATAATTAACCCTGCCTAGGAAGCACTGAACTCCCCGTACATCTGTCGGGGCAGGCATCTCCTGAATTGCCCTGACTTCTTCTGGATCCACTTTTTAGCCACTTGATGTCAAAAGCTGCCCTATATATGGCACGTCAGTCATTTTAAGCTTAAATTTTTCCAGGTTGGGTTTAATGCCTTTTTGTCTACATCTTTCTAGAAGCTCGATCATGATCCCGGGGGGGGCAGATTCTAGGCTGTCACCTTCACCAACAATAAGTATCAGCTATTGTTTTAACACCTGCAAGTCCCTCTAGAGCTTGATTTAGCCTTTGCTGAAATATTTCTGGAACTGGACTTATTCCCATTGGCATTCTGAGCCATCTATATCTCCCAAGTTATCAAGTAGCTTGATTTCTCATCTAGTTCCACATGCCAGAATCCGTTTTTAACATCACATACTGACAATATCCGGCTTCTGATAAATCTGGCAGAATATCTTCTATTGTAGGCATTGGGTAATGATTCCTTTTTAGGGCTTTGTTAAGTGGTTTAGGATCTATACATAGCCTTAGTTTGCCTGATGGTTTCTTTACTATTACCAAGCTACTTATCCAGTCAGTGCCCTTCTGTACTGGTTCTATAATGTGCCTGCTGTGTAAATCCTGAAGTTTTTCTTTTAGTGGTTGCATCAAAGCTACAGGCAGTCTCCTTGTGGGTAGCCTGGATGGTTCTATGGCAGTATTAACCTTCAGTTTATATTTGCCTTCCAGGCACCCATCCCCTTTAAATAGATCAGCATAGTTTGCTTGTATTATCTGTAAATCTAAATCCAGCTTTTCTGGAGAACTTGCAGAGCCCTGTAGAGCCATTATGTTATGAAACTGCACTTTTATTAAGTCTATAGCCTGAGCAGCTTTTACCCCCAGCAGTGGCATATGATCTCTATTTTTTACAGTAAACTCCAGCCTGTAACTCTTTTTATTACACAGGTTATGAAGTTTTAGTCTGCATTTACCCATAGGTTTCAGAATACTTTTGTTGTACATCATAAGTACTTGGTCAGTGTGCTCTAGTTTAACTTCTTTTTTAAGCATATGGCAAGGAATAACATTGCAGTTTGCCCCACAGTCCAGCTGAAACTTAATGGGCTTTTTATCTAGAAGAAAAGTGGCAAAAAGTTGATTTGAGTCATTAACCATTGGTGGTTTTACCACATTTACACTCCCTGCTGCTGATTGTAGCTGCAGCCACATTATGTCTCTGTGCTGTCTGTGCCCTGTGTGACTTGCTGCTCTGCCTGCACTGGGCTGAGAAATGATTTCTTTTGCCACAGAGCCTGCAGGTCTGACCATAAGCCGGGCATTTCTCTTTGTCTCTTTCATGCCTTTTACCACAGTATTTACACAGGATTGATACTCCCTGGATTTTATATCTTATTTTGCCTTTGCCAGTTACTGCATGTACCCTACCCTCAGATGGGCCCTCAATCACTTTCACACTATCTGTCAGCTCAGAGGCTCTGCAGATCTGGAGACATTTTTCCCGGCCCAAATTCTCTTCCCTAAGCAGTCTCTCTCTCACTTAGGTGTGTGTCTCTGATTCCACAGTCTCTCTCTCACTTAGGTGTGTGTCTCTGATTCCACAGACTATTCGGTCTCTTATGAGGGAATCCCGTATATCCCCAAATTCACAAGTGGATGTGAGTATTTTCAGTTCTATATGTGTCAATATTTTCCCCAGACTCCTGATTCCTTGAAAGGAATGTATATCTTTCCAACATTTCATTCTTTTTTGGATCACAGTATTTATCAAATGCCTGGATTATGTCTCTTAAAGTAGGATTATCATCTCTGCCACTTGTTATACTTAAAGTTTGTGAGATTTCTCTGCCCTTTTCCCCAATCAAACAATGAAAGAGCTTTATTTTGTGCTTCTCATCACTGGGTGCTACTGTGAGTGCCACATACAGGCCCAACTCCTCTCTCCAGTGTTCCCAAGCTTGTGACAGGTTGGGAGACGTTACATTTAGTCTCTCAGGGGGTTTTAGTCCGCTCTCCATATTATGTGAATATTAGCAGTGATTGTTACTCACAGTTATAGCTGTACCTCCAGTTACTTTCACTTCAAGTGATTCCAGTCAGCATTTCACTCTAAGGTTCTGTTCCCTGGTGCCACCATGTTAAGATAGGTTGCCAAATCAAGGTGAGACAATCTCAGGATCAGCACAAACTTTATTAGATGATTCTAACAGAAGCCATTAGTGCTGAACTCTGCAGCTACCAACAAGTTTCTGTTAGCTAACTTGTACCCAGGTCTAAAAGCAGTGAGACCTCTAGTGGCTAAATCTAACTCATATTGCTACACAGCTGAAACCTTCCCAGAAAGGAAAGGCCATTTTAGCAACAAACAGAAAACCGACTTTCTTTTGAAATAAGATTTTGAACATCATTTGTCCTTAGATGTTTGGTTATAGGGACTCATTTGCACAATGGTAAAGTACAAATTCACACTCAAGATTATTCTTTGCTGAATTGTTTGTCTTGGCAGAATATATTTTTTTTCCCCCAGGAATTGAAAAATATCAGGTAAGTTTGTCCAAATTTTTCTCCGCATTCATTAAAAATATGGTTCCACAAGTGGAATGAATGCAAAAACAAATAAACTCTTTGCTTACATAAGAATTTTGCGCAATTACAAGCAAAAAAACCCCCCAAACCTTCCACATGTCCTACAAGTTTTGTATTAGGGTTTATCATGGTATTTACACTTAAATTCTAGATTTAATTTAATCCAAGAGATTGTTAAGTAAATACAGTGCAAGCACAGTGCAAAGTGGTGTAAAACTCTCTACAAAAGGTGACTCCCACGGATGATGTTAAAACCTACTAGTGATGAGCAAATCTGTCCCATTTCACATGGCTGAAAAATTAGCGGAACTCTTGGTAAATTTGCAAAACAGTTAAAAAATTGCTAAAATTGTTTTCCTTGGCAACTGCACAACTTTTTTGTACATGCTTGATTTTTTTTTTTTACATGTGAAACATTTTTTTCTCACTCCAAATAAATTAGAGTTAATGGGCATTTGTTCTCACTCTCACTGTGCAACTTTTTTTTACGTATATGATTTGTTTTTCACATGCAACTTTTTTCTTACTCCAAATACATTAAAGTCACAGCAAGAAATGGACACAGGATTTTGGGAAGCCACAGCTTCATGAAAACATTTTCCATTGAAGAATTGCAGAATTTCACAGCAAAGCCATGCCTGGTAAAAAGATTTGCTCATCACTACCTGGTCACGAAAAAAATCATGAAACAGCAAAAAATTTATAAAATTTGGGTACCGTGCAACTTTTTTTCACAAACTAATTTGGCTATGGTGAAATGCAGAATTTCGCTACAAATCCATGCCTGGTGAATAAATTCACTCATCGCTAGTGCTAACTTTAATGAAAGGCTTTAACTCACCCCAGGGAAAGGTACCAGACTACAACTGAACTTACTGATAGTGATAAGTGAATTTGTCCTGATTTGCTTCGGAGTAAAATTCATTAAACAACAAGAAAATTCACGAAACGGCAAAAAATCTGCGAAACTCGTTTGTTGCACGACTTTTTTGTCATCCAATTTTGACGCATTTTGCCATGACCGCGCCCATTTCAACGTGATTGTGCCCATTTCAGTGCAACCGTGCCCATTTTTACTTGACCACACCCAATTTGGGATTTTTGACGCATAACAACTTTTTCCGCTGCAAATTTTGCAAAAGATTCGCAAAAAACAATTCGCTTAATTCTGCGAAATGCAGAAATTCACTGCGAATTCATGCCTGCCAAAAAAAATTTGCTCATCACTACCTGCTGATGTAAATAAGTCCTGGGGTTTCACCATGCCCATGTTCTTCAGGAAATCTCTATTATGTTTATAGAGCTAATTAATATAGAAAATGCTACAGTATTTACATGACTTACCCCTGGGTTACACATTTGGTTGATAAATTAAACCAAACCAATTTCTCAGGGAGCATCATGCAAATAATGCAAATAATTCAGGCAAAATGAAACATGTTGGTTTGGAAAGATCAGAAAGGGACTTCTAACCGTTTTGTTCTTCATTTCCCATGGAATTTCATCTGGATGGATTATTAGTTTATAATCTGAAGGTGCCGATGGTATCAACCTGCCCAATGTGCCCAAATACGATGCATCATTTACACTGGGAAAGAAATAGATTGTATATCCGGTGTCCATCTCTCCTCTTCCATTGAAAGAGACCTCTCCCCCATACTTGGTTTGATAGGGATATTTTTTCAAATAGTGGTGTAACTGTTAAGAGATATATAATTATTAGAATTTAATAAAGCTGAAATAATTCCTTGAAATAGGCTCAAAATAGCGGCTCATTCAGAATTTGATTCACACATTATATTTTCTTCCTTACAAAATGCTTTTATAACATTGAGTCTCTCTCCCTTATTCTCCCATAGCTCTTTTGATTCCTCACTAGATATGTCTCTTTTTTTCTCTCTTGCTGTCTGTCTGTCTGTCTGTCTATCTTTCTTTGTTTATCTCAACCCCTTCCTCTTTCTCAGTATGTCTCTTTTTTTGTCTGTCCCTTTCCTCATATTCTGTTTGTCTACTTGTTCATCTCTCTCTTACTGCCCACAGCACTCTTTTCCTATAGTTTGATCTAACTGTCCTTCCCTTTTATATGTACTTCTTATTTCCTAATGCTCTCTCTCACTCACTCTCTCTCTCACTCACTCTCTCTCACTCTTTCTCTCTATATATATATCATTTACCTGTTTCAACCTTTCTATCTATCGGGGTCTCTTTTGATGCCTGTGTATCTTTCAATATGTAATATTATGTAGAAAAGGGTCTGACCTGTACTTCAGCTTAGACTGAGGAGTCAAAATTCCCTAGTAGAGATTATACGTTACACAAGACTCTCCCTCGCTGTATTGGTGGAGGAAAATAACTCACACCTCCTTTAAAACAGGTTATTTAGATTATCATATAACATTTTCATATAACATTATAACATCTACAGTATCCCCACTTGTTTTTGGTAGCCCTCATGGTATGGTAGCCATAATAACTCACAGATTGTGTTTTCTTACAAAATGCTTTTCTAACATTGAGACCCTCAGCCCCATTTGTTCTGGAGTCTTTTCTCTCTTCATTCCTCTGTAAATACCTCTCATTTCCTCTCTCACTGCCTGACTGTCTCTCCATAACTTTTTACCTATCTCACATTTCCTTCCTATTTCTCAGTCTGTCTCCTTTTCTTTTTGTCTCATGTAGAGATGTATGTCACAAGTAGAGAGCCCACAATGAAAATCCCATAAAGGACAGAGATCCCCAAAGAGTAAGAGGACCCCAGAAAAACAATTTATTTGGAAAATACACTATTACATCTAATGAGAGAGGTCTATTTGTGCTTTAAAAGTCTGTTCTCCATTTTGTCCCATGGGAGGAGCTGCAGTAACATTTAGGGGCTGTGGCAGGCAACTGGTTATTATCAAAAGAACTGGTAAATGTGTTGGACTAATTGAAAAGAAGATATTTCATAATGATACTTCTACACAAACAGACTGCTAAAATAAATGTCAGAATTCACCTGATATTGATAGCGCTGAGCCTTTCTGCCCTTCTCACTGAGGGAACGGTGCATCTCATGAACTGCCCGGGACATGATAGTGACTGCCAGATGCACGTGGGGAGACAGCGCCGCCAGTACAAGAGATTTCACAAACAAAACACATTGGGTGATGTTCTTGTCTTCGCATTCTGTATAATTTTGTTTGTATAAAAGCCCATAAAGCTTATTCTTATATGGGTCTTTGGATGAACATTGACATATTAGCAGCAAAATATCTTCAAGTAACTTATCTGTGGGATCCTTAGAAGGGTGGATGGCGTTTATAAGTTCTATTAACTCATGAGTTTCTCTGGGATATACAGTATATTGTGTTAATATCAAACTGCCATCAAATGTAGCTGGGATAGACTTCACATTGTGACCAATAACTGATGCAGAAGGTGACAGAATGAAAGTCTTATTAATCAGCATTTGTACATTGAGTTTGTATAATGCCAACAGAATGTCATTGCTCAATTTTCCACAAAGTATAATTATATCAGTAGTGAATGTATTAACGATCTCATTAATCCTGTTAATTTCTTTGTCTCTTGAAGGTGCATCTAAATAAGCACTTAACGTGTGTGTAAATTCAACACAAATTCCATCTCTGGAGAGATAATCTGTCAGCACATGGACTTCATTTTCTCTATCGCTATCATGTATTCTTATAATTCCAACCCACGTCCACCCAAAATGTTTCAGTATTTTACTGATAGCGAGTGCAGATCCACCAAAACCTTGTAATGTCCGGAAAAAGTATGGAAAGCGGACTCTGTCACTGAGCAAAGGGTCTGAGGCTCCGTAACTGATCTGTACATATAGAAGTAAAATAAGAACTAATAAAACCTGTGTTTTTCAAACCCAGCAACACCCTGAGATAGAAGTTGGAGCACCGTAAAGACCCAACATCGAAGCCCATCCATGACCATGAGTAATATGGCCTATGCCCCACAGTGTAGTTAGAGTGCTCAGAACTATACATTGGGGAGACAAAACAACCTCTCTGTAAGAGAATGGCCCAACATAGGGGGTAACTCCTCAGGACAAGACTCAGCAGTCTATCTACATCTCAAGGAAAAGGGACACTCCTTTGGGGCCAGAAATGTGTATATTTTGAGGGGGGCGTGGCCTGACATGGTGGAGAGCGGACGTGTTCACTGAGAGCTCCGTGCACTGGGTGTACAAAATCCCCGATAAATAGCATTTACATTAGCCTGATTGAAGAAATCGGGACCACACTAACCACAGGAGAATATCTGCTGCAAAACAATGGTGAAACGGAAACCAAAAGAGCAATGGGTAACGATGTCTCCATACCTGCATAAATCCGGCCTAGCTGAAAGGCACGCTCTAAGCCAAGATGGCGCCGATGACGGCGACGCACAGGAGGACCCGTCTCCATCGCTCTCTCCAGCACCCTCACAACAAGGTGATGACTCCCCACAACGGAGCTCGCCAGGTCAGTCGACTCTAATATCACAGCCACTATACACAAAGGCATTCCAGACCACAGAAGCCCCTAGATCAATGCGACAGGATCAGGCCACTGACTCAGAGTTGGTTACTCTACATGCTCTCTCAACTCATCTGCTAGCATTGCAAGACAATCTCACGGCGGCCCTGACTACAGCGGTCACTGAGGCAGTCTCTACAGCAGTAAAAGAACTGCAGAATGAGATCACCGAAATAGGCAACCGTACAGATAAACTAGAATCCATAGCAGACAATATCATACTAAGACAATCCTCTCTAGAGGAGGAAAATGCACTTCTCAAAGACGAACTCCAACAAATTACTAATATGTGCGAAGATCTGGAAAACAGATCTAGGAGGCAAAACCTTAGAGTACGGGGAGTGCCTGAGGATATCACACCACAAGACATACCGAACTTCCTTAGCGGACTCTTTACCACGCTATGCCCTGATATACCTCCTGATCAATGGAAGTTCGACAGAGGACACCGCTCCTTGGGCCTAAAACCCCCTCTAACTAAACCCCCTAGGGACATCATAATGTGCCTGCATTACTTTGAACAGAAAGAGCTTATTCTAACCAAAGTCTTCACGGAAATTATCTACCTAAACCATAAAGTCCAAGTATATGCTGACCTCTCACCTATCACTTTGGGCAAAAGAAGAGAGCTCAAACCAATTACACAACGCCTAAGGGACATGAAAATACCCTACCACTGGGGATATCCCTTTAAGTTAATAGCACAGCAACATGGACAAACCTATATCCTGCAAAACCCGAATAGGGCACAGCACTTTCTGGCAGAGTAGGGTATACCAAACAAATTACCCCCTAGCCCCAAGGACAACCAACAGAAACCAGCGCTTCGACCACAGTGGCAACAAGTAGGCAGACCCCCATCCCAACGCAGGCTACCATTGAACCTATCACCTTCCTCAGAGCGTCAAAGCGAATCCTCCAGACCAGGCTGAAAGAAAAACCGCTACCAAACCTCCTGATGGAATGCATGCAAACGGCCTACTAATACGTGCTCCACACAGTGAGCTCACTTTGTTTCTCTACCAAGACCTACCTCTTTCCACCTTCAGATCGGACCCCCCTTGGAGAGCACGGTTTGCTCCCCAAAAACCCACACTAACTGAACTTCTGGGTTTGTTAACTTGTTAATAACACTTTATTAGTTGGTTCTTTTCTTGACTTTTTTCTATTCCAGGTTTTTTTTTTCCATTTTTCCCCTTTTCTCTCCCTTTTTCCCCTTTTCTCTCCCTTTTTCCCCATGTTGAATCCCGAAAAGCACGCAACACCCAAGATAGAGACCACGGGGACCACCAGCCTACCCCCACCGCAAGACCAGTCGACAGTTCCAGAATTCAGACTTACTCCTAGGATGATCTCACCCAGATGGCACAACCCAGCTGGTAGCGGCACCCATGCTACTTGGACCCAAAGGTGTATTAATACGAACTCTTGTTTCCACCCATTAGATGGTTACGTTCACAAGCCTTAACTGTAAGGGTCTTAATACAATTGTTAAATGTTATTTAACACTGAGAGAACTGAGGCTCCATAAAACAGATATTGCACTGATTCAGGAGACTCACTTCTCTCAGGAGAAACCGCATAAACTATACTCTAAGAACTACCCAACAGGTTTCTATGCCTCAGCAAGTTCCACAAGAGCAGGGGTGGACATTATTGTGCACAAAGACTGCCCACTACGGGTAGCCCAAATAACCAGCGACCCTGACAGACGCTTTTTAATCCTGGAGGGAGATATACTTAACACCCCGATTCTTATAGCTAACATCTATGCTCCCAATAAAGGCCAAGTAAAGTTCCTTAAGAAGGTCCTTAACAAAATCTCAGTCTCCACGGCCCCCTATAAAATTGTTGGGGGGGACTTTAATGTACCGGTCTCCCAAATCCAGGACAGATCACACCCCTCTCCTGACAACAATGCCCACCTGTTATCCAGGGATCTTAGACAACTGCTCCACAGAACGGCCTTATATGATTCATGGCGCATTGACCACCCACTTGGTCGGCAATACACCTTTTATTCCCCTATGCATAAAGTCCACACCCGACTAGACTATTTATTCATCTCTCAACCATGCCTTAGACTATGCTTTACCACAGATATTGCAGCAATATCATGGTCAGACCACGCACCTGTCACAATGACCCTCGACCTACACACAGCCCCGCCCAAAAAACTACAGTGGAGGCTCAATGAAACTATATTGCACGACCCAGAAACCCTCAAGGAAATAGAGTTCCTGTTAAAAGAATACTTTACTATAAATACAAACACAGTTCAATCTCAAACTATTCTTTGGGAAGCCCACAAAGCCACCATGAGGGGGCACTTCATAGCCCTATCCTCCGCTAAGAAAAAGCAACAAAACCAAGCACAACAACAACTATTATTACAACTAAAAAACTTAGAATCTATGTACAATAAAAACAAACTAGACACTACACTCAGGCAAATTACAGATGTGCGCAGTCAACTCCAACTCCACAAGGAAAAACTAGCCGAGAAAGCACTGATATGGACTAGGCAAACATATTACGAGAAGGGCGATAAACAGCATACCCTTTTAGCAAAGAAGCTGAGAGATCAAAAAACACATTCCGCTATCACAGCAATTAAGAATGACTCAGGTTTGCTGACCTATAACCCTGACCTTATAGCTGCCCAGTTCCATAAATACTATGCAACTTTATATAACTTGAAGCAAAACCAAACTACAGACTCCCCCCAACAGAACCCACACATTGCAGACATTTTTCCAACAGGCAAACCTACCCAAGTTTCAAGAAAATGACCTAAAACAGTTCATTGCAGAAATCTCCCAAGAGGAGATATCTGCAACTCTAAAAACTCTCCCCAACGGTAAGGCCCCAGGCCCAGACGGGCTCCCCTACCAATATTATAAACTACTTCAGGCAACTCTCCTCCACCACCTTCCTAAGTTATATAATAGCTATCTGCAAGGAACACTGATTCCCCCAACAGACCTCGCATCATTCCTTACACTGATTCCCAAAGAGGGAAAAGACCCAACAATGTGCGCAAACTATAGGCCTATTGCCTTACACAGACCTAAAACTGTTCTCAAAAATCTTCCGCTTAGCCCCCATCCTTACAAAAATGATCAATGCCGACTAAGTGGGTTTCATATTAGGCCGCCAAGCCGGAGACAATACGAGGAGGACAATAATCTAATAGACATTCTGAATAGGCAGAAGAAGCAAGCTCTGATCCTAAGTCTAGATGCCGAGAAGGCGTTTGATCGCCTAGATTGGTCATACCTATTCGCTCTGCTCCACCACCTTAACCTATGAGGTCCCTACCTCCAGGCACTATATGCCCTATACAGCACCCCAACTACCACTCTCAAACTTCCAGGCCACTCCAATGCCCCCATACCTATATACAACGGCACGAGACAAGGGTGCCCACTCTCGCCCCTTCTCTATGCCCTCAGCATAGAACCCCTGGCAGCCAATATCCGCAATCATCCAGACATCAAAGGGGTAGAAATGGGCACAGACCACTATAAAATTGCCCTTTTTGCGGACGACGTACTTCTCACTCTCACAAATCCTCAGATTTCGCTCCCATCCCTACACAAACTGCTGGAAATATATAGCACCCTCTCTGGCTACAAAATTAATGTGACTAAAACAGAGGCACTCCCGCTACATATCCCTCCTTTAACGCTGGAGGCCCTGAAATCTACTTTTAAGTATAACTGGAAGAAAGAATATATATCATACCTGGGAACACGCATCATCCTAGATATGAAACTCTTTATAGCCAAAACTTTCTCCCCCTATTACATGAGGTTAAATCTAAGCTCCAAAAATGGGCAGAATACCCAATATCCTGGTTTGGCAAGATGGCCTCAATAAAAATGTCTATTCTCCCAAAATTTCTCTATCTTTTTGAAACTTTACCTGTTTGTGTCCCCCCTACGACCTTTAAGGCTACTCAAGCTATGCTCCATAACTTCATTTGGGGGAAAACGAGGCATAGAATAAATAAAAAGACACTCACCTCCCAACTAAGTTAGGTGGCCTGGGCGTCCCAGACCTCCAGCAGTAGTACAGAGCAGCCCAAATTCACCAGATACTGGCATGGTCAAGGTGGTCCTCAGATATTGTATGGGCTAACATTGAAACAAACCAGTTCAAACCCTATCACCCTAACGCCTGGATATGGTCCACTTTAGGGAAGGATAAGCCAAAGATAGCAATGCTCAAATCTACAGAGCACACCTTAAAACTCTGGTGGAAACTTAGATTTAAATTTAAATTGGCATCACCTGCATCCATACTACTCTCCCACTTGGGAAACCCAAGGTTCCAACCAGCACTCCCCTTGCAATGCTTACAGAGATGGATAGATACCCCTTTTTTTGCCTTAAGAGACATGACAGATTGCCTGAGAGGCGGGTTTCTCCCACGAGAGACCCTGAATGATAAAGCCCCCGGCCTTACTCTAGCCTGGTATGAGTACCTTCAGCTAAAACATTTCATTAGGCCTATACTGTCAACCGGTAGAAGGGACCTCCTTTTACCTTTTGAACGCTTGGTGGTTCATGGCCTCAATCAAAGAGGCCTGTTTCTGCTATCTACAAAATGTTAGTTAATCCTTTCACAGAGGAGAACTATAAACACAACTATATGCGTAAATGGGAGACTTGCATAGGCAGAGAACTTGAGGAAACTGAATGGGAATCCATATGGGACAATACGAAACGAGGCATTACGTGTGTAAGGCAACAAGAAAACATTTATAAAATAGTCATGTTTTGGTACCATACGCCAGTCAAACTCCATGCACTATTCCCGGAAACAACACAAAATTGCTGGAGGGAATGTGGGCAACCCGGAGACTTACCTCACATCTTCTGGCATTGCCCCTTGATACAACCATACTGGGACAAAGTCCTGGCACTGCTACGCCAGATCATGCTCGCACCTCTAGAAAAAGACATTACCACCCTACTCCTGGGTAAGCCATACAAACAACTGTCAAAACATACACAGAAACTGGTCAACCAGGTACTCTCGGTGGCCCGCATTTCCATTGCAGCCAAATGGAAGACAACTGCTACATCAAACAATTTGAATACAATCTAGCCCGGCTACAAAATAGAACCCCACTGTGTGTAAAAATATGGTCACCCTGGGACCTACTCACACAGCCAACACAAACTTAAATTTGTGTACCTCCCCCCTTTTCACCCATATATTTCCCATTCATTGTCCTCTTCCCCTTTTTCTCCTGTTCTTTTCACTTCAATACATGATTGTAACAGATGACAAATGTATAATTAAGGATATAATGGGCCTGATTCACTAAAGGGCGATAAAAATTATCGCACGCTTTTTTGCGTTAAAAAACGCAAAATAATTTGCGCGCGATTCACCATAGTATTATCGCATGCGAAAGATCGCCATTTTCGCATGGGTTATTTCTCGCAAGTTTTAGCGCATGCGTTAATTTCCGCACTGAAAAGAATACGATCGCATGATTCACTATATCTTTTGCGCGCTAAATATCGCATTCGGCTATGCGAAAATTAACACCTACTACAGGCAGGCGAAAAATTATAGAAAAGTACAGTAAATGAGTTTTTTGCAATAAAATATGGACTTACAGTGTTATTTATTCAAGTTTGTGTCTTTTTACTCAATTTTACTAAAGTCTTGGCATGTATGGAATTTCGCTACTAATATACAGTACTATAGCGGTGAATATGTTGTCGCCAAAATATACTGTACTGTAGCGGCGAATATATTTTTCGCGCAAAATACATTACTATGTATATTTTGGCGATATTTTTTTCGCGATTTTGTAATCTCGCGAATTGCGGACATTTTGTGGCGATTTTGTAATCTCGTGACATGTGCGACTTGGGGCCATTTTGTGTCATTCAGCCAAACTGAGAGGACCATGCCTGGGGTTTCTGATCTGCTACCAGGGGAGAGGCGCTATATTATCAGCATGCTCCTACGTGCAGGATATGACCACCCACCGCCGGGGGACTTAGGGGTCCACGAGAGGAAGAGGGCAATCCTGGCCGAGCTAAGAGAGGGTTTGCTCGCCAGGTTTGCCCTTGATGTGGACCCCCGCCAGCTCCGGCGTCTGTGGTCCGACCTTAAGCGCAGGAGCCCAGAACTGGTCGCTGAAATTAGAGAAGGTAATTATTGTACTTTATTATGCTGTTACAGTATACGTTCAGTAAAAGATTTAGCAAGTAATTTGAACTAAAGGTACAAATGTAAGAAATGTCAGGGATGATGAAAGTAACATAGTAACATAGTAAGTTGGGTTGAAAAAAGACATACGTCCATCACGTTCAACCATAATGCCAGTGAGGAACTGAAACGTTGCTCACAATAAACCTCTGAATATTATTTCCCATCTTTGTGACTCCTTGTGAGAATCCTGTGTGTGCCGTCACCCCATGCCTGTCTAGATTTTGTTTTGCCCCAGGCACCCGGGTATTATTGTTCCTTATGGTGTGCAGCTTCCCAGCACTTCCTATTGTATATATATATACACACACACACACACACACACACACATATATACACACACACACACACACACACATATATATATATGTATACACACACAAACACACACAAACACACACACACACACATACATATATATATATACACACACACACACACACACACACATATATATATATATATATACACACGCACACACACACATATATATATATACACATCTATTTTCAAATACATATGCATAAATGAGTTTAAAGCAGGGGGGAAGCAGCAGGGAGCGGCCCATAGTGTGAGGCATTTGGGGAAGGGCCACGAATGCTTTAGGGGGGGCCCTGGCTAACAATGTCTGTGTGTCCTTTGTATTGATGTGAGGGTTCACAGGGGGAGGGGCCATTGGGGGCGTGAGAGGAGGGGGGCCCAAAAAATGTTGTTGTGAGGGGCCCCGTTATTTATGATGGTGTATGAATGTATATATATATAAAATATTACACAAAATAACATCTTGCAATACTATTTCACAGAACTTCAGCTGGCGCCTCCTCCCCAGGCACAACCCCAGGCCCTCCAGGCTCCACCGGCCCCAGCGGCCCAACCTGCGGCCCCCGAGGCCCATCCACCGGCCCCCGAGGCCCAACAATTGGCCCCAGAGGCCCGACCAGAGGCCCCAGGACCCAGCCAGGCCCCAGAGGCCCCAGGACCCAGCCAGGCCCCAGAGGCCCCAGGACCCAGTCAGGCCCCAGAGGCCCCAGGACCCAGCCAGGCCCCAGTCAGGCCCCAGAGGCCCCAGGACCCAGCCAGGCCCCAGAGTCTGATGAGGGGGAGGAGGCCGCCGAGGCCGAGGAGGCCATGGAGGCCCCGGACACCCCCCCTTTACTCCTCCCCCAGTTTGTCCCCAGTTTCCTCGGTCCTTGAGTTCCCCTCCCAGCCCCCCGGATGCCAGCCACCAGGTTCTCCTGCTGACAAGGGAAGATCACGTCGGTCCATGCAGGAGGACCTGGACAATATGAAGGCCGAGCTGGCCCAGCTCCGGGGGGAAGTTGCTGAACTGAGGAGGGATGTCACCGAACTCAAGGGCAGCAAGCCCTAAGTTTTTCCCCCCCCCCCCTTTTTTATTTTATACTATTAAGTAAAAGTTTTTAGTTTTCTACTTTTGAACTGAGTAATGTGTCATTATTTTTCCTTCCTTGATATGGTATTCTATACTTTCATGTAGTTTCCCCTACACCCTTACATTTATCAGTAACACATCAATATGCTATATGGGTTACATGTTTGCAAATATTCTGCCAACAATTTTGCCTTTAGCCCATTTTGCTGAATAGTAAAACTTGCGCTAATTAGTACGTAGGGTATTTTCTGGCGAGTGGGATAACTGCCAATCCAATGTTTTGTTGCCAGAATAATTGCAATATTATATTTGTCCCCATTTAATAAAGTGCCCATAACATATTTGCCATTTATTCTGTGTCTAAAATCTCTAACTTAATTTAAGCCACTTTAGCAAACGGACCCCTAAGTATTTGGCTAAATATTCTTAAATGCCCCCCCCCATTTTATTATCTCTAGCACTTCTTTTTTTTCTTACTTATATTTTTATTGTTTTTTGGGGTTTTTTTTGGCAAATAAACTTTTATACAGCACCTCTTTAGCACTCTGTGCTCTCCCAGGGCAAAATATCGCCATTTTTATGCTGCCGATTGTCGCGTATTTCATGCGATAGGTTTGTCCCGACAATTAGCGCATGCGAAAATACCGCGCACGCTATTTATCGCATTGAAATACAGCGCGTAAAAAAGCGCGAGTATGCTTATAGTGAATCGTGCGAAAAATCGCCAAAATTAAGCCGCGGTAAAAATTTTAGCGCACAATAAAAATAGCGCACGTTTTATCGCCCTTTAGTGAATCAGGCCCAAAATGTTTTACTATGCTCTGTCCACCTGTGGAAGTGAAATTGCTAACCCCCTCCCTTTTTCCTTTCTGTACCCCCCAAATTTCAAGTTACAAAAAAAGAAATGTGTATATTTTGGACTGAGCAGACTGATGGTTTGAAAAAGGTGTGAAGGAGGCCATTAATGCCAGACTGGAATATACCATCTCTGAAGAGAGGAGGGACCTGCGACACTACTTGTCAACAATGCCACTTTAACATCCTTACCCCGGTGGTTTCACAACAATTCACACTTTTAGTCATGTACTTTGAAAGATTGACCCCTGCATCAACCAGTGTCCAACCCAATACCAGGTATCATGCAGTAAAGCTGTTAAGTAATCCAAGTTGTATTTTGTTCTATTGGACAGAGTGCTCCCATTATTACACTCCAGATCATTTTTTGAGTCCACATACCTACACCCTGGAGCAGCAGTCCCAATACATATATAAATGGAGCTTTTAAAGACATCAGCCAACATCTATCCTGTCCAGAACCCCCTTGGCAATTAAGGTCAATTCTATTAACTTTGCACTTTGACATTTCCTCCATGTATTAGCTACAGAGGCCATCCAACACAATATGGTCTTCTCACCAGTTTATTTGCTAAGAAATATATATTGTCCAAAATTCAGTGTTTAAATATCCAATCTTATCTATAGGGTACTACTAATACAAAATACAGACAGTTTCCACAGAAACCTTGTCACTGTGGGGGTGGGGGCACTGTCAGGAGCACTCCACGTTTTTGCCATGATGGCAGTAACCATGGCTGCAATATCATGTTAGCATGTTGTTTCCATGTGACTTTAGCATTACAATTCAAAATAAATAGACACCAAGGACCCGGGTTCAATGCCCGTATATAGGTCTTACTCTGTGAGTTCCTGGGTGCATCTAAATGACTATTTTGGCTTAATCTCCTGATTCCTGACTACGTTCATTTCTGCCTGCGTCAACCTTTTGCCTAAATATAACCCCTTGGATACCACGAATCGGACTATCTCAATTCTGCTTCCTCCTTAGTCCAGACTTTAACCGCCATTGAGCTTTTCCTCTGAGACTATTTGTGACTTTCTTAGCTTTGCACTAGGAATACTTGTGACAGGAGACTGAACTGTTTCTGACCTGGGACATGAGGTATCTGAAGTGAGGAGCATACACTGAAAATTGCACTTATTAAATTTGAATAAATTAGCTCTGACAATTTGGGGCCTTACTCTTGAAGTCTCTGTTCCTGGGACAAAAAGTTCAGATCCTGAGTTGCTCAAGGAAAGAGAATAATCATGTAGATACCATGACTGGGTTCTTGAGTTTTCAAACAGTAGTCTCTGTATCTCCCAACCTTTTGTAGATTAACCTGCTATAACTATGGGGGAACAAAGGGCTGTGAATGAGTTACAGGAGCTAAAGGGGTAGTTTTTTAACCCTCTAGCAAATGAGGTAACATTGCTTTGCTTCCTGAGGATCAGTATGTCAGGGAATGTTAGTGCCGGTTGAAAAATAATATCCAGTAAGAGATCTTACCCTCAGATCCAACTAAGGTGCACAAGGTAAAGTTATATGACTTGATACAGTTGGCCCATTTAAGGGGAGTTATTCCAAAGAATGAAGTTGAGTTTCCTAAAGGTAAATACCCAGTTATTTCTGTCTTTTTGTTATTTTACCTAAGGTTTACTAACAGCTAAAGAACCCCCAGAATGCCCAATTGTGGCTGGAATTGGGGGGTCTATGGGAGAAGGTTCCTATACTGACTTTTACAGGATTTATATGTCTGCAATTTTCTTTCTTTGTGGAGTTTATTTTAATATTTCTTTATTTATTTTGGCACATATAATTATAAATATCATTTTTGTAAAGGTCTCTTTTGATATTTTTTGGTGCTTTATGCTACGGAGCTTAGTACTTGATTGCCCATGCTGATTGCTGACTAGCTTTGCCCCCACCCAGGGATGACAGGCTTGATGCAAGGATATATATATATATATATACATATAGACAAGACCATACAATAAACTCTATGGTGCTGTAAAGTTTGCAGAATCTTGGAGTCAGCAAAGAATTTTCCTCTTTGAGGCAATACAGGGAGGCTCCATATTGGGGTTTCTCTCATCTTATAAGGCATATTAAAGGCATCACTCTCTGCACCATCTAAGATTAAGGTAAACTTACCTATTCAGACAAACCTGACATTCTAACAGCTGTTTATTAAATTATATAATGAGGTAATATACTGTATCCATTCTAATGAGTTACTAACAGCAGCCAGTTAGAACCTTGCGCTTTGTTCTTCTCACCTGGGAAAAGCCAAACAGACTCAGTATCTGGGCACTGATTATAGTGGTTTCTGATGTTAAATCCCCAATAAAACCAACAATCTTCCTTTTCCTTCCACAGGAGTAATTGGGAACCGGCTGCTTGGTGCCAGATAATATCTGTAATACGCTCCTCACAGCGACCCCCGGATCCCCACAGGAGTCGTATATATGGTACCCCAGGGTCAGGTTGGGTAACAGGGACGGGTTCTTGTTGATCTCCTCGATGGCAAGGCGCAACTCCACCAGCTGTCTGTAATGCCGGGGCTGTAAACTGGCAAGTTGTTTGAGTTGATATTATATTTAATTAAAACAAATCTTTTATCCTTTAATACATAATCTAAAAAGTATCAAAACAATGTGGTTGTATAGAAAATCTGTAGATATGATAGCATATCTGTTCCAATGGTAAGTAAATGTGACTACATATATAAGGAGTATCTGCAAATACTGTTCCCTATCAGGTCAGCCTAGCTGCTGATTGGTTCCTTTCCTACAGTGCCACCGGCCCCCCTGCTCATCCAGAGAATACAGCCAGCAGGAAGTGGAACAGATGGGCGGGGCTAGTGGGGGTTTTAGGGGAGATTTCTCAATAAATCAGTCCAAATCAGTCCAATTCCAGAAAGAGTTAGTGTTTGCAATATCCAACTTTTATTGAACATTACTGACTTGATTGCAGGAGGAAAAAATGTCAAGTAAATAAACTCACTAATATACCATTTATATCCTTAAAACATCAACAAAAGTAGTAACCATACATTTTTTGGGGAACAGATGTATCATTAGCTATAGATTTAGAGCATAGTTTATCTATGCCAATTATCATTAGGTATAGCAGAAGTCAGCGTTTATGTTTACCAAAGTGTATGGCCTTGTATTTATCAACACTGAACCTCAATTGACTATTTGCTGCCAATTCCCTAAATCCATCAAATCGCTCTGCAAAGCGGCACATCCTGCATGGAACTTATAGTTTTGCACAATTTAGTATTAATAGAAACATTACTCTCTATGCCCCCCCAGGGCATTAATAAACAAGTTAAACAGCAAAGGCCCAAGGACTGACCCCTGCGGTACCCACTAACCACACTGGTCCAATTAGAAACTGTTCCATTTCCCCCCACTCTGTGTAATCTATCCTTCAGCCAGTTCTCTATCCAATTACAAATATTATGTTCCAGGCCAATATTCCTTAATTTAATCAGTAACTTTCTGTGTGGAGCTGTATCAAATACTTTAGTACAGTTGAAATAAATCACATCCACTGCCATTCCAAAGTCTAGATTCCTGTTCAATTCCTCATAGTAGGCAATAATATTAGTCTGGACAGATTAATTTTACATTAAACCATTGCTGGCACAAATTCATAGTATTGTGATTTACAATGTAGTCAAACGATCTTTCCCTTATTAACCCTTTCTGACCACTGATGTAGTAAAATAATTAAATATATGTTCACTCCAAAATCATTATTTTGGAGGTTTAATTACACATTGATTTATTCTTCTTACTGCACTACACTAAAACTGTATTAAGTAAACAATTATTTTCAAAGTTATTGTGGGAATGAAGTTGCAACTCAACACATTTTATTATCCCAGACTTCAGAAGGAGTGTGCTTCTTCTAAAGCTAAATTGTCACTTCCCACAATGCCTTGCATGGTCCTGTTATTCTTCTCAGGTTAAATCCCTTTAACTGTCTGCATAAACCTTAACTGCTTACATTTTAAAGGTTGTGAATTTCACCGACCACAAGCCATTATAATCAACCAAACGTTACTCAGCTGTTGCCGGACTATAAATCCCAGAATAATGTAACATATAATGAAGAGTGAGGCATGCTGGGAGCTGTAGTCCAGCAACATCAGGGTTGTATTCTTAAAGCAATATTGCACAATAAAACTTTCCCCCAAATCCCCATTAAAATGCAAAAGAATCCCCCAATGAGAATCCCAGCTGATGTGAGTAAATCCGGCTCCCTGTTCTCTGTTCCTGCAATTGGAGTTGGGAGCAATAAGCACAGTTTCCCAGCACTGAACAAGTCTGTCCCTTTATCCCCATGTCTGATTCCTGTGCCATATAATGACGGGAAAATGCCATCATTATCTCTATATGTAAGGTACCAGAAAGGGGCCTGACACAGGGAATCAGCATTCTCATTGGTCACTTCTCTTGCATCTATAATTAAGTTTTCAGTCAGTAGAATTCTCATTGGTGAATTGGTTTCCATGTGTAATTATGTTTTTCTTTAACTTCTATAGATAACTAGGGGGCGCAGTGGGGCAGCTTTATAGTTGGGTTTAGTGTCCCTTTAAACACAGTTTGCATTGCCTATAGGGCAGGGATCCCCAACCTTTTTTACCCGTGAGCAACATTTCAATGAAATAAAAGCTGGGGGGCAACACAAGCACAAAAACTTTTCTAGTAGGTGACCAATAAGGACTCAGATTGGTTAATTAGTAGCCCAATGTAGACTGGCAGACTATAAGGGGCTCTGTTTAGCAGTTCACATGGTCTTCAAGTCAGAAATTCAAAAATGGGCACAAATTGTGAGGCCACTGGGAGCAACATCTAAGGGGTTGGTGAGCAACATGCTCCCCATGTTGGGGATCACTGCTATAGGGGATCTCACTTACCCACCACACAGCGTTAGTTTGTTGTTATAGTTATTATTCCTACGCAGGAGATGCATTGTATATGCATTCACAGTCAGTAGCCCCCCAATCATGACATCTCCATCCTGAATGTATTCAAAGTCTTCAATTAATTTGGCAATTTCCAGATTACAAGCAGGGTTGGTGGGGTGAGCAGCAGGTTGTCTTATTCGTAGAGCAAAGAGATAGATGAATATTGGGAAAGGATTATAAGTAGAGCAGAACATTGTGCCCACAAACAGTATAGTGCGCCCCAATGATGGGGCTTGGAGAAGTCGTCCAGAATAGCGGCACGAGGGGCCCAGGTCTCCCCACATTTCCAGAACGCTGTGAGGGAACGGCTCATCTAACCCTCATTTTATAGAGCAAAGGGAAGGATTTTCCAACAGGCTGAGAATAAACTCCCACTTTGGGATTTGCTTTCCTGCAAGAGATGTTGCATTTATAACTCTACTCGACAGACAATTATAACAACGAAAAAGTTTGTTATTTTAAGTTCCCTGACTAATAATAATATTACTGGGCAACATATTCCCTTATAAACCACATGATATAGGTATGGTTTTATTATTACACAGAAAAAGAAGATATGATTTAAAGTTTAGAATTGTTTGATTAAAACTTAAGACTATGGGAGATGAACTGGATACAGGTTTCCAGATAATGGATCCCATGTTGGGCAAGGACTGGAGATCTAAATCCAGGATTCCATGAAACCTCCCCTTTCGGCCATTTGTTGTCTCTCAAAAAGGGAGGGAATGACAGACTTCCGGTATGGTGCCTGAGGGAGCGGTCGCACAGTGAAGGAGCTCCGTGCATGCCTGCATATCAGCGAAATTTTCAAAATAAATAGACCCCTCTAACCTGTCTCTTCCATGGCAGGGACCTCTCCTAAGCAGAAAAAGAGACCTAAAAACTCTGCAGCACCGGATTCTGCAAGGGAGAGAGGCACACATCAGATATCCAAGATGGCCGACGAGATCTCTCAAAACCATGCAATATCTGAAGGCTGCTCTGATTTAAAGGCACACAGTATGAATTACAAGCAAATGGCACTTGAGGTAGCAAATTTAATTAATCCTACAATAAAAAAATCAATTGAAATGGCAGTTAGAAACCTACAATCAGAGATTAATAAGATAGTGGAACAAGTTACCTCGCACAATGCTTCAATATCAGAAATGGAGGAAAGGATTTCTTCTCTGGAAGATTATTCTTCCTCAGCTAAGTCTAAAATACAGTTTCTGGGAAAAAAAATCTCTGACTTAGAAAATAAAACTGAAGACCTTGAGAATAGGCCCAGAAGGAATAACTTGCGCTTTGTAGGCATTCCGGAGCATTATAAACAGGACTCTTTCATTGAATTAATATCGCAATGGCTCCCTAAATCTCTGGGGCTGCAAAATGATATTACATCAGAAACTGAGAACAGTTCTGGTAAAATTCCTTGGCTATTCAGATAAAACACTAATACTCCAGACATATAAGAAATCCAAAAACCTTCAGTCCATTTATAAAAAGGGACCGAAAGAATCATAATTCTCAACCCAGGTCCAGATCTCCTATCTCCTCGCTTGATCATTCATTGATGGAGACCTAACCTTTGCTATGTTAGGAGACAACATTCAATTCATTTACTGCATGTACTATACAGGTCTATTATACACGCCTGAGGGGGGTACGGTGCAGTGTTTCACTGGTTAGATTCTTTATAAAGAGTTTATTCAGCTTCTAATCCACTTAAGGAAAAGTAGTGTGATTTAATTCACTTACTTAAATTGCCATCTTTTGTTATTTACACGCACTTAATTTGTTATATATTATGTAATGATGTTCTGTCATTATATCTTTTTCCTAATGTTGTTATCTAATTTACTTTTCCTATTAAATTGTTTCTGTTATCACCATCCTACTGCTATTACAGATAACCATCTATTTAAGGCTAGTCTAATGTTGATGTCTTATGTTATGTATACTACATTTGTTATCTATGGATAACATCAAAATTATTTCATGGAACATGAATGGAATTAATTCACCAATAAAACACAAAAGAATTCTACAAGAACTAAAAAAACTTGATTCTGATATTGCACTGCTCCAAGAAACACACTTAAATGAGGATGAAAACCAGAAACTTTGTTCTTCGTGGGTCGCTGATAATATTTATTCCCCTGCAATAAGCAAAAAGGGTGGTGTTTCAATTTTATTTAGCAAAAAGTCAAGTTTCAAGCTTATAAATACATCCAGGGACAATTCTGGAAGGTTAATCCATGCAGAAATTCTCCTTCCAAATCATGGAATCATGGAATCCTTCAAAGTAATGGAATTTATGTTCAATTTATGCCCCAAACAACAATAAACCTGATTTCTACCGAGATTTAATTCACAGAAATAATTCTTTGAACTCCTTTAATGTGATAGTGGGAGGTGATTTTAATGAATCACGTTTATGGTCTTTGGATAAATGTGGTATATACACTAATCCTTCTCATAGCAAATCAAAGCTATTTTCTGACTTACTGGATCATACAAACTTGAAGATGTCTGGAGAATTTTGAATCCCTCTAGCAAAGAATTCACCTTTTACTCACATTCCCACGGTATGGGGACAAGAATAGATTATATACTCACATCCACCAACCTACTATCCCATATTTCGAATGCAAATATTGGGAATTTTACTTACTCAGACCATACTCTGATCAGCATTACAGTTACAGCTAATTATATTTCCAAATCCTACATTTCTTGGAAATTTCCAGTATACTTAGCTTCCAGGTCAGACTTTCAGCAAATGCTCAAAGATAAGTGGAAAATCTTCCTATCTGATAATGCAATTCACTCGAATAATCCAACTCTCTTCTGGGACACATGGAAAGTATTCATCAGAGGAGAAATCACTTCATTCAGATCACAATTCACTAAAAAATTAACTCAAAAATATTGGACCTTAGTAACAAACAAAACAAAGCCTATATTGCTTTCAAATTAACTCCTTCTCAAGTCAACTGTGAGAAATTTGAAAAATCCATAAAAGAACTCAAATCCTGGTTATCTATTAAAGATTCTATTAACCAGAGTTATGTAAAATCCAAATACTTCAATCTAAGTAACAAAGCTAACAAATTACTAGCCAATATGACAAAAAATTGGTCAAAGTCTCATAAGATTTGTGCTAAGTCCATCGATGATAAAATCACCCATAACCCATTGGAGATTGCTGAGACCTTTCGAAAATATTATGAGACCTTATACTCTTCTACCAACTCTAATAGCAAGTTAAGAAGATCATTCTTTAATAACATAACTTTTCCCTAGATATCCCATTAAGATTTGGAAAACCTAAACTCTCCTATTACTGAAGAAGAAGTAAGATTCACAATATCATCCCTGAAGAAATACAAAGCTGGAGGTCCTGATGGTTTATCCGGTCCTTTGTATACGTGCCTAATTAATGAAATTTCACCTTTACTTACAGAATTGTATAATTTTATCATTACTCAAAAACAATCTTTACCCTCCAGTCTAATTCATACACTTCAGTACTGCTCAAACAAGGAAGAGATCCAACCTTACATCCTCGAACAGACCCATTGCACTAATCAACCAGGATGTGAAGATATTGTCAAAAATTATTGCAAATCTATAATTCTCCCAAAACTCATCTCCCCAGAACAATGTGGTTTCGTCAAAGGGAGATCAGGAACTAAAAATTTGAGAACCTTAAAGTCATATACTCAGCAAAAACTAATAAAATCCCAATCCCATTGGTGGGAATAGACGCAGAGAAAGCTTTCGACAACATTTGCTGGGACCATCTGTTAGACACTCTAGAAGCTTTTGGTTTCCATGGTCCTTTCATTGATTTAATTCATTTATCATATTCAGTCCCAACTACTCAGATATTGGCAGCAGGAGAAATCTCAAAACTAATCTATTTGAAAAGAGGAACTAGACAAGGTTGTCCTTTATCACCGCTTTTATTTGACCTATCCTTGGAACCATTAAGTAGAACACTAAAAGTTACTGATTCATTACCCGGATTATCAATAAATAAAATAAGAGTTCAATTAACTGCTTTTGCAGATGATTTACTTCTAATTGTTAAAGACCCTAATAAAAACTTTACCAACATATTTTCCATTATCCAACGTTATAAAGTTATCTCTGGATTTAAAATAAACCTAAACAAATCTGAACTTATGGATGTATATGGTCAAACAGAAGTATTCTAGAAGTATTCTAAAGCAACTAGGAATTGGCAAAAGCCTCTTAAGTATCAAATATCTTGGAATATATTTACCGACTGATCTCCAAAGGCTCTATTCCTAGCCAGTACAGCTGTTCCTCCCAACGTGGGCTAATTAATACAGGGCACTAGGTGCCCAACAGGGGGACTGTATATAGGGGAGACTGTCCAAAGCCTGAGAAAGAGAAACACACACCCCCACTTTACCATAACAAATAAAAAACTGGACACACCAGTTGGAACCAGTGTAACAGCCCTCACCTCTCCATAAACGATTTAAGAATCTTGGTACTTAACCTTTTCACTGCCAGCTGTTTTGAACAAACTGGAGCTTCTACTGCCAGACAGTTTTTGAACATTTTGCACTGTTTGACTTTAGGGGCTTTTCTATATATCTGTTTTTTTCAGGACATCCTAAGCTTTCAAAATATGGTAGAATTTTTGTGTAATTCCAATTCTGTAACAAGATATAGGCTTCTAAATGTCTAAAAAATAAAAAATATATATTTTCCATAATATAGACACATACACCAGAAACAAAAATTATTTTGTGCACGGAAATACACCTGATTTGGAAAGTCCCATGTCTCCTGAATGTGCCAATACCAAATATACAGTGGTGTGAAAAACTATTTGCCCCCTTCCTGATTTCTTATTCTTTTGCATGTTTGTCACACTTAAATGTTTCTGCTCATCAAAAACCGTTAACTATTAGTCAAAGATAACATAATTGAACACAAAATGCAGTTTTTAAATGAAGGTTTACGTTATTAAGGGAGAAAAAAAACTCCAAATCTACATGGCCCTGTGTGAAAAAGTGATTGCCCCCCTTGTTAAAAAATAACTTAACTGTGGTTTATCAATTTCAATTTTCAATTTCAATATCAATTTCTGTAGTCACCCCCAGGCCTGATTACTGCCACACCTGTTTCAATCAAGAAAGCACTTAAATAGGAGCTACCTGACACAGAGAAGTAGACCAAAAGCACCTCAAAAGCTAGACATCATGCCAAGATCCAAAGAAATTGAGGAACAAATGAGATCAAAAGTAATTGAGATCTATCAGTCTGGTAAAGGTTATAAAGCCATTTCTAAAGCTTTGGGACTCCAGCGAACCACAGTGAGAGCCATTATCCACAAATGGCAAAAACATGGAACAGTGGTGAACCTTCCCAGGAGTGGCCGGCCGACCAAAATTACCCCAAGAGCGCAGAGACAACTCATCCGAGAGGCCACAAAAGACCCCAGGACAACATCTAAAGAACTGCAGGCCTCATTTGCCTCAATTAAGGTCAGTGTTCACGACTCCACCATAAGAAAGAGACTGGGCAAAAACGGTCTGCATGGCAGATTTCCAAGGCGCAAACCACTTTTAAGCAAAAAGAACATTATGGCTCGTCTCAATTTTGCTAAAAAACATCTCAATGATTGCCAAGACTTTTGGGAAAATACCTTGTGGACCGACGAGACAAAAGTTGAACTTTTTGGAAGGTGCGTGTCCTGTTACATCTGGCGTAAAAGTAACACAGCATTTCAGAAAAAGAACATCATACCAACAGTAAAATATGGTGGTGGTAGTGTGATGGTCTGGGGTTGTTTTGCTGCTTCAGGACCTGGAAGGCTTGCTGTGATAGATGGAACCATGAATTCTACTGTCTACCAAAAAATCCTGAAGGAGAATGTCCGGCCATCTGTTCGTCAACTCAAGCTGAAGCGATCTTGGGTGCTGCAGCAGGACAATGACCCAAAACACACCAGCAAATCCACCTCTGAATGGCTGAAGAAAAACAAAATGAAGACTTTGGAGTGGCCTAGTCAAAGTCCTGACCTCAATACTATTGAGATGTTGTGGCATGACCTTAAAAAGGCGGTTCATACTAGAAAACCCTCAAATAAAGCTGAATTACAACAATTCTGCAAAGATGAGTGGGCCAAAATTCCTCCAGAGCGCTGTAAAAGACTCGTTGCAAGTTATCGCAAACGCTTGATTGCAGTTATTGCTGCTAAGGGTGGCCCAACCAGTTATTAGGTTCAGGGGGCAATTACTTTTTCACACAGGGCCATGTAGGTTTGGATTTTTTTCTCCCTAAATAATAAAAACCCTCATTTAAAAACTGCATTTTGTGTTTACTTGTGTTATCTTTGACTAATAGTTAAATGTGTTTGATGATCAGAAACATTTTGTGTGACAAACATGCAAAAGAATAAGAAATCAGGAAGGGGGCAAATAGTTTTTCACACCACTGTATATCGTTTTATGGAGATTTCTCGCTTGTATAGGTCAAAAACTCCCAGCAGGACATTGCCAAATTCCCAAAACACTGCTCCAGAAAGCTGTATACTTTAGATTTCAAGGTCAAAAATTCCACTAACAGAAGATTTATATATAAAATTATACATTTTTAGAAAGAACAGATTCTGTGGAATCCAGAATAGGTAGAACTGCCTGTCTACTCAAAACTACTAAGCTGCAATGCTTTCCTAAAATTATTGGTTTTTATTAAAATTTGTGAAATTTCTTAAAAATCGCTTCAAAGCTTCCGGTCTATAGTATCTTATCTCCTACAGGTCATAAAGTAACAGGATAAAACACCCTAAATATGAACACCAGGGGTCCCCTGAACAGTTTGATACCCAATATTTATAGATTTACCTAAGTATGTAGCATGTAGGGGCCCCAATGAGAACATACCCCCATATGACCAATCATTTCTGTCATTCCAGCTTCTGCAAAATCAACACATTTACATCATTTTATGTAGGATAAAGCTACAAAAAGTACACTCACCCCAGAAAGCCATATAATTTTTTGGAAAGTACACATTCCCCTGAATCTAAAATGGGTACCCGTGTCTTTCTACTCCAAAGTACCAAGCCGCACAGCTTTCCTAAAGTTGGCATTTTTGATAAAATTTCCAAAGATCCTCCCAAAGCTTCCAGTTCACAGCATCTTATCTCCCACATAACATTAGGTACCAAGATAAAACGCCCTAAATTTGAACGCCAGGGGTCCACTGAACAGTTTGATGCCCAATATGTATAGGTTTACCTAAGTATGTGGCATGTAGGGGCCCCAATGGGAACATATCCCCATATGATCTACCATTTCTGTAATTTCAGCTTCTGCAAAATCAATACATTTACATCATTTTGTGTGGGACACCGCTACAAAAAAAGTACGCTCACCCCAGCAAGCCATATATTTTTGGAAAGTACATGTTCCCCCGAATCTAAAATGGGTACCCATGTCTTTCTACTCCAAAGTACCAAGTCGCAAAGCTTTCTTAAAGTTGGCAATTTTTATAATATTTCCAAAAATCCTCTCAAAGCTTCCAGTTTGCAGCATCTTATCTCCCACATAACATTAGGTACCAAGATAAAACACCCTGAACTTGAATGCCAGGGGTCCACTGAACAGTATGATGCCCAATATGTTTAGGTTTAACTAAGAATGTGGCATGTAGGGGCCCCAATATGAACATACCCCATATGATCCGTCATTTCAGCTTCTGCAAAATCAACACATTTACATCATTTTGTGTGGGATAATTCTACAAAAAAGTATGCTCACCCCAGAAAGCTATATATTTTTGGAA
Source organism: Xenopus tropicalis (assembly GCF_000004195.4). NCBI lineage: Eukaryota > Metazoa > Chordata > Amphibia > Anura > Pipidae > Xenopus > Xenopus tropicalis. Next base: position 6,016,152 of record NC_030677.2, read on the forward strand.
AGTACACATTCCCCCGAATCTAAAATGGGTACCTGTGTCTTTCTACTTCAAAGTACCAAGCCGCAAAGCATTTCTAAAGTTAGCAATTTTGATGACAATTCCAAAAATCCCCTCAAAGTGCCGATTTTATGACATTTCCAAAAATCACCTCAAAACTTCCAATATGCAGCATCTTATTTTCTATAGGTGATTAGGTACCAAGATAAAACACCCAGAGGTCTACTGAACAGTTTAATGCCCACTGTACATAGGTTTATCAAAGCACATGGCACTTAGAGACCCCAAAATATACCTTGTGCCACTAATTTCATGGCTTACCTTTACCTAATTCATAAACACATGTCAGTTTTATGTGGGATAGAAACTGCAGAAATGTAGGGTAACCCCTGAAAACCATATATTTTTGGAAAGTACACGTTCAGACAAATCCAACATGGATAAAGAGTCCTTTCTACACCAAAGTACCAATCTGCAAAGCTTTCCTAAAGCTAGTGGTTTCTATGACATTTCAGAAAATCACCTAAAAATGTTGCAATTTGCCGCATTTATCTCACACAATTTCTTGCATACAAAGGAAAATCACCCCAAATAGGAACACCAGAGGCCTACTGAACAGTTTGATGCCCTATATGCATATATTTACCAAACTATGCAGAGTACAGGGGCACCCAAACAAAAATAGCGCATATTAATTTTCACGAATGACACTCCGGCTCGTGCAGTTTTTGCACCCGGTATGTGTATTATGTGCCAAAAGACCCCCTAACAGTACGGAGACCCTAGAAAACCATACATTTTCCAAAAGTACACATTCTGACAAAACAAAAATGGGTAAATACATCTTTCTACTGCAAACTACAAAACTACAAAGCTATGCTAAACAGAACGGTTTTTATAAAATTTCTGAAAATTGTCACAAAGCTTGCATTTTGCCCCATTATGTACCCCACATTTCATAACATACCAACCTAAAACACCCTAAATATGAATGCCATGGGTCTACTGAACAGTTTGATGCCCAATATGCATAGATTTACCAAACTAAGTGGGCTACAGAGGAAGCCAAATTGAAATACAGCAGACAAAATGTCCATGTGCCAGCTAGACAAACAAAGAACAATATGAAATGCAGTAAAATCGCTACTATCCCCCCAAAAAACTAAAATCAATATTTTTTTTCCCCTAGTGATAGTCAGAATCACAGTTTGAGTATTCAGGCTTGGGCAAATTAGTTTTACAGACAAAGTCAAATGAACAACAAATATGCATAACTGAAAATGCAATAAAATGGTTAAAAATGCAATAAAATGACTAAAAATGCACCAATATCACAGAAAATGTAATAAAAACACCAAAATAATACACAAAAGGTATTGCACAGTGCGGTTAGTGAATATGCTATCCGCAATGGCAATAAAACATTTTTTCAGGCAAGAATAAAAATGATGCGATTAAAAAAAAAGTGTGTAAGTGAGTGTGTACACATGGCAAAATGTGTACGTGATTGGCAGGTAAAGGGTTAAGGAAAACTTTAAAACAGAGAATGAAAGGAAGGTCTGGGAGTACAAATTAATGAAAACTTACAACTTTCTGGGGAAGGGACTCAACCTGGGCCTTGGATTTATGGCAAATTATATAGATTAAGAACTGCCTGCACCCAGCCAGGAATACCCACATCTGTAGGGGCACTGGGGCAGTTAATCCCATGGAATTCCATTTACTTCACACTTCAGTAATTTACCCTAATTTATATCAAGCCACTTTAATCTACATTAGCCTTACCTTATCTGTTTGTCCCTTGCAGGCCCCCGTATATATGACTTTGTTAACACCTTCCACACAGATACAGTGGCTTGCAAAAGTATTCGGTCCCCTTGAACTTTTCCACATTTTGTCACATTACAGCCGCAAACATGAATCCCTTTTATTGGAATTCCACGTGAAAGACCAATACAAAGTGGGGTACACGTGAGAAGTGGAAGGAAAATCATACATGATTCCAAACATTTGTTACAAATAAATAAGTGCAAAGTGGGGTGTGCGTAATTATTCAGCCCCCTGAGTCAATACTCTGTAGAACCCCCTTTTGCTGCAATTCCAGCTGCCAGGCTTTAGGGTAAGTCCCTACCAGCTTTGCCCATCTACAGACTCAAATCCTTGCCCAAAATAGCTCCAGCTCAGTCAGATTAGATGGACAGCGTTTGGGAACAGCAGTTTTCAGATCTTGCCACAGATTCTTGATTGGATTTAGATCTGGGCTTATGTTTTGTTTTAAACCATTCCATTGTTGCCCTGGCTTTATGTTTAGGGTTGTTGTCCTGCTTGAAGGGGAACCTCCTCCCCAGTCTCAAGTCTTTTGCAGACTCCAAGAGGTTTTCTTCCAAGATTGCCCTGTATTTGGCTCCATCCATCTTCCCATCAACTCTGACCAGCTTCCCTGTCCCTGCTGAAGAGAAGCCCCCCCAGAGCATGATGCTGCCGCCACCATATTTGACAGTGGGGATGGTGGGTTCAGAGTGATGTGCAGTGTTAGTTTTCCACCACACATAGCGTTTTGCATTTTGGCCAAAAAGTTCCATTTTGGTCTCATCTGACCAGAGCACCTTCTTCCACATGTTTGCTGTGTCCCCCACATGGCTTGTGGCAAACTGCAAACGGGACTTCTTATGGTTTTCTGTTAACAATGGCTTTCTTCTTGCCACTCTTCCATAAAGGCCAACTTTGTGCAGTGCCCGACTAATAGTTGTCGGACAGATTCCCCCCCCCCCTGAGCTGTAGATCTCTGCAGCCCCCCCAGAGTCACCATGGGCCTCTTGGCTGCATTTCTGATCAGCGCTTGTTCGGCCTGTGAGTTGTGCCATACTCCTTCCATTTCTGAATGATCGGTGGAACAGTGCTCCGTGGGATGTTCAAGGCTTTGGGAAACTTTTTGTAGCCTAAGCCTGCTTTAAATTTCTCAATAACTTTATCCCTGACCTGTCTGGTGTGTTCTTTGGACTTCATGGTGTTGTTGCTCCCAATATTCCCTTAGCAACCTCTGAGGCCATCACAGAGCAGCTGTATTTGTACTGACATTAGATTACACACAGGGGCACTCTATTTAGTCATTAGCACTCATCAGGCAATGTCTATGGGCAACTGACTGCACTCAGACCAAAGGGGGCTGAATAATTACGCACACCCCACTTTGCACTTATTTATTTGTAAAAAATGTTTGGAATCATGTATGATTTTCGTTCCACTTCTCCCGTGTACCCCACTTTGTATGGGTCATTCCCATGGAATTCCAATAAAATTGATTCATGTTTGTGGCTGTAATGTGACAAAATGTGGAAAAGTTCAAGGGGGCCAAATACTTTTGCAAGCCACTGTATTCCTTTTTTCTGGTTATTTGATCCATGAGCTGAATGCTGTATATATATCAGAGAGCAGCACAGCTTCATTGTAATTGAAAAAGGAACTAGAATGTTCTGAAAGCTTGCTATGGTTAGTAAGCCAATAAGGTATCACCTTTATACCACTTTTGATATTTTTTATTTCAAAAGGGTTACCCTGTAAACATCTAGACTCACTCCATGTTAGTGCATTCCCCCCTTTTTCCTGTAATTAGAAGCTTGTTACAAAGACGTCGGTAAGTGGGTGCGGTTGGTCTTTTAAAGATTTGGGGAGGGTCCTTCTGATGGGAGCAGGAGGGAGGGGCTATCCCGGTAAGTACTGACATGGAGTGAGTCTGGGAAAGGAAGATCATGGTAAGTATGAAACAATCTTCCCTTAATACCCTTCAGGAAACCCCCCTAAAGTGAAATGACAAATCCTGCTGACCGACAGAAGAGCTAAAGACAAATTTATAAAAAAAATTCTGTAAAATGTCGTCTAAAAGTCAAAAATCTAAAAACTGTTTAAAACAAATTCACATAAGTGGAGATAGAGGTTTGTGAATAAGGTGGGAAATTTGACAAATCAATCTCCACTTTTATTTTTTCTCAGTATCAGAACTTTTCTGACTCCCCCCCATAGTGTATGTGTTTTTATCCTCTCTTAATGCCAATTTAAAGAATTACAAGAATGAGGTTTGTGTAATGAAGATGATTGTGAAAATGCAGAAAAGATTGGAGATTTGTTTAATTATCCAGAAATCTTCTCTGCATTTTTGCAATCTTCCCCAGAATTTCTATAACTGACTTCCTAGAATCTACCAAGTCAATTATACAAATTTGGGGGAAGATTTTTTTTTTAAATTGTTAAAATGGATTTTGAATTCATTTCATTTTTTGAAATTAAGTCATGAAGGGCTATTGTTTTAAAATCAGTTATCAAGGGGTTGTATTGAGGTTTTTCAACCTTTAATTGAACCCTTAATTTTTAAATGAATTTTACAGATAAAGGATAAAGGCAGGGCCGGATTTAACTTGTCGGCGCCCCGAGGCCGCCCCCGCCCCCCCACGAGTGCGCATGCGCAATCACGCGGCGCCCTCTCCCCCCAGTGTGCATGCGCGATCAATGCACATTTAAACTCCCATACGGAGCAGTGGGGAGAGGTCCCGACTGCTCCGTATGGGAGCCAAATTTTAAAAAACTGTTGTGGCGGGGCGGCATGCCGCCCCTAAACTTGTGCCGCCATGCAACCCCTAAACTTGTGCCGCCCTAAGCCCCGGCCTTTGTGGCCTTTCCACAAATCCGGGCCTGGATAAAGGGATCAGAAGGTTTGGACATATTTTCTTTAATTTATTTTTTAACTTTTATATTCTTTTTTTTCCCAAAAACCTGGATTTGTGCTAAGACAGATAAAGAAGGTTTTACTTGGGAAAATGTAGGCATGTGGTGATATGATTTTCTGCACCTTTTAATTAAAAAATATAACCCTTTCTTGGCACGCTCACTTATTTGGGCTGTATACTGGCATAAACAGGAGATTTTTAGTTAGTTCTCTTTGCAATATGTGGAAGGTACTGGGAACTGTTTTAGCGTAGTGCCTCCCCCTAGTGGACACTTAGGAGCACACCTCAAGGGGGTTTCCACTAGGAAATAATCACACACACTTTGCAGCAAGGATAACTTTATGTAACTGTTGAAATAGAATATAAAACAACTTTAGGGATAACTGATAATCCTGTCCTGAGGAACCCTGGGCAGTCTATCCACTCCTGGCACAATCTTGCACAGTCTCTGTAGGTGCCCAGTCCCAACTTGGATCGGGATAGACCCCAACCCTTAAATCAGTTCAGTCCCTTCCCCAAGAGCTCTTTAGTCCCCCCAGGTAGCGCTACCTGCCCCAGAGTACCTTCCCCTTTGGAAAGGTGGCTGCTCCCATGTAGCAGACAAGTGAGCAATACCTGCCCTCACCACTAGGGGACACACACGGAGATCCCACAGAGGACTCTGTTATCACCAGCAGCCCAGCAGCCTTCTCTCTTTGCAGTCTGAACTCACAGTAATTGGCACTGGCTACTCACTCTGGGTCTCTCTTCCAAAAGCTGGAAAACCAACAGGGGCTCCCTTTTTAAGCTGCTGGGCCCGCCCCTGATTTTTGGCTCCAAACCTAGACACACCTCCTCTCTCCCAACAGTGAACTGGGGCATCCAGCCAATCGGGTTTCTCCCCAGTCTGTAGCTGGGCGGGATGATGTCACAGACTGAGAAACAGGGGAATGAGTTCTCTGATCTCTTACAAAAATGTAAGATTTTTGTTTTATAATATTATTATACTTATCATAAACTTACATTTAAGGAGGTGATTGGAAGTTAAAAGTATTCTTATTAGACAAAGAAGATATAGTAAAAGTTTCAATTAGGAAATGTATAATTCCCAGAACAAACATTTTCTTTTCACCAGTAATCATGGAATTAGGTAAAAAAGAAATGAGAGAATTCTTATGAAAAAAGAGATATAGGATTTGATGTAAAAGTAGATAATGTGCAGGAATCCCCAGGATATGATAGGCTAGTACCTGAATTGTATTTAATAGATTGGGATATTTATAAATATCATTTTTCAACTATGATTAAAAGCATGTTACAAATCTGGGCAGTTACTTTATCTAAAAATTTAATTTTGACCATTATATAAAAAATGGTCAAAAGAATAACATTAACATGTTAAAAGAATTAACATTAATTATTCTGCAGAAAGCTTTACCATACCTTAGTAAACAGTCATAGAAGCTCCCACTGTTTGTTTAAGACAGCAACTGCCATTTTAGTTAGGTCTGACATCACTTCCAGGAAGCAGTGTGACACAGAAGATTGTGTGTACAGAATAGAAGGAAAGAAATCCTGTGTTTCTTTTTACTGAGGACTCATAGCAGCAGTTCTGTAAGTGCTTATGGCTGTATTTACATAGGTCATAGTTTTATCAGAAAGGTCTATCTATACACACACATACATAAACCCATACTGATGTATCTATACACTCACATACAGACCCACACTGACCTATCCACTCACATACAGACCCATACTGACCTATCCACTCACATACAGACCCACACTGACCTATCCACTCACATACAGACCCATACTGACCTATCTATCCACTCACATACAGACCCACACTGACCTATCCACTCACATACAGACCCACACTGACCTATCCACTCACATACAGACCCATACTGACCTATCCACTCACATACAGACCCATACTGACCTATCCACTCACATACAGACCCACACTGACCTATCCACTCACATACAGACCCACACTGACCTATGCACTCACATACAGACCCACACTGACCTATCCACTCACATACAGACCCACACTGACCTATCCACTCACATACAGACCCACACTGACCTATCCACTCACATACAGACCCACACTGACCTATCTATCCACTCACATACAGACCCACACTGACCTATCTATCCACTCACATACAGACCCATACTGACCTATCCACTCACATACAGACCCACACTAACCTATCCACTCACATACAGACCCACACTGACCTATCTTTCCACTCACATACAGACCCACACTGACCTATCCACTCACATACAGACCCATACTGACCTATCTATACACTCACATACAGACCCACACTGACCTATCTATCCACTCACATACAGACCCACACTGACCTATCCACTCACATACAGACCCATACTGACCTATCTATCCACTCACATACAGACCCATACTGACCTATCCACTCACATACAGACCCACACTGACCTATCCACTCACATACAGACCCACACTGACCTATCTATCCACTCACATACAGACCCACACTGACCTATCCACTCACATACAGACCCATACTGACCTATCTATCCACTCACATACAGACCTATCCACTCACATACAGACCCACACTGACCTATCCACTCACATACAGACCCACACTGACCTATCTATCCACTCACATACAGACCCACACTGACCTATCCACTCACATACAGACCCATACTGACCTATCTATCCACTCACATACAGACCCATACTGACCTATCCACTCACATACAGACCCACACTGACCTATCCACTCACATACAGACCCACACTGACCTATGCACTCACATACAGACCCACACTGACCTATCCACTCACATACAGACCCACACTGACCTATCCACTCACATACAGACCCACACTGACCTATCCACTCACATACAGACCCACACTGACCTATCTATCCACTCACATACAGACCCACACTGACCTATCTATCCACTCACATACAGACCCATACTGACCTATCCACTCACATACAGACCCACACTAACCTATCCACTCACATACAGACCCACACTGACCTATCTTTCCACTCACATACAGACCCACACTGACCTATCCACTCACATACAGACCCATACTGACCTATCTATACACTCACATACAGACCCACACTGACCTATCTATCCACTCACATACAGACCCACACTGACCTATCCACTCACATACAGACCCATACTGACCTATCTATCCACTCACATACAGACCCATACTGACCTATCCACTCACATACAGACCCACACTGACCTATCCACTCACATACAGACCCACACTGACCTATCTATCCACTCACATACAGACCCACACTGACCTATCCACTCACATACAGACCCATACTGACCTATCTATCCACTCACATACAGACCTATCCACTCACATACAGACCCACACTGACCTATCCACTCACATACAGACCCACACTGACCTATCTATCCACTCACATACAGACCCACACTGACCTATCCACTCACATACAGACCCATACTGACCTATCTATCCACTCACATACAGACCCATACTGACCTATCTATCCACTCACATACAGACCCACACTGACCTATCTATCCACTCACATACAGACCCATACTGACCTATCCACTCACATACAGACCCATACTGACCTATCTATCCACTCACATACAGACCCATACTGACCTATCTATCCACTCACATACAGACCCACACTGACCTATCTATCCACTCACATACAGACCCATACTGACCTATCTATCCACTCACATACAGACCCACACTGACCTATCTATCCACTCACATAGAGACCCATACTGACCTATCTATCCACTCACATACAGACCCACACTGACCTATCCACTCACATACAGACCCACACTGACCTATCCACTCACATACAGACCCATACTGACCTATCCACTCACATACAGACCCACACTGACCTATCCACTCACATACAGACCCATACTGACCTATCCAATCACATACAGACCCACACTGTCCTATCCACTCACATACAGACCCACACTGACCTATCTATCCACTCACATACAGACCCACACTGACCTATCCACTCACATACAGACCCACACTGACCTATCCACTCACATACAGACCCATACTGACCTATCTATCCACTCACATACAGACCCACACTGACCTATCCACTCACATACAGACCCACACTGACCTATCCACTCACATACAGACCCACACTGACCTATCTATCCACTCACATACAGACCCACACTGACCTATCTATCCACTCACATAGAGACCCATACTGACCTATCTATACACTTGCATACATAAACTATATATACCAACTTCAATACTAACTGTACAAACTGCATCACAATAGCCTTGGATATTCTGCTTGTTCAGGAAATCACCCAAGCCCCTCTTATAGGCATTAATAGAATCTGCCTTCCCAACATCAGAACACTCAGAAAGGCATTCCCTATCCTCACTGCCCTCACCGTGGAGAACCCCCTACCCAACATCCCCCAGCAGGGCATTCCCCAACCCCCTCACTGCCCTCACCGTGAGGAACCCCCTACCCAACATCCCCCGGCAGGGCATTCCCCAACCCCCTCACTGCCCTCACCGTGAGGAACCCCCTACCCAACATCCCCTAGCAGGGCATTCCCCAACCCCCTCACTGCCCTCACTGTGAGGAACCCCCTACCCAACATCCCCCGGCAGGGCATTACCCAACCCCCTCACTGCCCTCACCGTGTGGAACCCCCTACCCAACTTGCCCCAGCAGGGCATTGCCCAACCTCACTGCCCTCACCGTGAGGAACCCCATATGCTGCTTCAAATGGAAGTTCTGTTCCTCTAATCTAAAGGGGTGGTCTCTGGTGTGTTGATCGCTTTTATGGGAAAAAAGAACATCCCCCATCTGCCTATAATAACCTCTACTTGTACTTGTACAGAGTAATCATGTCCCCTCACAAGTGATTTTTTTCCAGAGAAAACAACCCCAACCCTGACAGTCTAACCCTCCAGTTTAACCCTTCCATCCCCTTTACCAGTTTAGTTGCAGTCTCTGCACTCTCTCCAGCTCATTAATATCCTTCTTAAGGACTGGAGCCCAAAACTGCCCCCCATACTCACTGTTACTGCCCCCCATACTCACTGTAACTGCCCCCCCATACTCACTGTTACTGCCCCCCCCATACTCACTGTTACTGCCCCCATACTCACTGTTACTGCCCCCCATACTCGGGGTGAGGCCTTACCAGGGACCTATAAAGGGGCAAAATTATGTCTCATCCCTTGAGTCAATGCCCTGTTTATACAAGACAGCACTTTATTTGCTTTAGTAGCCACAGAATGACACTGCCTGGAATTAGACAACTTGTTATCTACAAAAACCCCCAGATCCTTCTCCATTAAGGATCCCCCCAACACACTCCCATTCAGTAGATAGTTTGCGTTTATATTATTTCTACCAAAGGGCAGAACTTTGCACTTATCCACATTGAACCTCATTTCCCAGTTTGCTGCCCAGTTTCCCAGTCAAATCTCTCTGCAAAGCGGCACATCCTGCATGGAACTTATAGTTTTGCCCAATTTAGTATCAATAGAAACAGTACTGTCTATGCCCCTCCCCCAGGGCATTAATAAACAAGTTAAAAAGCAAAGGCCCAAGGACTGACCCCTGCGGTACCCACTAACCACACTGGCCCAATTAGAAAATGTTCCATTTACCCCCACTCTGTGTAATCTATCCTTCAGCCAGTTCTCTATCCAAGTATAAACATTATGTTTTAGGACACATGTGTCAAACACAAGGCCCGCAGGCCGAATTTTACAGTATCGCTCTTCAAACCAATGGCATAAGCCGGCTACACTCATGGGCAGGTCACCTTATGAGGTTGGGAAGTGAATCACTGAATATTAGGTCACATAAATATTACAATGAAAAGATCCTAAGCCATCAGTTGGGGGTAAGATGATGCTCAAACAGACCAGCAGTCATTTTACAACCTGTTTAATTTAAATTTATTGATCCAAATTGAAGTCTGATATCAATTCAATATGATTGGTTGGGTTGATCAGTCATTTTGAGTCCATGTTGACCAAACTCAACGTATCAAATCAACTGACCAGTTCTGTCACTGTGCATAAAATGTAATCTATAATAATTTTTACCATTCTGTAAAATACATTTTTTTTTTGGACTTTTAAAGTGAAAAGAACTAAGTAACAAGTTCATCCAACCCCATGTAGAGTTAGAATTCAGCAACAAGAACAAAAAAAGATTGTTTTGCCTATAGAGACTATTATGGACTTTACCAGTAGGGAGCATTCACAAGGGGACACTGCGTATTTTAAGAATACATTTAATTGTAGGATTTAAAAAAAAACAAGAGGAATAGCAATAGGCAGTGAGTATAAGGACACATATAAATATACCCACCCTGTCAGAGAGCATCTGCTTCACTGTACTTGAGAGAACACGTTACATGAGGATGCAGCTCGATAAACAATGGAGAGGAAAATGATTTATTCTACATGGATCCCTACCAGAGAGCTCTTACCTGACCAGCTGAGAGTGATATTGTGCCTGGCAGCCATTTGGGTAACACTGGGCAGCACTAAGCTGAGTGGGTCAGACTCACCGTGCCGTATTCACATCACCAAGCCTGAGTATGAATACAAATACTTCAAGGATGGAGATATCATCATTGGAGGAGTGTTCACTGTGCACAATTACGTAGAGTATAACTTTACTGGGCCTGAGAGATACACGTCCCTCTGCACACTGTGAGTGGTTTTGTCTTTATTCCACAAACAAAATAAGGGATTAAGACTAAAATGTTTTATTTACATAAGTTTTAAAAGGTATAAGGGCTTCTAATGAAATAAAAATCTTACACAGCTTCCACAGTATAGTACATTGTTATGTTTATATTTGTGTCTTACAAGGTATGTTTTCTTCTCCCTTTTTTCCAGGACATACATTGGTATATACTATTTTAAATATGTTTATATTGTAGATGTATCTATGTATCTATGTATCTATCTATCTATCTATCATCTATCTGTCTCTCTATCTATCTGTCTATCATTATATACAATATGCAGGGAGGATGTAGTAAAATGCATTAGCACTAAGAGAGGAGAAGCACCAGTGGGGACAGAGAAATAGATTATATTATTATATTAAATACATTATGTCTGTTCTGTAACAAGCAAATCTGAGACAAATCACAAAACTCATGTATTGAGGATACAGTTTCATACAAACAGGTGTAGTTTCTGCAAGAAAAAATTTGTCAGATGAAAGCTGAACATTTGGATAACCAACAATATCTTCCCACAGGCCTGTATTTGAATTCTTTAGCCAAATCCACAGCTTCCGGTTTGCTATTGATGAGATTAACAGGAACCCGGATCTGTTACCCAACATCACCCTGGGATACCATATATATGATTCTTGTGGGGATCCCTGTCTCGCTATAGGGAGTATCCTGCAGATATTATCTGGCCCTGGGAATGTGGTGCCTAATTACTCCTGTAGGGGCAAAGGGGAAATTGCTGGATTTATTGGAGATCAGTCCTCACTCACATCCCTGCCTATAGCCCAGCTACTGGGTGTATATGGATACACACAGGTACGTTTATTAATGTGCTAATGTCACTCTAAAGCTTCACAGCCAAATTGCAGTTCTACATTTGTTTAGGCTTTGAGGAGTGCAACGTATGTGCGGCTAGGCCTAGGAGAAAAAGTTTTGGCTGGGGAGGATAGTGACAATTTCAACTGAGCAAAAAATGAATTAATGTAACTTAAAATATGACTATGAAGAGTTTCATTCATCCAGGTCATGGTATATCTAGTATAAATAAATCTAAAGCAACTGGACTTGTTAGGTAATCATTGAAGACGTTTCACTACTCATCCGAGTAGCTTCTTCAGTTCAACTGATTAGTGGAAGAGTATATATGCTGAGGACTTCCCATACCAGTCTGAAGAAGCTGCTCGGATGAGTAGTGAAACGTCTTCAATGATTACCTAACAAGTCCAGTTGCTTTAGATTGATTTATACTAGATGTAACTTCAAATAGTAACTAAACAGTCAGCAAATACTGTAGAATGAGAGAAATCAGTGAGTAAGTGCTATTTACAAGAATAACAGTGAGCATGAAGCAAAGCACAAAGGAGCAATACAGACTAATACAGAGGGGTCTGTCTGGCTTCCAAGTATATTTACCTAAAGGGAAAACTAAATCAGTGAGGGCCCAGACGTTCCTATGGCCCCCAGTTGGCTAAATACTGAGCAGTTCTACTCTGAATTCAAGCAATTCCATATCCCAAGCTCATATGGTTGATGACTCTCGTATGTATCTCGGGATGACGGGGGAATAAGGTGGTTTCCATTTTGCAGCAATTGCCAAATGAACAGCAGTCAGAATGTGATTTATTAGTTGATTAATTGACCTTTGCAATTGTTTAGAAACTTTGCATGTTGGTTTGCTTACCAAAAAGGTTCGGCCTATGGGCTGATGTATGTGGAGAGGGTTCTGGAAGCTGCTGGATAAAAGTAAATTTCATCCTCCCACTTTATGTTCCTTAAGTAAAGGAAATGTATTGATTGTAGTTGTGTCACTATAACTCTCTTTACTTCATGATTTTGATCCCAAAGCCTGAGACACAATGTGAAAACTTGCTGGCTGCATCTGTATGTTGGGGGCATGTGATGTTAGTCTGAGTGTAACCCCTTGTAGCCACATCCCAGGGTCACGTGCCATTTTTGTTACAGTGCTAACATATCCGGATTGTACTGTTAGCTGTCTGTGTGCTTCTTATGTGGCCATAAACCTGCCCCATGCTTAATAGATTTGTTATTTTACTTTCATAATGGCTGTACCATTGGACAGGACATTAAAGTATGGAAAGTGAGTTTGATTCTCCTGAGCTCCTCCAGCTTCACTCTGGAAATAGACTGGGCAGTTCCATTGGTGTAGGATACCAGAACGTCATGATTGTGTAGTGCAGATATGAAAATTAATAGCATTTTGCCATATTAGTCTCTCATCCCAGTCCCATCTATGATGAGGTGAGAGACTTCATTTTCCATATAGAAATACCTAATAGGTATATGGGTATAGTTTGTACATTTTGGAAATCAGCGCTGTTTGGGTGGGTCCTTCTTCAACAAACGTGGGACGTGTAATGTCTTAGCTGAAAAGAGTTGTATAACTGAAGGAGAACATTGGGAGGTTTCAGGAGAAAATATGTGAATGGAAAATCTCATGGGTGACAGGGTCTATTATATCTGTGACTGTATGTAACTGTCTCTATGGTACAAATATTGAGAGTCAGACTGGTGAAACGAGAGGGAAATAAATCATTTATCTTCAGGGTAATTTGAAGTGTAACATGTGAATTGGATCATTGAGGAGGGCCAAAGAAAGAGTAAGTAGACCCAACTCAGTTCATATCTGTAACCCTGTTTATAAATACAATGGCAGGTTATATTCTATGTATATGTATTTTATTGGTGTATTTAAAATTAAAAAAAAAAGACAGACTGGGTTCAGAAGCAGTAAATCCATAGTAAGAAGCAGTTTAGAAGAATAAAACTTCATTTTCTGTCTATTTCTATTCCAGATCTGCAGAGTATGTTTAACAGAGGAAATTAAGTCACATATAATAGTTGTATTTTTAGTTATAGACCACGAAAGGAAATTAAAGTCATTGTTCACCTTAATATGTTATAGAATTAGAACTTTTAAATTACTTTTTATTTTCAGTTTTCTATAGTTTTTGAATGATTTGTTTCAGTTACTCCCTTATAGCGCTGTCTCTGCAGCATTATCCCAAAGGAGACCATGTTGGGATCACTGTTCCCCAAATGCCCCCACCCCACACAAATGTTAGAGATGAGTTCATTATTATTAGATATCACCAGGTCCAAAATAGAGTCATTCCTAGTGGGTTCTTGAACCGCCTGAAATAAAAAGTTGTCATTTAGCATATTTACAAACCTACTAGCTTTTTCTGACTTAGCCCCCCCATTACTCCAGTCAATGTCCGGATAATTAAAGTCCCCCATAATAACAACTTGACCCAGTTGTGAAGCCTCCTCCATTGCAACAGTTGCTGGGCCTCATCCTCCTCACTTATGTAGCCCACTTTTGCTGACAGTGCTGCTACCTGCTGATACTTTTGGCCCTGAGCACTGCTTACTTTGGGGGAACAGATGTTACTTTACTTGATGGCATGCCTCCACCCAGGTTAGGGACAGTTTGAACTGTAACTCCCCTCCTGAGAACTTAATACTGTACTGTATTCCCTGGTCAGGGACTCCCCGCACTCCCGGTACCTTGCCCCTTCCCTTTGGGGTAGCTGCTTACCAGGCAGTGCGAATCCTCTCAATGAAGAGACCAGGACACTGAAATGATGCTTAACCAGTGGAACTTGTTTATTGCAGATAGAGCAGACAGGCAGGTTACACAGGAGTACTGTCAAATATCAGGTTACTCTCTCCTCCTTGGAGACCCTCTCTCCCTGGGGCTACTCGCGGTACTCCCACCAAGTGATTCTCTTTTGGGGTTGCCTCCAGTACTCTTGCCAGAACACCCTCTGTAGGGCTCTCCCTGGTACTCCCACCAAGCGGACACCCCTTTGAGACCTCACCCCGGTACTCACGCCTGAGCATCCTCCTGATCTTAACACTTAGTGCCCTGACTCCAGCTATGAGTGCTGGGGGATCTTAATCCCTTTAAATCTCCTGTAGGGGCAATGTCAGCCCACTAATTAACCTGTCTCCCACTCCTAGAGTGAGCTATTACCTCCCAACCTGCTGTCTAAGCACAGGCCTGTCCTTAACCTCTGTCCAGAGGGGGTCCCAGGCAGAAAGACCTGGCAGCACATGGCTGCACTGCCTTATATAGTCTAACACACCACCCAGTGGCTGCTAACTGAAACTGCAGGGATACTCCCTGTTAACTAATTTCCTCCCAAACCGCCCTTGGGAGCCTGTGCTAAGGGAACCATCCTAGGGAGCCCAATTTTGGAGATCCCTACACTTATATGGAGGGGGGTTTATAGCATACACCAATGATCATTTCTTTGTAACCTTCAGCCTTATGAAAATCTCTAGCCAGAGGGATTCCACACCCTCCCCAGTGCTATCACTGGTGATTTATTTGGAACATTGCATTTATTCAGGCTTTACAAAAAGACTAGAATGCCATGGAAACGTAAATTTTGAAGCCATTTTCAAAGTCCTTATATAAGTAATTTAACCACATAACTTTATCTTTCAGAAAAGTGATTTTCTTCTCCATATTTGATCATTTCTGTGCACTTTCACTAGTAAATATCTCTAGCTTATCAGCGCATTTGCTCATTTACAGTAAAGAAAAGAAGCAAGAAAGGAACCCTTATTATCAGAGGGAAGTGTAAAAAAAGCAGCAATTCTGAAATGTTATTTATCATCTGTCTTAAAGGACATGTAAAGCCTACATTTGCCTACAATGTATATCAGTTGGACACGTCTCCCCCACCCAAATGGCATTAGTTGTACTGCATATCCCCTCCAGCTGTCACCCGCTGACCATTTTTCCTCTGATACATAATCAGATACATTTAAATCCACAGACCCTAAAGGTGTCCATACACATTAAGATCTGCTTATTTGGCAATGTCACCAAGCGAGAAGAAGTTTTCCCGATATCCTCACCTATGGGTGGGCGATATTGGGCGAATCCAGGCTAATTTGGTTCTAATCGAATTAGAATGACGGTAATAGGTGCAGTCATTTTGGGGACCACATCAACAAGCCAATGTGGTCCCCGAACAAACTAATTTTTTTAACCTGTCCGATCAATATCTGGCCAATTTCAGGCCAGATATCAGTTGGGCAGGCCCGTCGTTAGTGCCCCTACACGGGCCAATTGTAGCTGCTGATATGGGTCCCTTAGACTGACTCGGCAGCTAATCGGGGACCTTTATTCAGTATACATGTCATCAGGAATACAGGCTCGTTGATGCGGTCCCCGAACCGACTGTGCCTATTACTGGTGTTCTAATTTGGGCTGGTGTTCTAATTCCCCCGTAGGTGGGGATATCGGGAAAAGATCCGCTCGCTTGGCAACATCGCCTAAACTCACCCAATATCGCCCACCCATAGGTGGGGATATCGGGAAAAGATCCACTCGCTTGGCGACCTCGGATCTTAATGTGTATGGGCACCTTAAGTGATTAAGGGGATGCTGCAGCCTTACTATTAATCTCTGGGTACCCAGTGTGGCAGGTATTGAAAGATTTCAAAGAGGCTGTTTACTGATTTATGTGTGTGTGGTTTACATGTCCTTTAATTCACAAACAAGTCAAAAGGGTTGAGGAGACCACCCTGTATATATGCATATAGACCAAAGGGATTCTGGGAACAAATTTGATAAGGCTCCTTAAAAAAAATCCCACTTACATGGGTTTATCCTATAGGCTAAAGCTCACCCACTGGGTTTTAACTACTAAGAAACCAGGCTTCTTATTTTTTTTTTAACAGGCCCAATTCTAATAACATAACTAATCATGCATAGGTTACTCAGGAATAAATGTAAAACAGACTAGAATATGTGAAGGTAAACAGAGGTCAATGACCAGAGGGGACTCGTCCCAGGGTACTAAATAAGCTTGGCACTGTGATTGCCAAAACTACATTTTTCAGGATTCATTGAGGTCGGCATGGTTCTGAGAGACTGGCCAATTGCTAATGTGGTTCTGCTATTCAAAAAGGGATCCCATTCTCAGCCTGTCAACAATAGTTGTTAGTAGTGATGAGCAAATCTTTCCCGTTTCGCCAAAAAATTCGTAAATCTTTCAAAAGATCTGCGAAACGGCGAAAAATTCACAAAACGGTGAAAATGTCACGTGTCAAAAAAAATTGTGGCCTGCGATTATTTTTTTGTCGTGAAGGTATTCTTTTGCCACGCGCGGCTATTCTTTTGTCGCCAGCGGCTATTCTTTTGTCGCAAATCTATTCTTTTGTCGCACGGCTATTCTTTTGGACGCGCAACAAATTTTTTCATCCGTTTCGCGAAACAATCCGCCAATGCCAAAACGCAGAAATTTGCCGTGAATTCATGCCTGGCAAAACATTTTGCCCATCACTAGTTTTTGTATCAGTGGTAGGAAAACGTTAGGACTGGAGAGGACCTAATATCGCGAATATCACATCCAATGCTGGGAGGCATCAGGGAACAAAGTCAACTAGGAAAAAGGGGATAAGAAAATGATGTGATAAGTAAATAATGTGAAAAGATATATATTAATACATGAATGCTATGTAAGGACAAGTAAAGATAAAATATCATGTTTGTTGATCCAGTTTGATTTTAATTAAGAAAATGAAGACTGTTCAGCAATAACCAATATGCATCAGTCAAAATTTACGTTCAAAGCTATACTCGGTAAAAATAGTCATTCACTCTTTTTAAATGTATTCTTCATTCAAATTTCCACCAGTCCCAGTTGGACCTGGATTAATCCAGAGATTTTAGACCTTTACTACCACCATTGTGAAATTCTAGCAAATGTCTGTTTACTGAAGTCAATTGTTTATTGGCCTTGGCATCTGGTTTGGGTTGTTCAATGTTCTGTCCATGTTCCAAGAGTCGGTTTCTCAATATACAAATTGTTTTCCCTACATAGAATTTGCCAAAGGGACATTGAATCAAATATTTGACACCCGCTGTTCTATAACATACATGTACCACATGCCTGGCAATTACCACACATACAGGTACTGTACCTCTTGGGCTTTAGGAGTCTTCATACAGTAACTGAAAACTCATTAATCCCGAAGTTTGAGGAAACCATAGGCAGCGTGTTTGAGGGAATCTTTCCACAAATTTACTTAGGACAGTATCTGTACAGGTAGTGGATCTGTTATCCAGAAACCCATTATCCAGAAAGCTCCAAATTATGGGAAAGGCCATATCCCATAGACTCCATTTTAAGCAAATAATTCAAATAAAAAAAAACAAAACAAAAGCATTTTTAATAATAATAAAACAGTACCTGTACTTGATCCCAACTAAGATAAAATTACCCCTTATTGGGGGCAGAACAGCCCTATTGGGTTTATTTAATGGTTAAATGATTCCCTTTTCTCTGTAATAATAAAACAGTACCTGTACTTGATCCCAACTAAGATATAATTACCCCTTATTGGGGCAGAACAGCCCTATTGGGTTTATTTAATGGTTAAATGATTCCCTTTTCTCTGTAATAATAAAACAGTACCTGTACTTGATCCCAACTAAGATATAATTACCCCTTATTGGGGCAGAACAGCCCTATTGGGTTTATTTAATGGTTAAATGATTCCCTTTTCTCTATAATAATAAAACAGTACCTGTACTTGATCCCAACTAAGATATAATTACCCCTTATTGGGGCAGAACAGCCCTATTGGGTTTATTTCATGGTTAAATGATTCCCTTTTCTCTGTAATAATAAAACAGTACCTGTACTTGATCCCAACTAAGATATAATTACCCCTTATTGGGGCAGAACAGCCCTATTGGGTTTATTTAATGGTTAAATGATTCCCTTTTCTCTGTAATAATAAAACAGTACCTGTACTTGATCCCAACTAAGATATAATTACCCCTTATTGGGGCAGAACATATTTAATGGTTAAATGATAATAATATTGGGGACAGAACAATCCTATTGGGTTTAGTTAATGTTTAAATGCTTTTTTAGTAGAATTAATGCATGGAGATCCAAATTATGGAAAGATCCCAGGTCCCAAGCTTTCTGGATAACAGGTTCTATACCTGTACTTTGGTTTTTATGGAAAGTGTTTTGTTTCCTCTCGTTATTATCTAAAGCTAGGAATATTAAATAAACTTGGATGCCTATATGAGCTTTGCCCTTGTGACTTTCCCATATTCCTCTCTGTCTGTCAAAGCACTGGGAAACATTTTGCCCATAGAATATTTATAAAACCCCACTTAGGGGTAATTTCTTTGAATGTCAATCTTGTTTACTTGGATGTCTTTCTTCACATTTCTACCTGTTAGCAACAAGCTTTTTTTTCCGCCAGGCACGGAATAGCAGTGAAATTCCACATTTCGGTATTTGTAATTTGTTTTGCGAAAAACAGGTGTGGTGGTGGGGTGCAGGCAAAAAAAAAGGGGCGCAGGTGCATCAAAAAGGTGCAGTTGCATAAAAAAAGTTGCCCCTATTTCACAAATTTTTCACCGCTTCGCACATATTTTTTTTAGGGAATTTTTGCCAAAGCAAAATGGGACAGATTCGCTCATCACTACTACCTGTGTGTGTGTGTTGATCCAAGCCCAATTTCCCTTTTGAGGCATCTAATCCAGAGACTGGAACTCCCTGGGATATTAAGAGCTCTACTGTTAGTCACATACACGTCAACAAAAGCCAAATATAATCTAACTCATTGCTGTGTTTTGTAACAAACTTCTGTTGATAAGCAGCACCATGAATTTCTCATTGGCTAGTGAGATATTCCCTTATAGATACACGGTTGGATTTAAATAGAGTATATTATATATATATATATATATATATATATATATGTAACACTGCTTTGTCTGAACCTAAAGCTTTACATCTTAAAGGACAACTAAAGCCTAAAAAAGAATATGTCTAGAAATGTTTAGCTGTGTGTTTTGGGCCCTTGTATCAGCCCAAAGTCACCAAAGCTCTATAGAAATAAAGATCCATGCCCCTGAAGATGCCCACAGTAGCTCTCCATCTTTTGCCTTGCCCAACTACTGCACATGCTCAGTCTGCTCTTGGCTGATGTCAGTGACCTGAGCTTAGGGATCCACTCACAATATTTTTCTTTCCCCTGCCTGCTTGGTCTGGTCACTATTAAACATGCATACTAGCCAACCAATCACAGTCCTGTCTGGCTGCTCTCTTAAAAACTAAAGGCACTTTGAGCTTGGGGCGAGACTTTAGCTGAATCCTTAGTGTGGCTTCTCTTTCCCCCTTGTAATGATCCCAAATACTGAGCTGTGTAACAAATATAAGTTACAAAGGTTGGAAACAGAGGCAGAAGCTGTGACAAAAGTTCCAGCCACTTTGCTGTTACCCTCTGGGAATAAACTGCCCCATTGGAAAGGTTTCTCTGTATGTAACACAGTGACTGTATATGCCCCTTACACTCCCCCCCAGGGCTAAGGTACAGAATATTATTCACTTTGGTACCCAACAGACCAATAACTACTCAGTGTTTATGAAGCAGTTGCATGGGGGTGTGTGTGCATTACACACGGGGAGAGGCCAAACTGTGCCAGTAGGTGTATAGGCAGAACAACATGTACAGGGGAACCTCTGCACAAACACTATGTTCCTTCCCAGGCATGCTGATTTGCAAAGTGACTGACACTGAGCTCAGAGTTTGTGTCTCACTATTATAAACAGGCTGTGTATGGCACCCCCAGTCTGTATGGCACCCCCAGTCTGTATGGCACCCCCAGTCTGTATGGCACCCCCAGGCTGTGTATGGCACCCCCAGGCTGTATGGCACCCCCAGGCTGCTGAGCAACCCTTTGCTTTGGTCAGTGTGTCAATGTGAGTATAAGAGAAAGTCATTTGTAGAAGGATAGAATTCAGAATGTGTTTATATTAGAAAAAGCCCCAATTATCTCCTGAGCTGATATTTTGGGGGATGGGGATATGGGAATATTTGGGAGTCTGTTATAAACAAGTTATGTCTAAATACTGAGCTAAAGCTTGTTTGTATTGATATCCTGTAATACAATGTGTATAATAGGGCAGCGCTAGTTTATATGTAGCTGTACCCATGATGCACCTGTGTCTCTGTGCCAATGGGGTCATTTGTAGGTTCCACCTAGTTCTCTATGGAGGAAAAAAATATATACACAAAAGCATTGACCAATGAGAATGCTGATTAGATTCCCAGCACTATATCAGCCATTTTGATATTATCTTACATATAGAGATAATGATGGCATTTTCCCGTCATTATATGGCACAGGAATCAGACATGGGGATAAAGGGACAGACTTGTTCAGTGCTGGGAAACTGTGCTTATTGCTCCCAACTCCAATTGCAGGAACAGAGAACAGGGAGCCGGATTTACTCACATCAGCTGGGATTCTCATTGGAGGATTATTTTGCATATTTATGCAGCCACTGGCTTTGTGCTGTTGTTTTGATAATTTACTACGTTCCCTAAGCTCCGCCTCCCAACAGCAGCCCAGAGCAAACTGAGCATGTGCAGGAGCCAGATCTTATAGAAGATGGTATAACAAAGTAACAAGATGGCAGCCCCCTGTGGACAACTTTGAAAGCATAAATCATTATTTTAATTAGGCTTCTCAACCTCTGGGCTTGTGCAGTAAGTTCATAATGTTTATGTTTATGTTCAGTATATAAAATACAGCATGTCTAATGATTTTCTATTTTAGGCTTTAGTTCTCCTTTAATGTGTTTTATGTATTATGAGAGGGTAGCGGTACTGTATATACTCGAATATAAGCCGAGGTACCTAATTTTACCCAACAAAACTGGAAAAACTTATTGACTCAAGTATAAGCCTAGGGTGGTAGTAAGTTTCTTTTATTTTTTTTGTTCTATAAAGTACTGTATGTGTGTAACTTTAAATTATGGTACCAGTAATTAATAATAAATAATAGCCTTTTTCAAAGTAAATAAACAACACACAAAGACCCACTGGTGCCATAAACCGGCCGATGACGTCAGTATATAAGTGGCCAGTTAACACCTCCAAGCGTGTTGATAATAAACATAAATACAAATAAAAATAAAAACAAACAGTAGTCAGTTATATCACAGAAAATAATGATAACACAAAATAAATATAATGATAGGACAGGTTAAGACATAATAGGACACTCAGAAGAAAGGAAGACAACCTGTATTGCTGAACTGCAACCCTCCTGTAATGCTGAGTGTTACAAGGTATTGGTGCACAGGTTTTTATTTAGGTAAAGGAAGGAGAACAAGTGATGATCGTGTCGCTTATACATTAGTATTTACTGAAACTATAAGCGCACCTTATAATCACCAAGATTGGAGGTGGTGGCAGTGTGGTGACTGTCAGCTGAGGTTACTGGAACTGGGCTATTTTGAATCCCGGCTGGCTGCAGGGGAGCATGATGTCACTTCCGCCCCAGGTACTACTGCGGTGCACAGAAGAGCGTGAACAGGCAGTCTGTAGGCGGCGGGAGCAGGATGGAGTATAAGCTGAGGGTGACTTTTTCAGCACATTTTTGGTGCTGAAAAACTCGGCTTATACTCGAGTATATACGGTAAATGATTTTCATGTTTAATAAGAGTTTACTTGACTAAATATGTTAAAAACATGTTATTACTTTGCTTTCAGATCAGCTATGGCGCCACAGACCCCACACTGAATGACAGAAACATGTTCCCATACTATTTTAGTACAGGGCTGAGTGATGATATTCAGCACATTGCTGTGGCAGAGCTGGTGGAACAGTTGGGTTGGACCTGGGTGATCATTGTGGCCCCCGATAATGACAGCGGAGAGAAGCAGAGTCAGAACCTTCAAAAAGAGATCAATAAACGTGGCGCCTGTGTTGAGATGATTATCTTACTTACGGACGATTTTTACACAAATATGAAACTATTTGAACAAATAATGACTGCGGAGGTTATTGTCCTGTGTGGGACACCGTCTGATCTCATGTTGCTGTCACTAAGTTTCCTGCAGAAAATGGCTCCTCAAAAGACTTTGGTGATTACATTGACATGGGGCCTCATTGGCTATGAATTTAAATTATTATATAATTGCAGTTTAACTTTCTTATATCCACAGAAACGAATTAAAGGATTAAATGATCAGTTCAATGATTATCTCTTATCAGTTGAGGAAGACATGTTACTTAAAGACATTCTGGAAAAGTATCCTTTGTGCGATGCTCCAGAGCCGTTTAATTTAACTGATTTTTCGAATTGCACTAAGAGAACGGCTTTAAAAGACATGAATATCTATTTTACTATCAATGATGAAGTGTACAGATCAGTATATACATTGGTACATGCCCTGCGCACTGAGCTCTCTGTATCTGTAACACACAGGGATAAATACGTCCCAATAAACACCCATAGGAACCAGGTAAAAAGTCTTAACTGTATTGAGAATAAAAAAGGGGCACAAATATTACTTAACTATTTGAAATGATAGGTAAAATGGAACATTTCTCTCATGCATTACTATTATTTATTTGTTTCACGCAGCTCAATAGAGAATATGAGTAGTGATGAGCGAAACTGTACCGTTTTGCTTCACTGAAAAATTAGCGAATCTTTTGAAAGATAACAGAAAAAATGTTGTGCGTCAAAAAAAATTCCGCGTGCGACAATTCTTTGGATGAGAGAGACCATTCTTTGGATGAGAGAGACAATTCTTTTTGACACGAGAGACAATTCTTTTGACGAGAGAGACAATTCTTTTTGATGCGAAAGACAATTCTTTTGATGAGAGACAGTTCTTTTGATGAGAGACAATTCTTTTTGATGCGAGAGACAATTCTTTTTGACACGAGAGACAATTCTTTTGATGAGAGACAATTCTTTTTGACGAGAGAGACAATTCTTTTGATGAGACAATTCTTTTTGACGTGAGAGACAATTCTTTTGATGAGAGACAATTCTTTTTGACACGAGAGAGAATTTTCTTTTGATGAGAGGCAATTCTTTTTGACGAGAGAGACAATTCTTTTGATGAGAGACAATTCTTTTTGATGAGAGAGACAATTCTTTTGATGAGACAATTCTTTTTGACGTGAGAGACAATTCTTTTTGACGTGAGAGACAATTCTTTTTGACGTGAGAGACAATTCTTTTGATGAGAGACAATTCTTTTTGACACGAGAGAGAATTTTCTTTTGATGAGAGACAATTCTTTTTGACGAGAGAGACAATTCTTTTGATGAGAGACAATTCTTTTTGATGAGAGAGACAATTCTTTTGATGAGACAATTCTTTTTGACGTGAGAGACAATTCTTTTGATGAGAGACAATTCTTTTTGACACGAGAGAGAATTTTCTTTTGATGAGAGACAATTCTTTTTGACGAGAGAGACAATTCTTTTTGACGTGAGAGACAATTCTTTTGATGAGAGACAATTCTTTTTGACACGAGAGAGAATTTTCTTTTAATGAGAGACAATTCTTTTTGACGAGAGAGACAATTCTTTTTGATGAGAGAGACAATTCTTTTGATGAGAGACAATTCTTTTTGATGAGAGAGACAATTCTTTTGATGAGAGACAATTCTTTTTGATGAGAGACAATTTTTGGCCACACATTGAATTTTTGTCGCCCATTTCGCAAAAAAAAATAAAATCTGTCAATGATGAAACGTGGAAATTTGCCGCAAATCCATGCCAGGCAAATTTTTTCACCCATCGCTAAATATGAGGTGGGAAAAATTCCCCATATGTAGCAAAAGGCACAACATTTGCTAAACCACTACATAGTCCCTTCTTATTGGTTGCTACTGGTGATTAGGAATCTTATTGGGTTTATTTAGTTTTTGATTTTTATCAGACTTAAGGTATAGTGATCCAAATTTACAGAAATATCACTTATCTGGAAAACCCCAGGCCCCTCTGGCGCCATTATGGATAACAGATCATATACTTTCATAGTATTTTAGGATCCTTTTAATCTGTATTATAGGTTTAGGGTGTCACATCCTAAAATTCTATGTTGTGCTTCCCTCTACCTACATTATCCCAAATCCAGTTGCAGAACACAAACCCAGGGAGAGGAATGCCATGTCAGCCATGTACTTATACTTGTATCTAAGGGTGAGTGATAAGGGCGGGTATTTCATATTGCCTTCTTATCTTGGCACACCTTGTGGAGGAATGGGTGGGGGGCAAGGCCCCAGGGTTTTGGTATCAGAGAACCAATGGTAGGGGGTTGTCTTTGGTTAAGGGTCACAATAATGTGTTATCACAGTTGCCTGGTCCAACTTGCCAACCCAGTTCTGTTGAAAGAGGTGGCCAGCATGGCAGACAACTATACAGTCATTTTTAGGGTTGGCAAGTCTTCTGTGTAATTTTACAGAAACTTTAACTTTATTTAGTTCAATTATCATTACATATATATACTTTCGCTGCTAATAAAAGCTGTGGCCTGTTACATGGCAACTTGGATGCCCTTATTGTCCCCAAAGGTGAGGTATCGAGGGAGGAATGGTAAATAGTCAGAAATAGTGATGAGCCAGTTTTTGCGCTAGACATGGATTTGCATTGAAATTCTACATTTCGCCATTGGGGAATTGTTTTGCAAAACTTCCGGAAAATTTCCAGTACCCACAATTTTTTCACAGTTTCGTGACATTTTCAGCGAAGCAAAACGCTACAGATTCGCTCATCACTAGTCAGAAATAAATGGGCCATTTATCCCTTAGTGCTCATCTAACAAACAATGTAGTGCTTCATGGTATCAGCCCTTCAAACACTGAGAACCCAGTGGAGGGGCAGGGTTGGGCCAACACAGCACTGACTAACACAGGGTTTAGGAGAGACAAAAGGACAGAAAAAATGTAAAAACAGCAGTATGTCTGTGTGTGTGTGGCGTGGTATCAACCTGAGTGCAAAGGTAAAAGCGGTGGTGGAGATGAGAGGGCTTATGGATGATATTTTCCATATATTGTAAGGCAGGGATCCAACCTTTATTACCTGAGAGCCTCATTCACGTGTAAAGAGAATTGGGGAGTAAAACAAGCATTAAAAATGTTCCTGGGGGTGCCAAATAAGGTCTGTGATTGGTGACAGCCTACAGGGGTCTCTGTTTGAGAGAACACCTGTTTTTTATGCAACCACAAAATCCAAAAATAAGCACCTTTATGGAGTCCATTGGGAGCAACATGTTGCCCTTCAGCCACTTACAATGTAAAGTGACAGGAAGGTTAATGGTTGGCGTATGCCTCAGATACCCCTGTGTAGAGCAAAGGGAGAGGAAGAGGTTCAGCTCCTCTTAAAAAAAACACAGAAAAGGCTTAAAGTCTGAGGCAAATCCTGATTCATTAAAAACCCCAGACTCAAGTGCAAGAGCACTAAGGGGTGCAAAAACACACTTGTAAATGAGCTTTTATTAATTCTTTCATTTTGACTCTCCATAAGCCTAACCACAATGTTAGTATTGATAGATACTAATTGGCAAATAGGGATTCTCAGGCTTCATATTTTGTCTTTCATACAACATTTTTCTGAGTTTAACAAAAAAATTTCTGAATTTGTCTTTAGTTTTGCCTAAACCTGTCAGTTTGCCATCAGGTGACTCTCAGCCGTACCTGTGCCTTGTACTAATGATAGTGCCTTTAGCCCCTCCTCCTAAACCTGTTAGTCTGCCATCAGGTGACTCTCAGCCGTACCTGTGCCTTGTACTAATGATAGTGCCTTTAGCCCCTCCTCCTAAACCTGTTAGTCTGCCATCAGGTGACTCTCAGCTGTACCTGTGCCTTGTACTAATGACTGTGCCTTTAGCCCCTCCTCTTAAACCTGTCAGTCTGCCATCAGGTGACTCTCAGCCGTACCTGTGCCTGGTACTAATGACTGTGCCTTTAGGCCCTCCTCCTAAACCTGTCAGTCTGCCATCAGGTGACTCTCAGCCATACCTGTGCCTTGTACTAATGACTGTGCCTTTAGCTCCTCCTCCTAAATCTGTCAGTCTGCCATCAGGTGACTCTCAGCCGTACCTGTGCCTTGTACTAATGATTGTGCCTTTAGCTCCTCCTCCTAAACCTGTCAGTCTGCCATCGGGTGACTCTCAGCCGTACCTGTGCCTTGTACTAATGACTGTGCCTTTAGCCCCTCCTCCTAAACCTGTCAGTCTGCCATCAGGTGACTCTCAGCCGTACCTGTGCCTTGTACTAATGACTGTGTCTTTAGCTCCTCCTCCTAAACCTGTCAGTCTGCCATCAGGTGACTCTCAGCCGTACCTGTGCCTTGTACTAATGACTGTGTCTTTAGCTCCTCCTCCTAAACCTGTCAGTCTGCCATCAGGTGACTCTCAGCTGTACCTGTGCCTTGTACTAATGATTGTGCCTTTAGCCCCTCCTCCTAAACCTGTCAGTCTGCCATCAGGTGACTCTCAGCCGTACCTGCGCCTTGTACTAATGACTGTGTCTTTAGCTCCTCCTCCTAAACCTGTCAGTCTGCCATCAGGTGACTCTCAGCCGTACCTGTGCCTTGTACTAATGACTGTGTCTTTAGCTCCTCCTCCTAAACCTGTCAGTCTGCCATCAGGTGACTCTCAGCCGTACCTGTGCCTTGTACTAATGATTGTGCCTTTAGCCCCTCCTCCTAAACCTGTCAGTCTGCCATCAGGTGACTCTCAGCCGAACCTGTGCCTTGTACTAATGATTGTGCCTTTAGCTCCTCCTCCTAAACCTGTCAGTCTGCCATCAGGTGACTCTCAGCCGTACCTGTGCCTTGTACTAATGACTGTGTCTTTAGCTCCTCCTCCTAAACCTGTCAGTCTGCCATCAGGTGACTCTCAGCCGTACCTGTGCCTTGTACTAATGATTGTGCCTTTAGCCCCTCCTCCTAAACCTGTCAGTCTGCTATTAGGTGACTCTCAGCCGAACCTGTGCCTTGTACTAATGATTGTGCCTTTAGCTCCTCCTCCTAAACCTGTCAGTCTGCCATCAGGTGACTCTCAGCCATACCTGTGCCTTGTACTAATGATTGTGCCTTTAGCTCCTCCTCCTAAACCTGTCAGTCTGCCATCAGGTGACTCTCAGCTGTACCTGTGCCTTGTACTAATGATTGTGCCTTTAGCCCCTTCTCCTAAACCTGTTAGTCTGCCATCAGGTGACTTTCAGCTGTACCTGTGCCTGGTACTAATGATTGTACCTTTCAGAGAAGAGATCCCCTAAGGCTAATATGGGAGAACACACACTTTATCACCTAAAAGTTGAGTTCATTTTCCATCTTTTAGTTCAGGGATCCTCAAATTACAGCCTGTGGCCCCTCAAGGTAATTTACACCTGCCACGTCCTCACCCCTGGCTACTACCTGTCTGCCTCATTGCGGTGACATGATGTGAGGACGCAGCAGGGAGCGGGGGGGTTTAGCTTGAGGACTAAAGTCCAGCCCCCAACAGTCTGAGGGACCATAAACTGTCTCACTTAAAAAAGTGTGAGGACCCCTGTTTTAGCTATGGAATGCAGCATTGTGTGAGTTATATTAGGAGGGGGCTGGGGGCTTGTGTACTGGTACTAAAATTAAAACAAATTCTAGGTGCTTAACTTGTCCTTTATAAAAAGATTCATACATTATGTTCATCAATATGCTAATATTGCCTAATGCAATGCTAATGAGTCCTCTATACTGCCATTGAAAATGAGGTGAATGAAAATGATGTGAAATAATGCAGAAAAGCTGAGAACGTAGATGACACAGGGGGAAAAGTTACACTGACATTTATTCCATTTTAAAAATGTTGGGGCAAAATGTCTTTTTTTTCTTCATTTTTAATGGCAAATTTACAAAAGTGTCTGTCAACTGTCGTTCTATCAAAAAAAACCTTGCGGTGGGTAAATAGGAATTGTATGTATGTATGTATGTCTTTATTTACTGTATGAAGTGCTACTTATGTACCCAGCGCTGTACAGTAGAATACATTAATACAAACAGGGGGTTATTAAGATAATAGGTAATCACCTTGAAAAAGGAACTAGAATGTTCTGAAAGCTTGCTATGATTATCTTAGTTAGCCAATAAGGTATCACCTGTATACCACTTTTGTTATTTTTTATTTCAATAGGGTTACCCTGTAACATTCTGACTGGCTAACACGGTACATCACCTTTTCCTGCATCTAAGATAATAGATAAATACACAGTATAACAATAAACACAAATAAATACAAGATACAGTTGCAATAAGATAAGAGTCAAAGACACAAGAGGATGGAGGTCCCTGCCCCGTAGAGCTTACAATCTATATGGGAGGGTAACTTACAGACACAAATGGACAAATATAAGTGCTGTAGGTCACAGTGGGTGACACTACAATATAAGTGCCAGTTCCTTGTTTGTGAGAAGTTGGGCAATTCCTGTGAATATGGAGAATGTATTTACACCAGTTTTATCTTCAATATTCCTCCACTTATGTGAATCCCTCCTCCCACCTTTATATTTGCTCCTGTGTAATAAGAACTAAGTAAACTTTATTGGTTGGCTTTGATTAATAAATCATTGCTCACCTCCCTGCAGGGCCCCCCCACCCATCCGACCCCCTCCCCCGGGCCTGCATAAATGAAACTTACCTGCGGCGCACTGGGGGGAGGGGACTGGAGGATGGGCGGAGCGCCCTGTGGGGGGGATTGGGTCTGGTGGCCCAGTCCGACCCTGGCAATATCCTTGATTCAAATGAATGAGAAAATGTTATTTTATAGTCTATCAACTGACAAACTTATAGGTGAGATTCTATTTGATGAGAAAAAACTTTTCTCCTAATTAGTGATGAGCGAATCTGTCTTCCCCATAAAATTTGCGAAAAGGCAAGACAATTCGCGAAATGGCGAAAAATTCACGAAACACATTTGTTGTGCAGTTTTATTTGTCGCCCGCGTCTATTTTTTTGTTGCCCACAGCAACTTAATTGTCGCCTGCACTTTTTTTGACGCAACCGCGCCCTTTTTTTACATGAATCTTCACGGGAGTTTCGCGAAA
This sequence comes from Xenopus tropicalis, assembly GCF_000004195.4. Taxonomy (NCBI): domain Eukaryota; kingdom Metazoa; phylum Chordata; class Amphibia; order Anura; family Pipidae; genus Xenopus; species Xenopus tropicalis. The sequence goes on from NC_030677.2 coordinate 6,046,580, forward strand.
CCATTTGCCTATGGCGAAATGCGGAAATTCACTGTGAATCCACGCCTGGCAAAAAAATTCACTCATCACTACTCCTAATTCTTTCTTATCTGACTATGGCTCAAAATAGCTATAGTGTTACTTATTATTATTATTATTATTATTATTATTATTATTATTATTATTATTATTATTTTTATTATTATTATTAATATTATTATTATATTTATTTATTTAGAAAGTGCCAACATTTTTCTCAGTGCTGTACATTAAGGGTATATCATTTATAAAGAAATTGATACATTAGGTAATGAGGGCCCTCCCTGGAAGGGTTTCTTGCAATCCATAGGGTGGGGATAGTTTATATACAACTTATACAAATGTGTAGCTGTGGGGAAAGTATATATATTGGGTGTTTCTCCCAATTCCTCAAACTTCATGTAGATGCAATTGATTATATCTGATTCTTTGTGCAGTTACACCGCTATATGAAAAACCTGCACTTCAAGGATCCCTGGGGAGAAGAGAGTTATTATGAGGAGTTCCGAGACATTCTCAGCGTATACTGGATTATCAACTCATTTTATATGTCTGATATGGTTATTACTAGTAGCCTTGTAGGAACAGTTACGTTTCCCCAATCCAAACCCAAAATTGAAATTTACGTCGAACGAATAATGTGGAAGAAGGACACGAAAAATCAGGTATAAAAGATGAAAGAAAGAGAAGCATTTGCATTGTATTTTCACTTGCCATTCACCATTGTAATATTTCCATTGAAGTAAATAAAATGACAATTCTGAACATAAGACATTATACAGGCAGTCGTGTCTGAAAACATAATAAATCTATCATATTGTAAAGGGGCACTAAACCCTGCGGCACAGCGCGGCTCAACCCAACGTTACTCAGCTGTTGCCGGACTACAAATCCCAGAATAATGTAACATATAATGAAGGGTGAAGCATGCTGGGAGCTGTAGTCCAGCAACATCAGGGCTGTATTCTTAAAGCAATATTGCACAATAAAACTTTCCCAGCTCTCTAGGGCCCGCATTGGCAGAAATGCAAAAGAATCCTCCAATGAGAATCCCAGCTGATGTGAGTAAATCCGGCTCCCTGTTCTCTGTTCCTGCAATTGGAGTTGGGAGCAATAAGCACAGTTTCCCAGCGCTGAACAAGTCTGTCCCTTTATCCCCATGTCTGATTCCTGTGCCATATAATGACGGGAAAAATGGCATCATTATCTCTATATGTAAGGTACCAGCAAGGGGCCTGACACAGTGCTGGGAATCAGCATTCTCATTGGTCACTTCTCTTGCATCTTTAATTAAGTTTTCACTCAAACTTAAACCTAGTTTTTGGACCATGTCTGGGCCCCAAATTATCATTTTCTCAGAAAGGCTGAGTCATTTATTAGACAAACACAATACAAGTCTTGTGGAAGCAGTCTCTCTACATACATACAGACACACACACACAAGCCAAGGCTACACCATGTCATAAGAAAGGCTTCAGATAGCATAATGGCGGTTCATGCTTTTGTAGACAACACAAATGCAATAGTTTACCTCAAAGGGTACAACAATTTCCACGAAAGGTAAAATCTATAAGAGAAATACTGTATCTATTTCTAGAAGTATAAATTTGATGTTAAGCTTATTGTTTTCTGTAAAGTGCAGACTTAGAATGGCAGCTGTCACACAATTGTGTAGGGGCAATGTCCTAGACATCTCACTGTCATTTCTTTCAGCTATGTGTATTTCATGACTCTTTGACATTTCTCTCAATTGTTTGTTATTAACCTTTTACTGTATTGTAAGTCATTCCTCCTACCTCGCCCTGCCTTTGGTCAAATGTAGGGGTGATGTCCCACCTTAGATAGGTCCATCTTGGGGCGAGGGTCTCTTATTTGAAAACAAAGATCTGATTGGTTGCTATAAGTAATAGCACTAGTGCATTTTCAATTCTTATTTACAGATTCTGAAATCCCAGTGTTCTGCAAACTGCCCTCCTGGCTCCAGAAAAATACCAGGGAAATCAGCGGTGCCCTGCTGCTATGCCTGTGTGCCCTGCTCCCATGGGGAGATCTCTAATAGAACAGGTACTGAGTCATAATAGGAATCACAGTTATTAGGACATTTAGCTCCTTCCATCTGTTGCTTATTCCTGCCCCCCACAATGCTTTGCACCATTGCTTTTCCACTCATAGGTTTCTAGTTACAGACTGATCTCCTGGTGAATTGCTCTGCTGTTCTACTGACAGCTTTATTGATGAGCGAATTTTTTGCCAGGCATGGATTTGCAGCAAATTTTCTCCAAAAATCCTCCGTGGAAAATTTTGCTGCTTGTCAAAAAAAGTCACGGTCACATCGTTTGCCGTTTCACAAATTTCCTTGCCGTTTCTTGAATTTTATGGCGAAGCCAAACAGGACAGATTCGCTTATCACTAGACAGCTTCTTCCAATGCAGGAGATTAACAAGAAAATAAGAGAGACGGGAATTATAGTTGTACAGAAATACAGGCATGCAGTCTCTTATCCAGAAAGCTCTGACGTATGGGAAGGCCCAGAGACTCCATTTTAAGCAAATCATTTTAAAATTATTCTTTTTGTTTGTAATAATAAACCAACTGATTCCAGCTAAGATATCATAAATTCATATTGGTGGCAAAACAATCCTATTTAATTTATTTAAATTTTAAATTATTTTTTAAGTAGATATAAACCAAATTACAAAAAGCTCAGGTCCCGAGCATTCTGAGAAAAAAAAAATTGCATACCTGTATATGGTTCTCATGGTTTCAAATGTGATTTTATTGTCACTACAGCTATATACAAAAATATACAGTGAGACAAAAATTTGAATCTACCAGACCAGACATTTAACCCTTTAAGTTCCACCAGAATTTTGCATTTCATTTGCACTCAGTGGCAACAGTTTTTTGTCATTTTGTGCTCTTTTACCTTAGCGACATTACCTGGGGGTGATTTTTAGTTTACCTAGGAAAACTATACATTGTTCTAAATATATTTAAAAAATGCTATTTTTTGTGATATAGGGATTTATACCAGAGAAATATTTAATTTTATGCACAAAAATTCAACTGATTTGTAAAGCCTTGTGTCACAATGATCCCGGCCTATCTGAGCACCAAAAGCAAATTCATGGTGGCAGTGGAAATATTTGCCATCATCTCTTCATCCTGTGGCCTTCTCTTCTGTATATTCCTACCCAAATGTTACATTATTGCATTTTTTGTAGGGTAAAGCTACAAAAAAAGTTTAGCCCACAAAACCAAAAAAGTACACATTCTTCTGAATCCAAAATGGGTAACCATGTCTTTCTACTCCAAACTACTGAGTTGCAAGGCTTTCTCAAAGTTGGTGGATGAAATACCTGAAAATCGCCTCAAAGCTTTAACTTTCCAGCATCTTATTTACAACAAATCAATAGGTACTAATTAAAAAAAACACATCCTAAATATGAATGTCAGGGGTCCACCAAACAGATTGATGCCCATTGTGCATAAGATTACCAAAGTGCCTGGCATAGAGACCCCAAAACAAATATATGCTGCCTGAGTTATGTATGGTAAAAGTGGCAAATAAGTAAGTTGACTCATATTTTCAGAAAATACACATTCAGACATATAATTGTAATTTTTTTAAACTAATTTGTGTTCCATTTGACTATTTATTTGCTCCACAAGTACCAACATAAAAAATCCTAAATATGAATGCCAGGGGTCTATTGAACATTTTTTTTTATATATTCTTTATTTTTTAGATTTTGACAGTAGGGAAGGGGGTACAGAAAGGAAAAGGGGACAGGGGGTGGGAGGGGGATGCATTGATTCTTTTACAAACATAGTCTTTGTTCCTGAACTGACAGTAAGTTCTTGCTACTTTAACATAGACATTTTTTCTCACTTTTATATTATGTAATAGGGGGGAATAGAGAGAAATAAAGAAAGAAAGAGAGGGCACGTGTGACGTAATGCGTCCATACAGGCCCCAGATACTTCTCTCTGGGTACCTGTTATGTTATAGATAACAAGGCCATAGATTGTATGTTCCTATTGGATGCTGTCTCCTTCCCGTCGCTGGGATAAGTACTTCTGATGGCTACATAGGGAAACCGATTTACTATTGAACATTTTAATGCCTAATATGCATAGATTTACCAAACTATGTGGAGCAGAGAGGCACCCAAATTAAAATAGTGCATATGAATTGTCATGTCTGACACTCTGGCAATATAAGCACCCGGTATGTGTATTATGTGCCATAAGACCCCATAACAGTATGGAGACTCAGTAAACCATATATTTTCTGAAAGTACACATTCTGCCGAATCCAAAATGGGTAAATGTCTTTCTACTGCAAACTACCAAACTATGCTAAACTTTTTTTTTTGAAGATTCTGAGAATCATCACAAAGCTTGTATTTGACCCCATTATTCACCCAACATTTCCTAATGTACCAGAATAAAATGTCCAATTTATGAACGCCAAAGGACTACTGAACAGTTTGATTAGCTGAATACACAGATTGCCTTTATGTCCTATAGATACTGATAATGGTTGAATGCAGGGAATCCGTTGCTTTTATGTATCTATATATAAATGTATTTGCATTTGTTGCAGATATGGAAAATTGTCTCAAATGTGAAGACAATAAATGGCCAAATCAGGAGAAAACCCTGTGTACTGAGAAGCAAATTGAATTTCTTTCTTATTCTGATGATCCCCTAACTGTCATCTTTATTATCATCTCTATGATGCTTTTTATAATAGCAGCAGTTATACTGGGAATCTTTATTTCATTCCGAGACACCCCAGTAGTGAAAGCCAATAACCACACTCTGAGCATTGTTCTCCTTGTCTCCATCAAGCTGAGCTTCCTATCTGTGTTTTTGTTCCTTGGATGTCCTGTGGATATAACCTGCATGCTCCGGCAAATTTCCTTTGGAATCACCTTCTCCATAGCTGTGTCTTGTGTCCTGGCAAAGACCCTTATGGTTTCCATTGCATTTAAAGCCACTAAGCCTGGGAGTCCCTGGCAAAAATGGGTTGGGGTAAAACTGGCAGACTGGCTTGTTTTTATTTGCTCATTAATTCAGTTCCTAATAAGTGTTATATGGTTGGTTATTTCACCCCCTTATGTGGAGCACAACACACATTCTGAACCTGAAAAAATCATCATTCAGTGCAATGAGGGCTCAGTAGTTGCCTTCTGTATTGTCCTCTCCTACATGGGACTGTTGGCATCTGTGAGCTTCATTGTAGCTTTCTTGGCTCGGAGCTTACCGGACAGTTTTAATGAGGCCAAGTACATCACTTTCAGCATGCTGCTCTTCTGCAGTGTTTGGATCACAATGATCCCGGCCTATCTGAGCACCAAAGGCAAATACATGGTGGCAGTGGAAATATTTGCCATCATCTCTTCATCCTGTGGCCTTCTCTTCTGTATATTCCTACCCAAATGTTACATTATTTTATTCAAACCAGAGATGAACACAAAACAATATTTATTGGGGAAATGTTATAGATAAGGGCTCGCTTACCAAGTGCAGGACTGGGCAAAAAGTACAAAAATAGGTGCAAACTGCACACTTTTTCCCTGCTCTGTAGTTTTCTGTATTGTCACAGTACATTTTGCAATACAGAGATCTGCATCTTCTACATGGGTGGCAGGCAGATGGAGGCATTTAGATGTGCCCCCTCCTATCCCCTACCTAGCAAAATGGAAGAGATCCACTCATCACTAATCAGTATAAAATATAACAAGATCATAATGCTGAAATGATTCCATTCCATAATATAATACAATATTCCTTGTATTTACAGTTTGCAACCTCTCCATCTTTGTCAACCCACATAAAGGGCAACAAAGAATTTTTAAAAGGAAATTAAAACTCAGCTTTGTGGAAAAACAATGAGGATTTTTGAACCCCAATTCTTCAGTGCTTTGTGACTTTTAGCAAAATCCTTTCTTGTTTTCCAACAGAATTGAGAGCTGTGCTCTGTCCATTTTTTGAGCCAAAGAAGGGAATATTTTATTCTCTCTTCCTACAAAAGCAACCTGGTCGGACAATAACCTCACTTTCTTGTATTCTGTATTTTCTCTTGGATTTCCAGGCTGTTTGAATTTGAATATTGAATATTATGGATTTGCATCCCAGCATTTAAATATTTGCTCAATACTCATGTATCCAAACTATATGGCTTCTATCACCAATACTCATGTAATAATGTGTTTTAATAAATACTTGGGGTGAATAAAATTAATATTATCTATGAAAAAACAATAAGCTGTATGTGTGTATGTGAATATATATGTCAATATATGAATGAAGAAACTGGATACAGATACAGAATACAGTTGAATTTAAGTTTAAGTACTTGGTGTCAAAAATACAAGTGGAAGGAGCTTTCAATCTAGGTCTTGCCCGTGCTGAATCAGATGTTATGTCTCCCCCTCAAAGGGGGAGTCTATGGGGGGAATTCACAAAAGTGCTGATATTGAGACAAAATAAAGTGGAGACAGATTTGTCAGATTTTCCACCTAATTCACAAACCTCTATCTCCCTTTTTGTGAATTTGTCTTTTAAACAGTTTTCATATTTTGTCATTTTACTGACATTGTTTTATGAATTTGCCTTTAGCTGTAAATGTGTCGGTGCCCCCAAACCCAGTCCCAACCCTGGGATAAGGAATTTACCAGCATTCATTGCATTTCATTTGCCATTTGTCATTTCACTTTGGGGGCATTTCCTGAAGGGTCGTTTTAGTTTGCCCAGGGAAACTATACATCTTTTTTTCAGGACAAGCTGGGCTTTCAAATGTTTTTTATATTTCTGTGTAATTCCACTTCTGTAACAAGATTTAAAGGGGACATATGGGATAAATTGGAAAAACCCTAATTTTGTAGGCAAATATTAATAATATACGGTGCTGGTTTCCCTTTGTGCTAAAAATTAACCCTATCTGTAACAATGGCCCCTTTATTGGAGCTCCCTATAGATCTTATCACTTCTCTGTCAGAGTTTGAAATGAAGAGTGGGCGTGTCCTAATGGTCCCTGCCAGAAGCGCAGTAGGAGGTGAAGAGCCAATCACAGCCCTGCACTCACACAAGCAAAGACAGCCTTCAGTTCCCTATCAGGTCAGCCTAGCTGCTGATTGGTTCCTATCCTACAGTGCAGTGTACTGAGGGCCGCAGGCTCCCCTGCACATCCAGACAATTCAGCCAGCAGGAAGTGGAACAGATGGGCGGGGCTAGTGGGGCTTTGGTTAAATTTCTCAATAAATCAGTCTGAAACACAACTTTTTTAAGCACAATCCTTCTATATCTAGAGGAGTATAAGTCACTGGTACATTCATAATTTTTGTAGGATATGTCTCCGTTAAGGGTCTAAATACCTTCTTCTCTAGCCCCTACTCATTACTGGGCAGCAGCAATCCGGCCCCCACACCAACATGCCCAGTAAAAAGGGGCCCAACAGGACTAGGGCCCACCTGGTATTTATCCAGTATCCTATTGGGGTCAGTCCAACCCTGTACCCCAATATCCCAGTTTGGGGGCCAGTGTGTATGTGCTGCTTGCTGATCACCAAGATGGCTGCTGGGAACAGGTGGGGGCAATGCTGTCAAGCAGCTCTATAGTTCTGCCCCTGCTATGGGGGCACAGATAAGGTGGGGCAAATGTCAGGGAAGTGATTAAAGAGGGGGCACTGCTGCTAAAACTAAAATTTGCCTGGGAGGCTTTACTTTTCCTTTAAATAAAAATGTATACAATATTTTAACTCAAAATGTTATTATTGCCTCATTCATTAAGCTACAACTAGCATAACAATGCAAATGTGAGGTAAAAACTATAGGCCTGTGAGTCTGACATCAGTAGTAGGAAAGCTTTTGGAAGGGGTAATAAGGGATAGGATAGTTGAATACATTGCAGTTCACAATACTATTAGTTTGTGCCAGCATGGTTTTATGGGTAACAGATCTTGCCAGACTAATTTAGTCGCCTTTTATGAGGAGGTGAGTAGGAACCTTGATGCTGGAATGGCAGTTGATGTCATCTACTTAGATTTTGCTAAAGTGTTTGATACAGTACCTCACAGAAGGTTAATGATCAAATTAAGGAATATTGGCCTAGAACATAATATTTGTAATTGGATAGAGAACTGGCTGAAGGATAGAGTACAAAGAGTGGGGGTAAATGGAACATTTTCTAATTGGACCAGTGTGGTTAGTGGGTACCGCAGGGGTCAGTCCTTGGGCCTTTGCTTTTTAACTTGTTTATTAATGCCCTGGAGGGGGGCATAGACAGTACTGTTTCTATTTTTGCTGATGACACTAAATTGTGCAAAACTATAAGTTCCATGCAGGATGTGCCGCTTTGCAGAGCGATTTGACAAAATTGGAAAACTGGGCAGCAAACTGGAAAATGAGGTTCAATGTTGATAAGTGCAAAGTTATGCACTTTGGTAGAAATAATATAAACGCAAACTATCTACTGAATGGTAGAGTGTTGGGAGTATCCTTAATGGAGAAGGATCTAGGGGTTTTTGTAGATAACAAGTTGGCTAATTCCAGGCAGTGTCATTCTGTGGCTACTAAAGCAAATAAAGTGCTGTCTTGTATAAAATAGGGCATTGACTCAAGGGATGAAAACATATTTTTGCCTCTTTATAGGTCCCTGGTAAGGTCTCACCTTGAGTATGGGGGGCAGTTTTGGGCTCCAGTCCTTAAGAAGGATATTAATGAGCTGGAGAGAGTGCAGAGACGTGCAACTAAACTGGTTAAGGGGATGGAAGGGTTAAACTATGAGGTGAGACTGTCAGGGTTGGGGTTGTTTTCTCTGGAAAAGAGGCGCTTGCGAGGGGACATGATTACTCTGTACAAGTACATTAGAGGGGATTATAGGCAGTTGGGGGATGTTCTTTTTTCCCATAAAAACAATCAGAGGCCACCCCTATAGATTAGAGGAACAGAGCTTCCATTTGAAGCAGCGTAGGTGGTTTTTCATGGTGAGGGCAGTGAGGTTATGGAATGCCCTTCCTAGTGATGTGGTAATGGCAGACTCTGTTAATGCCTTTAAGAGGGGCCTGGATGAGTTTTTGAACAATCAGAATATCCAAGGCTATTGTGATATATATACTGGTTGTATATACAGTGGAGGAAATAATTATTTGACCCCTCACTGATTTTGTAAGTTTGTCCAATGACAAAGAAATGAAAAGTCTCAGAACAGTATCATTTCAATGGTAGGTGTAACAGTGGCAGATAGCACATCAAAAGGAAAATCGAAAAAATAACTTTAAATAAAAGATAGCAACTGATTTGCATTTCATTGAGTGAAATAAGTTTTTGAACCCCTACCAACCATTAAGAGTTCTGGCTCCCACAGAGTGGTTAGACACTTCTACTCAATTAGTCAACCTCATTAAGGACACCTGTCTTAACTAGTCACCTGTATAAAAGACACCTGTCCACAGAATCAATCAATCAAGCAGACTCCAAACTCTCCAACATGGGAAAGACCAAAGAGCTGTCCAAGGATGTCAGAGACACAATTGTAGACCTGCACAAGGCTGGAATGGGCTACAAAACCATTAGCAAGAAGCTGGGAGAGAAGGTGACAACTGTTGGTGCGATTGTTCGAAAATGGAAGGAGCACAAAATGACCATCAATCGACCTCGCTCTGGGGCTCCACGCAAGATCTCACCTCGTGGGGTGTCAATGATTCTGAGAAAGGTGAAAAAGCATCCTAGAACTACACGGGAGGAGTTAGTTAATGACCTCAAATTAGCAGGGACCACAGTCACCAAGAAAACCATTGGAAACACATTACACCGCAATGGACCAGGAGGAACTGGAAACTTCAGACCTTTGCTTCCCTGTACAAGAAAGATCAGCCAGATTTCCTGGATGCCATGTCATTCAGGTGGGATTTTCCCCTAGTTTACATATTTCCTCCATTGCCCATGATTCCCAGAGTCCCACAGAAGATCCGGCAGGAACAGGTGAATGCCATTCTAATAGCTCCCTTCTGGCCCAAGAGGAGTTTGTTTTTTCTACTTTGGAGAATGGCTCAGAACAGATTCTGGATTCTTCCTCAGACTCCCTCCTTGTTGACTCAGGGAACTGTGACATGCTGTACATGCAATTTTGGGGGAATTACCAATGGTAGGCAGGCAGGCAGGCATGCAGAGGATCTGGAGCATAGAGACAGGGACACCATGTCTTCAGACAAAACACAGGTTATTTAGGGCCAATTCTTCCCAACATCAACATAAGGCAGTTCATAAACAGACAGTTCAGGATTATTGTTTGTCCCTTCTTCAAGGCTCTCACCTTCTAGGGTAACTCACACTCAGGTTTCTCCTTAAGCCTTGCTGACACCTCTCATCCACCTGGTCATAACTCCCTCTGCTCCTTGCAGTGGCAGGAGGCACCCCCAGCTCCTCTGGGAGTTCCTAACACAAGCAACCCTCCTGCCCTGTGCCCCGCTCTGAGAGTGATCTTCACTCAGTCAAGGTTCAATCTGTAACTCCAACATCCCTGTGTAATCACACTTCCTTTTATTTGCTGCTCACCTGCAGTCTAATCAGGCAGCTCCCTACAGCTGGCCAAACGAAAACATTAAAGGGAGTTTGGAATGGAGGACCTACCCAATTAACCCTCCATTTACTCCAGGGACCTATTCATTTGGCTTTTTCTAAGCCAGTAACATAAACCCAGCATCACCTGCTGCAAAACCAGGTATTTTACCTGGTGCCATTTGTATCCCACCATTAACACTGGTGGAAAATACACCAAACAATGATCTTTTCCATTGTATCTCTCACAGAACCCTAAGTTGTCAAAATTTGGCTGCACTTCGGATGATGGCCTGGAGACTGATTGGGCCATATTAGAATCTCTGGGTCAGGCTCCTAATGTCATTAACACTCTAATTCAGTCCAGGAAAAAGGTTACTAACAAGGTCTATGCGAGAGTTTGGAGAACCTTTAGGAATTGGTGCTTGAGGAATCAAGTGGAAGATCAATCGTCCATCAACTTTTTGCTTAAGTTTCTCCAAGAGGGATTCGATAAGGGCTTAGCTGTTAACACCATTAAGGTTCAGATTTTTGCCCTTTCCGCACTGTTTAACAAGTCCTTGTCGTCAATTGCTCTTGTTAAGAGATTCGTAAAGGCTATCTCTAGAATTCATCCCAGAAGGTTTCACTCCTGTCCTGCCTGGGATATATCCTTGGTGTTGAACTGTCTGGGCCGCAGCCCATTCGAGCCAATTGAGGATTGCTCTCTAAAATGCTTATCATTCAAGACTCTCTCTTTGGTGACCATTACCTCTGCAAAAAGAATAGGGGAACTTCAAGCCCTATCGATAAGAGAACTGTATCTTACCTTACTGCCCGATCGTGTGGTCCTACGGCCTCTTCCTAATTTTAGACCAAAAGTTTTCTCTATGTCAAACATCAATCAAGAAATTGTGCTTCCTTTTATAACCCAGACTACAGATGAAGACTCTAACCAGCTTCCTCTTCTAGATGTAGGAAGGGAAATCAAGATTTATGTGGAGCAAAGTTTCTTTGTCTCTTTCTCAGGGAAAAAACAAGGGTTGCAAACCTTCCAAAATCTCGTTATCTAGATGGATTAAGGAGACCATTCAGATGGCATATATTAAAGATGACCGTATACCACCTTTTCGGGTTCCACAAGAAACATATCCACTCCATGGGCAGAACTTGCTAATGTCTCCATGGAAAACATATGCAGGGCAGCTACCTGGAGTGCTTTGAATACCTTTATGCAACATTACAGAGTGGATGTCTTAGCTTCTCAGGAAGCTTCCTTTGGCAGGAAGATTATCCAGAAGGCGACATGACCAGAGCCCGCCCTTAAGCTTGCTAATTCTCATGGTTGCTGACGTATGGGACATAAGGGAATTAGTAAATTTATATTTACCCAAATGTACTTTTCCCTTTGTCCCTTCAGCAGCAAAAGTGCCCCCCCCCCCCCCATTCGGTGTGTACTTGTTTATTCACTGAGGCCTTACGCTACTAACCCTTTTTTTATAGGAATGAATTAATCAAACTTTATTGTTCCACTTGTCCTACCAAAAAGGGAGGAAAATAAATCTCAGGGTTGCTGCCAAAGGGACTAAGGGAAAAGTAAATTTTGGTAAGTATAAATTTACTAAATTATCTCTATATGTAGGGTACCAGCAAGATGCCTGACACAGTGCTGGGAATCAGCATTCTCATTGGTCACTTCTTTTACATTTATAATAATAAGTTTTTGATCAGTTGAATTCTCATTGGTGAATTGTCTTGCTTCTATAATAATGTTTTTTGGCAACTTCTAAAACAAAACTAGGGGGCGCAGTGGGACAGTGTTATGGTTGGTTTACAACCCCTTTATATTGTATTCATTATGCAGTTACACCGCTACACAGCCCTGACCCAGTCCTTATATACATACACATACACGCTTCTATTATATCAGCCAATGCTGCTCTTTGCAATGAGTTGTGAGGCCTCGGTTGCCCAGAAACTGATCCACGTTCCTATTTGGTACATTTGCTAAATTGCACCGGGGCAGTTACTTATTGCAGCCAATCACTTTTGGTTTGTAACTTGGTATTCTGACTAAAACATATTATTGGTTAGTTGCTAATGATAACTGCACGGCTGCATTTTCCTAGTTCTTTTCATGACGGATGCCGAGATTTTATTTAAATTCTTTTGTGACTTCTACCATTTTACCAGTTACTTATTCTAGTCTGGATATTACTGTTATTTTTTTATTTTATTCTTACTATATTATATTAATATCCAGGGAAATTTGAATGATTTTTTTTTCAAAAATCCACATGATTTTTGGGACTTTAATTTCCCTTTTATATTAAACTAAATGAAAATCTTCCCTAAACCTAACGAGGCAGATTTACTAACACGGGTACTAAGTTGCACTAGCGCAGCGACCCTGCAATAATCATGCACATTACAAAGTGAAACAAAAGATCTGATTGGTTGCTATAAGTAATAGCACTAGTGCATTTTCAATTCTTCTTTACAGACTGTGAAATCCCAGTGTTCTGCAAACTGCCCTCCTGGCTCCAGAAAAATGGCGGGGAAATCAGCGGTGCCCTGCTGCTATGCCTGTGTGCCCTGCTCCCATGGGGAGATCTCTAATAGAACAGGTACTGAGTCATAATAATAATAATAATGATGTTTAACTCTCTCCTTCTGTTGCATATTCAGTTACACACTCTTCCACTGTAATTATTTCACTTAATATCTACTTTTTTCATTTCATCCCCTCCCACTGCCCTTCCTCCCCAAATACCTTTTCCCTTGTTCCCACCCCCACCCTGTGCTCTGCTTGTACCACTTTCTGTCACTTTCCATCTCTTTCCTGCTCTCACAGTTCCACTCATACTATAACAACAATAGTGGTTGTAAGATACATATTGGGGTTCTGGGCAAAATATTTTATGGGGTGCAAAATTGTTACACAACTGATATTAACATATACATGTGATAGAAATAATATTCTTTCACTTTTGTTACAGATATGGAAAATTGTCTCAAATGTGAAGACACTGAGTGGCCAAATCAGGAGAAGACCCTGTGTATTGAGAAACAAATTGAGTTTCTTTCCTATGCTGGTGATCCCCTAACTCTAATCTTTATTATCTCATCTGTAATCCTTTTTATAATAGCGGCAGTTATACTGGGAATCTTTATTTCATTCCGAGACACCCCAGTAGTGAGAGCCAATAATCACACTCTGAGCTTTATTCTCCTTGTCTCCATCAAGCTGAGCTTCCTCTCTGTGTTTCTGTTCCTCGGTCGCCCTGTGGATATAACCTGCATGCTCCGGCAAACCTCCTTTGGGATCACCTTCTCCATAACTGTGTCTTGTGTCCTGGCCAAGACTCTCATGGTTTCCATTGCATTCAAAGCCACCAAACCTGGGAGTCCCTGGAGAAAATGGGTTGGGGTAAAACTGGCAAATGGGCTTGTTTTTATTTGCTCATTAATTCAGTTTCTGATTAGTGTTATCTGGTTGGTCATTGCACCCCCTTATGTAGAGAAAAACTTTCGTTCTGAACCTGGAAAAATCATCATTCAGTGCAATGAGGGCTCAGCCATTGGCTTCTATATTGTCCTCTCCTACATGGGACTGTTGGCATCTGTGAGCTTCATTGTAGCTTTCTTGGCTCTGAGCTTACCGGACAGTTTTAATGAGGCCAAGTACATCACTTTCAGCATGCTGCTCTTCTGCAGTGTTTGGATCACAATAATCCCGGCCTATCTGAGCACCAAAGGCAAATACATGGTGGCAGTGGAAATATTTGCCATCATCTCTTCATCCTGTGGCCTTCTCTTCTGTATATTCCTACCCAAATGTTACATTATTTTATTCAAACCAGAGATGAACTCAAAACAATATTTGTTGGGAAAATGTAATACATAAAAGCTCATTTAGCGGGGGGCGGAGCTAACTGCCGAGCGAGATGGAAGCAGGGTGAAAAAGCTCCTGAGCAGTAAACTCTGAACGGGACCCAGAACCAACATAAATCAATGGGAAAGCACAATAAACAGAAAGAACAAGGTGGAGAGGAGGGCAGGAAACATAAATCTTCTAAATCCCAAAGACTTTTAAAGCAATTCTTTGTGTCGGCAGAATCGGAGCAGGCGTCACAAGGAGCTAAGATGGCGCCGCATCCCACTAAAGGATCTGCAACGGAGTCAGATAATGAATCGGTGAGTTCAGAACCGTCTACTTTATCATATCTTAAATCACTCCCGACTAAATCTGACATGCGAGATATGCTGGCACAGATACAAAGCACAGTAAAGGAAGAAGTAGCAGGCGTAAATTCAGAGATTGCCGCACTAAATTTACGAGTCACAGACATTGAACAGAGAAACGACTCTGCAGAAAATGATATAGAAGCGTTGACACAAGCAAATGCTCACCATATTAAGGCAATAAATACTTTGCAGCGCAGACTAGATGATATAGACAATAGAGGGAGACGGAACAATCTCCGCATCAGAGGCCTACCCGAACTGCCAGAAGGGAGCAACCTACAAGATTCTGTGACAGAACTTTTTCAACAAATACTTAACCTACCCTCCACCCACACGATAGATATGGAGAGAGTACATAGAGCCCTCAAGCCTAGAGGTCTCCCTACAGACAACCCAAGAGATGTAATATGCTGCCTGACACAGTTTAAATTAAAAGAAGAGATATTAGCTAAAGCAAGGAAACAACAAAACATAAGATACGCAGGAGCGGATATCATTATCCTACAAGACCTATCATGGCACACACTGCAACAAAGACGCATGGTTAGACCTATCCTACAATTACTAAAGGAAAAAACCTCATGTTTCGCTGGACTTTTCCATTTGGTATACAAACAACAAAAGATGGAAAACAACACACCTTAACCAACCCAGATGACATCTCAACCTTTTGCAAAGCCTGTGGTATAGAAGAACTAGATGTAGAGGAATGGTGAAGATACTACCAATCGCCACAAATTCCAGATCTGCCAAAGAGAGACTCATGGTCGGTGGTCACAACACCTAAAAACAAGAGGAAAAAACTGAGACAAACGCCGGGAAAAAATACTGACTCCAACACATGAACTTTAAATTCTATGCAAGACATCAAGCGATGCTCCCATTGATAAATATGACAGAAATTAGAATATATGGTTCTGGTAAAAGGTATCACAATTTTAATGGTTTAAATTGATTGTTCAGAGTTGTAACACCTATGTCTTTCTTTCAATCGACACAGCCCCATCCCCAGGGGTACCGACAGGTTTATCCTGACGAATATTGGTCCTAAAGAGGTCCCAATTTATATAACCCCATAAGTTTGGAAAACAGTACTAATAACAACCTAATATTCAACAGTATTTGGAACGTTTTGATGTATATAGTTTTTGCCCTATGGAAACTGGTCTATCTTACTGAAAGAGTTAATGCAACTGTGTTAATAATACAAGGTAATTGCTCCAAATCACTACTCAACTCAAAACTATACTTACCTTTAATATGCCTAATGTAATTAATATATGTTAATTACATTAGGCATTAGGAGCCAGCTAATGAAGGCTTTCCTTTTAATATACCCAGTTCTAGTAATTTAGCTACTGACACGTGGGTCACTCAGGAGGAAATTCAAAAGAGACTTGAACATGTAACGGTAAACAAATTTCCAGGACCGGATGGGATTCATCCCAGGGTATTAAATGAGCTGAGCGCTGTGATTGCCAAACCTCTTCACATAATTTTTCAGGATTTGTTGAGGTTTGACTTGGTGCCGAGAGACTGGCGGATTGCTAATGTGGTGCCGTTATTTAAAAAGGGATCCCGTTCTCAGCCTGAAAACTATAGGCCTGTTAGTCTGACATCAGTAGTAGGAAAGCTTCTGGAAGGGGTAATAAGGGATAGGATAGTTGAATACATTGCAGTTCACAATACTATTAGTTTGTGCCAGCATGGTTTTATGCGTAACAGATCTTGCCAGACTAATTTAGTCGCCTTTTATGAGGAGGTGAGATATATATCTATCAGATGTATATCTGCCAAATACCAACCAAACAGGATACCTAATTAAATTCTTAAATAAGATAGAAACTCTAACAGAAGGGGTGTTGATTTTAGGAGGTGATTTAAACCTGACACTAAATCCGACCATAGATTATTCTAAGGGACATACTTATGTGCCCCACTCAGCCCTCACCAAGGCTAAAAAGAAAATTTGTGAATGTCAATTGGTTGATACCTGGAGATTTATGCATAACTCAGAGAAAGACTACCCATTCTATTCTGCTGCAAAGAATGTGTACTCAAGAATAGACTATATTTTTATATCTCAATTTCACTTAGACATGGTGAAATCTGCAAAAATACATAATATCTTATGGTCCGACCATGCAATGACCCAACTCCAGATATGCTTGGTTAAGAGACCAGTAACAGCCTGGAGATGGAGGCTAAATGACACGCTCCTAGATGACTGAGATTGTATGAAAGAAATAGAATAATCTATCTCTGATTACAAAGAAGGGTTAAATGACACAACATCCCCACTGACTAGATGGTTAGCCCTTAAGTGTGTAATAAGAGAGATATTAATAAAACACGGCACCCAAATTAAAAGGGAAAGGTCCAAACGGACAAATGCTCTAATAGAAAAACTAAACATAAACAAAACCCAAATGAGGATATCCTTAAGTCTTTAACTGAAGCCAGACTGGAGCTATATACACATATAAATGCTCAGACTAAATATTTTCTCTCCAGATTGAGATAACAATACTACAAGCATGGAAATAAATCAGGGAAAATGCTTACAAAAGCCTTAAAGGTCAAACAAACACAATCTTTCATACACCAAATAAGAGATTCCCAAGGACACATTCACATGTCACCACAAAAGATAGCGGAAACATTTAAAACATATTATGAGAAGCTATATAACTTACACCAATCATAAAATCATAATAGAAGGGCAAAAGATGAAGCAACACAAAAATATCTAGAGGAAAACATCCCTCCAATTATCCCCAAGGGGAAAGCAAAATTACTAGAATAAGCCTGGGAGAAATAGGTGATGCTATCAAATCACTAAAACTAAACAAAGCTCCAGGCCCTGATGGCTATACTGCTAAATTTTATAAGCAATGCACAACACAAATCAACCCCTTTTTGGGCCCACTATTTAGTCGATACCCCTCCCAACAAAAAATTTTTGTTAGCTCATATCTCGATCATCCCGAAACAAGGGAAAGACCACTCCATATGTAACAACTACAGGCCAATTTCGCTCCTTAACCTAGACCTAAAGTTATATGCCAAAGTATTAGCGCAGAGGCTTAAACCTCTACTGCCACAGGTAATACACCGAGATCAAGTGGGATTTGTACTAGGAAGAGAGGCCAAAGAAAATACTAACAAGGTAATTAATTGGACTATCTGGAGCCACAAACTAAAAAAGCCCTCCATATTACTCTCAACAGATGCAGAAAAGGCTTTTGACTGAATTGATTGGGGGTTCCTAAGTAAAGCATTGATAGCAATAGGCAACCCAAAAGTATTCCAATCCAAAATAATGGCACTATACACAGTACCCTCTGCACAAATAAGGGCAAATGGGCTCCTGTCTGAACCACTTGACATTAGAAATGGAACCAGGCAAGGGTGCCCTCTATCCCCACTTTTATATGTGATTTGCATGGAATTCCTCTTGATAGGAATCCGCAATAACCCAAATATCCAAGGCCTTACGATAGAGGGAAAAGAATATAAAGCAGCTGCATTTGCAGATGACCTCCTATTAATCCTGACAAACCCAATAGTATCACTACCTAATGTATTAAAAGAACTAAACCTATACGGCTTATGCTCAAACTACAAAATAAACACGGATAAGTCTGAAGCCCTACCTATAATAATGCCTCCCCCATTACTAACCAACTTACAAGGCAGCTTTAAGTTTAAATGGCAAGATACGGCCATTACATATTTGGGAATACAAATTTCCCCTGACCCAAAACAACTATTTGGGAAAAACTACCCACCATTACTGACAGAAGTAAAAAGCTTACTTACATCATGGGCAATGAAAAGAATAACATGGACAGGGAAAATCAATACCATAAAAATGTTGATATTACCAAAATCTATCTATCTGTTTAGCACGTTACCTATTCCCATAAACAAAAGCTACTTTATTTCTACTGTGTAGAAATATGGCATAAGCTTAAAGGGGAAGGAAAGGCTAAGTCACTTGGGGGTGCTAAAATGTTAAGCACCCCCAAGTGACTTGAATCGCTTACCTCGTACCCCGGTCTGGTGCCCCTATTAGGAGAAAAACGCACCAGCCCGGGGCACCTGGGGCGATGCGCTTCCTCCTTCCATTCCCTGTGACTCCGAGTCCGGCGCATGCGCAGTAGAGTGAAAAAGCCGACTTCTCTGTTAAAGTTCCGCTATTCACTCTACTGGGCATGCGCGCGCAGCGAGAGAGGAAGGAGGAAGCGATCGCTGCTACCCCGGGCTGGGGATGTTTTCTCCATACAGGGGCACCAGCCTGGAGTAGAAGTTAAGCGATCTAAGTCACTTGGGGGTGCCTAACATTTTGGCACCCCCAAGTGACTTAGCCTTCATGACGTCAGACGTGTGCTGGAGATGCAAGGTGGGAACAGGCAACTCATCACATATCTGGTACACCTGTCCCAAAATACAAGATTACTGGTCCCAAGTAAAAGAAAAATGCACAATGATAATAAAAGAACAAATATCTTTAGACGTAAGAGCACTAATTCTCTTTCACAAGTATGAGCCAAAGGAATACACCAAAAAATATTTACTATTCCAATTACTAATAGCGGCAAAAGCATTAATCCGTATGATTGGAGGAAAGAGCAACCTCCAACAATAGAGGGATGGTTTCAATTAATAAACGAAATATGCCTGATGGAAGACTTAACCTCATCACTACATAATACATACCTGGATTTTGCAGCTGTATGGTTACCGTGGAAAGAGTTTATCGGCAAAGAAATAGGTGGGAGAGTCCAAGAACCCATAGGCTGTCAAGAGACCTAAAAAAGGAAAAAAAAGGAGCACTTACCTAGAAACACAACAAGCAGTAGGTAGATACTTGAAAAAGAAATAAAACATGACACTACATAGACATTACATAAAGGTTGAAAACTAAATGAAAAGGGCACTACTTTGTTTTTGTTTGTATTTTATTCTTTTCTTTCTTCTTTCCTTCCTTTATATACTATGTTTAAAACCTTACTATTTCGATGTATATAAAGATGTGACACATATGACTAACCGTAAATGCATATGCTTTATCTGTAAAGAAATTGTATACACTTTGTACCACGAAATAAAAACCTTGAATACAAAAAAAAAGCTCATTTATCATACAGGATACAAATACTGTCCCCCTGTCCCACCCACCCACCCTCTGGGTTAGGGAGCCCCAGTGGTTGTACCAAGCTATGGAGCTATTTCCTTATGGGCGGCTCTATGGCCGGGGGTAAATACAAGGCTAAGTTGCTCCCACTCTCTCCCTGCCCCTGGGTATTTAATGTGGGCTGTCGTACAGAGGGCAGATATGGTCCGACTGCAAGTGCTTGAGAATGAGCCCTAAGGGATATGAATTTGCTCCCCTTAGTGCTCCTGCACTGGCAGTAGGGGCAGGTAATTAGAGATGTAGTGAACCTCACAAAAAAAGTTTGTGAACCCGTTCGCGAACTTCCACCAAAAAGTGCGAACTTTTGCGAACTTTGCGAACCCCATGGACTTCAATGGGAAGGAGAACTTTAAAACCTAAAAAAGCTATTTCTGGCCAGAAAACTGATTGTTTAAAGGGTGCCACGACCTGGACAGTGACATGCAGGAGGGGGATCAAGGGCAAAAATTTCTCTGAAAAATACGTTGTTGACATAGCGTTGCGTTTTGTGCTGTAAAGGGCAGAAATCACACTACATTTCTAAACGTGTGTAATAAACTGCTTTAAAACGTCCGGCGCCTACATGCCAATCAAGTCGTGTAAAGGTTACGGCCGGTTCACACGCAAAGACAAAACGCTGCAGTAGTGGATACGGAATATATTATTGCTGGTGGAAAAACATCGCTCAGTCGATTTTATTGCAATGCAATGTCACTACTATGTGTAACGTGTTTCGTGCACTACTATGAACAACAGCAAACAGCAATGGGCACGTTAAAGAACAGTAACTTTCCTATTCCATAAATTATTTAAATCTTATTTTAGCAGCAGTAAAAAGGAGTATCATTAAGAAATGGATAGATCCAAATCCTCCTGTTATACCAGATGTTATTTTGGAACTACAAGTTCTCTGTACAAATGAAGCCATAGCTTTCAAATTTGGTAACACAAAAAATCGTACAAGATACTTGTCTAAATGGAAATTGTGCGTAACTACCCTTTCTCTCAAAGATAGATCTTATTTGGACTCATTACTTTACCTACCATAGTTCCATGATTGCCTTCGAACCTTCACTAGCCTTTGTAATTGTAACAAGAAGAAAGACTATATGTAGTATAAATCTTAGTCAATTGTATAATTCTATTCTATGTTTTTCCATTATTATTTTTTTAACTATTGCCAACTGAAAAATTGTTCTGAAATGTTCAATTTGCTATCATACTCTTATCTTGTACTTTATTAATCCCGTCAGGGATTTTCTTGTTTTTCAGTGTTAATTGTATTTGTTTAATCTAATGAATAAATAAAAAATAAAAAAAAAGAACAGTAACTTAAATTTAAAAAAAAAATTAATAATAAAAAGTGATCTCTGGTTGGTGCTGGGGGTGAACTACTAGGAGCAGCACACCAGTCCCCCACAGCTAGACTAATAGCACTGGGCTCTATAAATTACAGTAGCAAAGTAAAAAACACAAAAAAAAAAATGATGTGAATGTGTGGTTGGTGCTTAGTGCACTATGAGCAGCACACCTGTCTCCAACACACACAGACGGAGCTGCAGTACACAATGAAAAAAAGAGTAACAGTAATCAGAAAATAAAAGCAGTCCTTACAAGGACTATTGGGTTACAGCAGATGAGATCAGCAGGACAGCTGCCCACAGCAGCTACATACAGAGCAGTAGAAAGTATATTACTAGTCAGCAAAGCTACCTAAACTGCCCCTCAAACCCCTGCACAGCTCTCTCCTTATGTGATAATACAGAGCAGTAGAAAGTAGATTACTAGTCAGCAAAGCTACCTAAACTGTCCCTCAAACCCCTGCACAGCTCTCTCCTTATGTGCTAATACAGAGCAGTAGAAAGTAGATTACTAGTCAGCAAAGCTACCTAAACTGTCCCTCAAACCCCTGCACAGCTCTCTCCCTATGTGCTAATACAGAGCAGTAGAAAGTAGATTACTAGTCAGCAAAGCTACCTAAACTATCCCTCAAACCCCTGCACAGCTCTCTCCCTATGTGCTAATACAGAGCAGTAGAAAGTAGATTACTAGTCAGCAAAGCTACCTAAACTGTCCCTCAAATCCCTGCACAGCTCTCTCCCTATGTGCTAATACAGAGCAGTAGAAAATAGATTACTAGTCAGCAAAGCTACCTAAACTGTCCCTCAAACCCCTGCACAGCTCTCTCCCTATGTGCTAATACAGAGCAGTAGAAAGTAGATTACTAGTCAGCAAAGCTACCTAAACTGTCCCTCAAATCCCTGCACAGCTCTCTCCCTATGTGCTAATACAGAGCAGTAGAAAGTAGATCACTAGTCAGCAAAGCTACCTAAACTGTCCCTCAAGTCCCTGCACAGCTCTCTCCCTATGTGCTAATACAGAGCAGTAGAAAGTAGATTACTAGTCAGCAAAGCTACCTAAACTGGCCCTCAAACCTCTGCACAGCTCTCTCCCTATGTGCTAATACAGAGCAGTAGAAAGTAGATTACTAGTCAGCAAAGCTACCTAAACTGCCCCTCAAACCCCTGCACAGCTCTCTCCCTATGTGCTAATACAGAGCAGTAGAAAGTAGATTACTAGTCAGCAAAGCTACCTAAACTGGCCCACAAATCCCTGCACAGCTCTCTCCCTATGTGCTAATACAGAGCAGTAGAAAGTAGATTACTAGTCAGCAAAGCAGGAAAAAAATTACATTGCATTACATTAACATTTATTTATAAAGCGCCAACATATTCCGCAGTGCTGTACAATAAGTGGGTTACATACATTGGACATACAGAGTAACATATAAAGCAATCAATAACCTATACAAGAGGTGAAGAGGGCCCTGCCCAAAAGAGCTTACAATCTACAAGGAGAAAGGGTTGAGACACAAGGCGTGGGAATGGGCATGACCAGAGTTGTGAGAGGTGGGGCACGGGGTATTGCTAAACTAGATTAGGGTAAGCCTCTCTAAATAAATGTGTTTTTAGAGATTTCTTGAAGGCAGAGAGATTGGGAGAAAGTCTGACATTTATTTAGAGAGGCTTACCCTAATCCCTCTTCACCTCTTGTATCGCTTATTGATTGCTTTATATGTTACTCTGTATGTCCAATGTATGTAACCCACTTATTGTACAGCGCTGCGGAAAATGTTGGCGCTTTATAAATAAATGTTAATGTAATGTCCCTCAAACCCCTGCACAGCTCTCTCCCTATGAGCTAATACAGAGCAGTAGAAAGTAGATCCCTAGTCAGCAAAGCTACCTAAACTGTCCCTCAAACCCCTGCACAGCTCTCTCCCTATGAGCTAATACAGAGCAGTAGAAAGTAGATCACTAGTCAGCAAAGCTACCTAAACTGTCCCTCAAACCCCTGCACAGCTCTCTCCCTATGCTAATACAGAGCAGTAGAAAGTAGATTACTAGTCAGCAAAGCTACCTAAACTGTCCCTCAAACCACTGCACAGCTCACTCCCTATGCTAATACAGAGCAGTAGAAAGTAGATTACTAGTCAGCAAAGCTACCTAAACTGTCCCTCAAACCCCTGCAAAGCTCTCTCCCTATGTGCTAATACAGAGCAGTTGAAAGTAGATTACTAGTCAGCAAAGCTACCTAAACTGTCCCTCAAGTCCCTGCACAGCTCTCTCTCTATGTGCTAATACAGAGCAGTAGAAAGTAGATTACTAGTCAGCAAAGCTACCTAAACTGTCCCTCAAATCCCTGCACAGCTCTCTCCCTATGTGCTAATACAGAGCAGTAGAAAGTAGATTACTAGTCAGCAAAGCTACCTAAACTGTCCCTCAAACCCCTGCACAGCTCTCTCCCTATGTGCTAATACAGAGCAGTAGAAAGTAGATTACTAGTCAACAAAGCTACCTAAACTGTCCCTCAAACCCCTGCACAGCTCTCTCCCTATGTGCTAATACAGAGCAGTAGAAAGTAGATTACTAGTCAGCAAAGCTACCTAAACTGCCCCTCAAACCCCTGCACAGCTCTCTCCCTATGTGCTAATACAGAGCAGTAGAAAGTAGATTACTAGTCAGCAAAGCTACCTAAACTGCCCCTCAAACCCCTGCACAGCTCTCTCCCTATGTGTTAATACAGAGCCGTAGAAAGTAGATTACTAGTCAGCAAAGTTACCTCAACTGTCCCTCAAACTCCTGCACAGCTCTCTCCCTATGTGCTAATACAGAGCAGTAGAAAGTAGATTACTAGTCAGCAAACCTACCTAAACTGTCCCTCAAACCCCTGCACAGCTCTCTCCCTATGAGCTAATACAGAGCAGTAGAAAGTAGATTACTAGTCAGCAAAGCTACCTAAACTGTCCCTCAAACCCCTGCACAGCTCTCTCCCTATGTGCTAATACAGAGCAGTAGAAAGTAGATCACTAGTCAGCAAGGCTACCTAAACTGTCCCTCAAACCCCTGCACAGCTCTCTCCCTATGCTAATACAGAGCAGTAGAAAGTAGATTACTAGTCAGCAAAGCTACCTAAACTGTCCCTCAAACACCTGCACAGCTCTCTTCCTATGAGCTAATACAGAGCAGTAGAAAGTAGATTACTAGTCAGCAAAGCTACATAAACTGACCCTCAAACCCCTGCACAGCTCTCTCCCTATGCTAATACAGAGCAGTAGAAAGTAGATTACTAGTCAGCAAAGGTACCTAAACTGTCCCTCAAACCCCTGCACAGCTCTCTCCCTATGTGCTAATACAGAGCAGTAGAAAGTAGATTACTAGTCAGCAAAGCTACCTAAAGTGTCCCTCAAATCCCTGCACAGCTCTCTCCCTATGAGCTAATACAGAGCAGTAGAAAGTAGATTACTAGTCAGCAAAGCTACCTAAACTGTCTCTCAAACCCCTGCACAGCTCTCTCCCAATGTGCTAATACAGAGCAGTAGAAAGTAGATTACTAGTCAGCAAAGCTACCTAAACTGTCCCTCAAATCCCTGCACAGCTCTCTCTCTATGTGCTAATACAGAGCAGTAGAAAGTAGATTACTAGTCAGCAAAGCTACCTAAACTGTCCCTCAAATCCCTGCACAGCTCTCTCCCTATGTGCTAATACAGAGCAGTAGAAAGTAGATTACTAGTCAGCAAAGCTACCTAAACTGTCCCTCAAACCCCTGCACAGCTCTCTCCCTATGTGCTAATACAGAGCAGTAGAAAGTAGATTACTAGTCAACAAAGCTACCTAAACTGTCCCTCAAACCCCTGCACAGCTCTCTCCCTATGTGCTAATACAGAGCAGTAGAAAGTAGATTACTAGTCAGCAAAGCTACCTAAACTGCCCCTCAAACCCCTGCACAGCTCTCTCCCTATGTGCTAATACAGAGCAGTAGAAAGTAGATTACTAGTCAGCAAAGCTACCTAAACTGCCCCTCAAACCCCTGCACAGCTCTCTCCCTATGTGTTAATACAGAGCCGTAGAAAGTAGATTACTAGTCAGCAAAGTTACCTCAACTGTCCCTCAAACTCCTGCACAGCTCTCTCCCTATGTGCTAATACAGAGCAGTAGAAAGTAGATTACTAGTCAGCAAACCTACCTAAACTGTCCCTCAAACCCCTGCACAGCTCTCTCCCTATGAGCTAATACAGAGCAGTAGAAAGTAGATTACTAGTCAGCAAAGCTACCTAAACTGTCCCTCAAACCCCTGCACAGCTCTCTCCCTATGTGCTAATACAGAGCAGTAGAAAGTAGATCACTAGTCAGCAAGGCTACCTAAACTGTCCCTCAAACCCCTGCACAGCTCTCTCCCTATGCTAATACAGAGCAGTAGAAAGTAGATTACTAGTCAGCAAAGCTACCTAAACTGTCCCTCAAACACCTGCACAGCTCTCTTCCTATGAGCTAATACAGAGCAGTAGAAAGTAGATTACTAGTCAGCAAAGCTACATAAACTGACCCTCAAACCCCTGCACAGCTCTCTCCCTATGCTAATACAGAGCAGTAGAAAGTAGATTACTAGTCAGCAAAGGTACCTAAACTGTCCCTCAAACCCCTGCACAGCTCTCTCCCTATGTGCTAATACAGAGCAGTAGAAAGTAGATTACTAGTCAGCAAAGCTACCTAAAGTGTCCCTCAAATCCCTGCACAGCTCTCTCCCTATGAGCTAATACAGAGCAGTAGAAAGTAGATTACTAGTCAGCAAAGCTACCTAAACTGTCTCTCAAACCCCTGCACAGCTCTCTCCCAATGTGCTAATACAGAGCAGTAGAAAGTAGATTACTAGTCAGCAAAGCTACCTAAACTGTCCCTCAAATCCCTGCACAGCTCTCTCCCTATGTGCTAATACAGAGCAGTAGAAAGTAGATTACTAGTCAGCAAACCTACCTAAACTGTCCCTCAAACCCCTGCACAGCTCTCTCCCTATGTGCTAATACAGAGCAGTAGAAAGTAGATTACTAGTCAGCAAACCTACCTAAATTGTCCCTCAAACCCCTGCACAGCTCTCTCCCTATGAGCTAATACAGAGCAGTAGAAAGTAGATTACTAGTCAGCAAAGCTACCTAATCTGCCCCTCAAACCCCTGCACAGCTCTCTCCCTATGTGCTAATACAGAGCAGTAGAAAGTAGATCACTAGTCAGCAAGGCTACCTAAACTGTCCCTCAAACCCCTGCACAGCTCTCTCCCTATGCTAATACAGAGCAGTAGAAAGTAGATTACTAGTCAGCAAAGCTACTTAAACTGTCCCTCAATGCCCTGCACAGCTCTCTCCCTATGTGCTAATACAGAGCAGTAGAAAGTAGATCACTAGTCAGCAAGGCTACCTAAACTGTCCCTCAATCCCCTGCACAGCTCTCTCCCTATGTGCTAATACAGAGCAGTAGAAAGTAGATCACTAGTCAGCAAAGCTACCTAAACTGCCCCCTCAAACCCCTGCACAGCTCTCTCCCTATGTGCTAATACAGAGCAGTAGAAAGTAGATCACTAGTCAGCAAGGCTACCTAAACTGTCCCTCAAACCCCTGCACAGCTCTCTCCCTATGCTAATACAGAGCAGTAGAAAGTAGATTACTAGTCAGCAAAGCTACTTAAACTGTCCCTCAATCCTCTGCACAGCTCTCTCCCTATGTGCTAATACAGAGCAGTTGAAAGTAGATCACTAGTCAGCAAAGCTACCTAAACTGTCCTTCAAACCCCTGCACAGCTCTCTCCCTATGAGCTAATACAGAGCAGTTGAAAGTAGATCACTAGTCAGCAAAGCTACATAAACTGTCCCTCAAACCCCTGCACAGCTCTCTCCCTATGCTAATACAGAGCAGTAGAAAGTAGATTACTAGTCAGCAAAGCTACCTAAACTGTCCCTCAAACCCCTGCTCAGCTCTCTCCCTATGCAAATACAGAGCAGTAGAAAGTAGATTACTAGTCAGCAAAGCTACCTAAACTGTCCCTCAAACCCCTGCTCAGCTCTCTCCCTATGTGCTAATACAGAGCAGTAGAAAGTAGATTACTAGTCAGCAAAGCTACCTAAACTGTCCCTCAAACCCCTGCATAGCTCTCTCCCTATGTGCTAATACAGAGCAGTAGAAAGTAGATCACTAGTCAGCAAAGCTACCTAAACTGTCCCTCAAATCCCTGCACAGCTCTCTCTCTATGTGCTAATACAGAGCAGTAGAAAGTAGATTACTAGTCAGCAAAGCTACCTAAACTGCCCCTCAAACCCCTGCACAGCTCTCTCCCTATGTGCTAATACAGAGCAGTAGAAAGTAGATCACTAGTCAGCAAAGCTACCTAAACTCTCTCTCAAACCCCTGCACAGCTCTCTCCCTATGTGCTAATACAGAGCAGTAGAAAGTAGATTACTAGTCAGCAAAGCTAACTTAACTGTCCCTCAAACCCCTGCACAGCTCTCTCCCTATGTGCTAATACAGAGCAGTAGAAAGTAGATTACTAGTCAGCAAAGCTACCTAAACTGTCCCTCAAGTCCCTGCACAGCTCTCTCCCTATGTGCTAATACAGAGCAGTAGAAAGTAGATTACTAGTCAGAAAAGCTACCTAAACTGTCCCTCAAATCCCTGCACAACTCTCCCTATGTGCTAATACAGAGCAGTAGAAAGTAACATAGTAACATAGTAAGTTGGGTTGAAAAAAGACATACGTCCATCACGTTCAACCATAATGCCTATATATAACCTGCCTAACTACAAGTTTATCCAGAGGAAGGCAAAAAACCCCATCTGAAGCCTCTCTAATTTGCCGCAGAGGGGAAAAAATTATTTCCTGACTCCAAGATGGCAATCGGACCAGTCCCTGGATCAACTTGTACTAAGAGCTATCTCCCATAACC
Source organism: Xenopus tropicalis (assembly GCF_000004195.4). Taxonomy (NCBI): domain Eukaryota; kingdom Metazoa; phylum Chordata; class Amphibia; order Anura; family Pipidae; genus Xenopus; species Xenopus tropicalis. Next base: position 6,074,843 of record NC_030677.2, read on the forward strand.
CTGTAATTCCTCACTTGTACTGAGAGCTATCTCCCATAACCCTGTATTCCCTCACTTGCTAAGAATCCATCCAGCCCTTATATAAAGCTATATAATGTATCAGCCAGTACAACTGATTCGGGGAGGGAATTCCACAACTTCACAGCTCTCACTGTAAAAATTCCTTTCCGAATATTTAAATGGAACCTCCCTTCTTCTAAACGGAGTGGGTGCCCTCATGTCCGTTGGAAGGACCTACTGGTAAATAAAACATTAGCAAGGTTATTATATGATCCCTTTATATATTTATACATAGTTATCATGTCACCTCTTAAGCACCCCTTTTCCAGTGTAAACAGACCCAACTTGGCCAGTCTTTCCCCATAACTGAGACTTTCCATACCCTTTACCAGCTTAGTTGTCCTTCTCTGGACCCTCTCTAACTCAGTAATGTCCCGTTTGAGCACTGGAGACCAAAACTGAACAGCATATTCTAGATGGGGCCTTACCAGCGCTCTGTAAAGGGGAAGAATAACCCCCTCCTCCCGTGAATCTATACCCCTTTTAATACAGCTCAAAACCCTGTTTGCCCTTGCAGCTGCTGCCTGGCATTGCTTGCTACAGCCAAGTTTATTATCTACAAGGACTCCAAGGTCCTTCTCCATTATGGATTTGCCTAGTGCAGTCCCATAAAGCCATGCTGATTACTGCTCATAATGCCATTCTCCACTACATAATTTTGTATGTGATCCCTTAACAAGCCTTCAAATAACTTGCCCACCACGGATGTCAAACTTACAGGCCTATAATTGCCAGGCTGAGATCTTACTCCCTGTATAAATATAGGAATGACGTTCGCCTTCCCCCAATCGCTAGGTACCATACCTGATGAAAGCGAGTCTGAGAATATCAGAAACAAGGGCCACTGCAATTCTGCCCCTAGCTCTCTCAGTACCCGAGGGTGTATTCCATCTGGACCAGGTGCCTTGTTTACATTTATCGTGTGTAACCCTTTAAGCACCATATCCTGTGCCAACCACTGTGAAGTAGATTAGTAGTCAGCAAAGCTACCTAAACTGTCCCTAAAACCCCTACACAGCTCTCTCCCTATGCTAACTCATCAAGCACACACAGCCAGAATGTAAAATGGCTGCTGGGCTTCGGTTTATATATTGAAGGGAATGGTCCGGGGGGGTGGTCCAGGAGGGAGAGCTGCCTGATTGGCTGCCATGTATCTGCTGGCTCTGGGGTGAGAGATCAAAATTTGGCTCCAGCTAAGGCGAACCCAAAATTTTGAACATCGCTAAAAGTTTGCGAACTTGCGAACACCCGATCTTCCCGTGAATTAGTTCTCCGGCGAACAGTTCGCTACATCTCTAGCCACCAGCTTAGCCCTGAATGTTAATGCACAAGGGTCCCGAGACCTGTTATCACTGATTGGTCAGCAAAACACATGTTAACACTGGATGTTTAGCTCTAACACCTTCAGCCATGATCTGGCAGTAATTTGAGGGCCCCCCCAGCAGCTTGTACCCACGGACCCAACAAAGTTGCTTTGAGTAAATAGGAAACTAATGGCGTCCCTACTATGAAAAACCTGCACCAACTTGAGCCCAGTTGGCCAAAATGGCTGCTAATTTGCATCCTATTTGCGCATCCCTTGTGAGTTGCATCAGACTCCTCTTAGCGGGGAACCTGCAATGTAACAATGTGGTGTAACAATGTGTTGGTGGTAACGAAAACAGCTATTTGCATCCAAATAAGTCACGTTGCATATACGTTGGTAAATGAGCCCTATAATGAGTGGATCAGAGGATCTAATCATGTTTTCTGGTTTATGGAGCTGTTTCCTACAAATCATATATCAGTTTTACAATTCCTTTAGCTCTTGAAACCAATGGCACAAGTTGGCAGCACTCATGGGCAGATCTGACTCGTCCATGATTGGGTTATCTTTTAATCAGTTTAATTAAAATCTAGTTACATTTTTATTTCTTTGAGATGTTAAAGTGAAAAGAAATATCCAACTCTATACAGATTTAGAACATTGCACACAGAGACAATTATGGACGTTGCCTGTAGGGAGCACTCACAAGGGGACACTGGGTTTTATAAAAATGTATTTACTTGCTGGATTTACAAACAGCACAAAAGAACTATCAATGGGCAGTGAGTATAAGGGCACATATAAATACAGCCACCCTGTCAGAGAGCATTAGCTTGAGAACACATTATATGGGGATACAGCTACGTAAACAGCAGAGAGGGAAATGATACATTGTGCATGGATTCCTACCAGAGAGCTCTTATCTGATCAGCTGAAGGTGATACTCTGCTTGGCAGCTGTATGGGGAATGTCCTGCAGTACTGAGCTGAGTGGGTCAGACTCACCGTGCCGCAGTCACATCACCAAGCCTGAGTATGAATACAAATACATTCAGGATGGAGATATCATCATTGGAGGAGCGTTCACTGTGCACAATAACATAAAATATGTTTATAATGGACCTGTTACATCCTTACCCGTCTGCACAGTGTGAGTTATTTTGTGTTTATTACACTAACAAATGAAGGGGTTAAGGGAAAGATTTTTGGGGGCCTCCAATAAAGAATCATACAAAGCTGGCAAAATATCACACTGTAATGTGTTCATGTTTCTGCCATAGAAGATATGTTGTTTCTGCCCTCTCTCTTTTCTAGTACATACACTATTTCTAATTTTTATTGCACTCTGTCTGTCTGTAATATGCAATATGAGTGGGAATGTAGTGAAATACATTAGCGCTAAAGGGAAGAAGCAACAGTGGGGACACAGAAATACATTATAAATATGACACAAAAGCTATTTGTTGCCCTGAACATTATGTACTAAGAGCAAATTTAAGTCAAATAAATGTACAATAAATGTATCTATTGGGGATTTAATCTAAAAAGCTGCAGTTTTTTTGTACACTGTTCACCAATGCGGTACCAATTGTCAGCTGAAAACTAAACATTTCTAGATGGATAACAGACAATATCTTCCCACAGGCCTTTTATAGACCGGTATCAGCAAATCCGCACCTTTCTCTTTGCTATTGATGAGATTAACAGGAACCCGGATCTGTTACCCAACATCACCCTGGGATACCGTGTATATGATTCCTGTGGGGATCCCCGTCTCGCTATAGGGAGTACCCTGCAGATATTATCTGGCCCTGGGAATGTGGTGCCTAATTACTCCTGTAGGGGCAAAGGGGAAATTGCTGGATTTATTGGAGATCGCTCAACTGTCACATCCCTGCCTATAGCCCAGCTGCTGGGTGTATATGGATACTCACAGGTACGTTTATTAATGTGCTAATGTCACTCTGAACCTTCACAACCAAAGTTCTACATTTTTCTTTTTTAGGCTGTGAGGGGCTGTGTGAGATCTACTGATACAACTGAAAGGAACCATAATGCTTTGGCTGGGGAAAAATATGTGGGGGGGACTGTGATACACAAAGTGAAAAAAATCTCAGTAAATAATTCTGAAATTCAGTCAGATATAAGCAATAATCTAACAACCCTCTGTTTATAAGCAGCGCTGGAATTTCCCATTTCTCATTGGCTAGAGAAATATTCCCTGATAGTTAAAGGGTTGTGTTTAGATACATTATTATGAGACTGGTGTCAGTGTCTCTGGGATAAAACTAAAGAGGAAAGAGAATAAAGTGTTGCCCCTCACTGTGTTCTCTAAATCCCCTTGTGCAGTCGGGTTTATGAGAGGCTGAAGGTTAATGTTGTGCAGATTTTATAAAGGTTTTTCTTGATATAAATATGTTATTACTTTGCTTTCAGATCAGCTATGGCGCCACAGACCCTACACTGAGTGACAGAGAGATGTTCCCATACTATTTTAGTACAGGGCTGAGTGATGATATTCAGCACATTGCTGTGGCAGAGCTGGTGGAACAGTTGGGTTGGACCTGGGTGATCATTGTGGCCCCCGATAATGACAGCGGAGAGAAGCAGAGTCGGAACCTTCAAAATGAGATCAGCAAACATGGCGCCTGTGTTGACATCATTATCTTTATTACAGAAGATGCTGACACAAATAAGAGAAATTTTGAAAGAATACGAATATCAACTGCTGAGATTATTGTCCTGTGTGGGACACCATCTGATTCAGTTCTACAATCACTATGCGCTCTGGAGTCAGTGGTTCATGATAAGACTTTGGTGGTTACATTGTCATGGGGAGAAACTCACTATAGTTGTGACTTGTTATATAATGGCAGTTTAATGTATATCTATACAAATAACCTAAATGAATTATTAGATGAGCAGTTCCATGATTATGTCTTATCAGTTACTGAAGACCCCACATTTCTTAAAGACCTTCTGGCACTTTATCCCTCATGCTGGAAACAAGAGAATATTAATAAAACTTATTTTAGGAACTGCACTGAGAAGAAAACTATAAAAGAAATGGAAGTTTATTTCAGGCACAATGCGGAAGTGTACAGATCAGTATATACAATGGTACATGCCCTGCACACTAAGCTCTCTGTATCTGTAACACACAGGGATAAATACGTCCCAATAAACACACATAAGGAGCAGGTAAGATGTTAAATCTGTATAGAGAATAAAACATAATGGTAATAGTATGTATTATCTTATTTAACCCTTTAAGTGACACAGGACTTAGAATCTACGTCCTGTGTATAAAAGTACCTAAGTGGCACAGGACATAGATTCTACGTCCTGCTGCACTTCCGGATTGGGGAGCGGAGGAGCAGATTTTTAAGCTGCTCCTTCGCTCCCCGATTGTTCCCCAGCCCCTAGACAACAAGCACAATGGGGGAATTAGTGGCCCCTGTGGCGCGATCACCCAGGGGTCCCAAATGAAAAGCCTGCAATGAACGTGGCTTTAACTGCACTGCCTCTCCCTTCCCCAGCTTGCCCCCCCTTCCTGCACCTCCTACTCACAGATCGTTCAGTGCAACTGCCTCTCCTGTGTCTCTCCAGATTCTTCTGCCCAGGTAAGTTCGAAATTCACACACAAACACACAATCCTACACTTATTACACTAATACACACTTATACTCACACTTACACACATACACATACATTTTTGGTGGGGGTTTGGGGTTTCACACATTCAAAGCACTTACAGCACTCACTCTTACTTGCACACACACATGCACACAAAACACATTTTACCTAGTGTACACACACACTTACACATTTATGTAATTTTTTTTATCTCATCCTTTATATTCTTGTCTGAAAAAAAATGTTATTATTGCCATTGCAGATAGCGTATTCACTAAACACACTATGCAATACCTTTTGTGTATTATTTTGGTGTTTCTTCTACATTTTCAGTGTTTTTGGTTCAGTTTTGGGTATTTTATTGCATTTTTAGCCATTTAATTGCATTTCAGTTATGCATAGTTGTTGTTCGCTTTGTCTGTAAAACTTATTTGCCCAAGCCAAAATATTCAAACTGTTATTCTGACCGCAGATATAAAATGATTTCAGTGATTTTTTTTTATTTTTATCAATTTTATTGCATTTCACATTGTTTTTTGTAACTTGTCTTTGCACATGGATATTTTGTCTGCTGTATTTCAATTTGGCATCCTCTGTACCCCACATAGTTTTGTAAATCTATGCATATTGGGCATCAAACTGTTCAGGAGACCCCTGGCATTTTACTCAAGAGTGTTTTATGTTGGTACGTTACTAAATGTGGGGTACATAATAGGGCAACATGTAAGCTTTGTGACAATTTTCAGAAATGTCACAAAAACCATTCTGTTTAGTATAGCTTTGTAGTTTGGTAGTTTGCAGTAGAAAGCTGTATTTACCCATTTTTGTTTTGTCCGAATGTGTACTTTCGGAAAATATATGGTGTTTTAGGGTCTCTGTATTGTTAGAGGGTCTTATAGCACATAATACACATACTGGGTGCAAAAACTGCATGAGCCGGAGCGTCTTATATGAAAATTCATATGCACTATTTGTATTTGGGTGCCCCTGTACGCCACATAGTTTGTTAAATCTATGCATATAGGGCATCAAACTGTTTAGTAGACCCCGGCATTCACATTTAGAATGTTTTATGTTGATACAGTAAAAAATGTGGGGTACATAATGAGGTAAAATGCAAGCTTTGTGATGATTTTCAGAAATATCATAAAAACCATTCTGTTTAGCATAGCTTTGTAGTTTGGTAGTTTGCAGTAGAAAGTTGTATTTACCCATTTTTGTTTTGTCAGAATGTGTACTTTTGGAAAATATATGGTTTTTTTAGGGTCTCTGTACTGTTATGGGGTCTTATGGCACATAATACACAATTTTCAGTTCAAAATTGTACCAAACTCAAATCTTTGCTTATTTATTAAAAAAACTTAAAATCTAAATATATCAATCAAATTAAACTGGAGAAAAATGCAAATGCATCAAATTTGCATTCTACTCATCATTTTCAATGGTTTAATCCAAAATGTGAGTTTTGGTAGCTCGAGTTCAAATTCATATTAGAGCAAAAAAAACTGCAGTAAAAATTCAAATTCAAATATTGCTAAATCGGCCCTGTAGAGTCAGCGTGCCTTTGCTTCCCTACTGGCACATTGTGTGCCCACTTTGTCATTTATATAAACTCCTCCCCCTCAACTACAAGTCTTAAAGGGGTGAGGGAATTCTGCCTTCTCTTATTATTATATACTTTTCCACCAAATACATAAATGGAATAAAAATGTGCATTTGCAGGGTTTTTTTAGAGGGGCTGGGGAGAACTAGAACATCACATTGGTACCAATGACCTCAAAACATGATTTGGTATAATTTCAAAGTAACCACGATCATTTCTGAAGTTCTAAAATGTCTGGAGTTGGGTGCAATAAGCACAATTTTCCAGCACTGAACAAGTCTGTCCCTTTATCCCCATGTCTGATTCCTGTGCCATATAATGACAGGAAAAATTACACATTCCCTTACATCCCATACGGCAGCAACCCTGAGATTTATTCTCCTTCCCTTTTTAGGTAGGACAAGTGGAACAATAATGTTTGATTAATTAATTCCTATAAAAAGGGTTACTAGCATAAGACCTCAGTGTTTTTTTCCCTACCTGCGGTAGATAAGTGGTCCCTAGGGGGCCTGTTGACCGAAGGCACAGTACCCTAGGGGTTAAGTGCCGGGGGTAGCGGTCCGCTATCCAAAAGTATGCAGCCAAGGGTTGCCAGATCCCAGGATGGCCGACTGGGATTCCAAGATGGAGGGGGGTGTTATGCAGCCAGCCCTAGGATTGCAGAAGACTTTATACCCTTTTGTGGTGTTTTTTTGGAGCGGTGCGGTGCGCATCCGGATGTTCCCCGCTTATGGCTACTTGTGTAATGACGCACTGCATATGGAGTGCTAGGTGGTTGGGTGATCCAGGAGGAAGACCTTAAGAGCTGGGAAGCACCTCCTTAGGTAGATATCGCTGTAGCCAGATTGTCAAAGAAAACGTTAATCCCTGTGGAAGATGGGTCGGGCCTCAAGGACCCTATGGATAGGAAGGTGGAGTGTTTGTTAAAACATTCTTATTCTACAGCTGTAGCTCTGTGTAAGCCTGCTCTGGCAGCATCTGGAGTTGCCAGATGGGGAGGATAGAGACAACAGGGTATCCAAAGATGCATTGTTAGAGTCTCTTGCTCAGATAAGCTCTGCAATAGACTTCCTCTGTGATACTACTATCGAAAGCATTAAGCTTTCCTCTAAGGCTATGGCTCTGTCAACGGCTGCTAGAAGGGCTTTGTGGCTTAGAACTTGGTCTTCAGGTGTCACCTCTAAAAATAGCCTCTGTTCAATGGGATTTAAGCCTGATCATTTATTTGGAGCAGAATTATATAAGCTGTTGGAGGCCATTTCTGGTTCCAAAGGGAAGCGTCTCCCTCAAGAGTCAAACAGGAAAAAGAATTTCTTTTTTCGCTCCAGAAGATATTCTCCTAAAAGAGAGAATACAAACACCCATCACAAACACCCAGAAACAAGCCAGAACAAAGTTCCTTTTGGCCCTTTCACTCCTTTAGAAAGCCTCTAACAAGTAGAAGTGGCAGAAGCTATTATAAGAACCTCGCTCAAGAGAAAAAGAACACCTTCTGACGCAAGAGACTCCCTTCCTGTAGGGGGAGGCTTGCTTACTTCCTTCCAGAATGGCAGGAAACAATTGCAGATCCCCTACCCCTCTTTCAAAGTTCAAAGTCGCTAATCCAGCAGATCAGTTACAACAAATAGCTCTCGAGGAAGCTGTTAAGTTCATTTCCTCCAAGGAGTTAGAACCTTTTCCTCATAAAGAAGGCGGCCTAGGAAAGTATTCAAGGGTTTTTTTGGTTCCAAAGCCAAATGGCAAATTTCAACTGTCATAGATCTTTGCTTTGTCAATCAATTTATAGAAAAAAGATCCTTCTGTATGGAAACTTTAAAATCTGTAACAGATTGGGGAGATTTTATGGCCTCATTAGACCTCAAAGATGCGTATCTCCAGAGTATCTCCACAGCCCCCCAGTATCTTTACCAAGATTGTGGCAGCAGTAGTGGCAGTTCTGAATGAATAAGGAATCAGTTATTCCATACCTGGATGACTGGATAATTATGGCAGTGTCAGCCTCCTTACTGACAAAACATCTAACCAGAACTGTCCTGATGCTACAGACTCTAGGATGGATAGTGAACTGGGAGAAGTCATCGGTAACACCTTCACACTCGTTCCTCTTCCTGGGGTTGCTTATCAATTCTGAAAAGATGAAGGTCTTTCTTCCCCCAGACACAATAACCAGGATTTTAGAAGAAGTCCAAAAAATGTAAACACACAGCTCATCATCTCTTCGGGAACTGATGAAGATATTTGGCCTCATGACATCGTCCATAGAGGCAGTCCCGTGGACCAGATTGCACAAGAGACCACTGCAGTTAGAAATCCTGTTGAGATGGGAAAAGAAGATTTCTTCTTTGGATACAGAAGTCATCCTGTCCAGAGAGACAAAGATTCAACTGAGGTGGTGGCTTCAGAAGAAGAATCAGGGACTTTCCTTTCAACAGACAAAGTGGTCAATATTAACCACCGATGCCTCTCAGGTGGGATGGGGAGCTCACTTCAGGCATCAATCAGCCCAGGGGTACTGGGATCCGATGAGAAAGCTTCATGTCATCAAACTTCAGGGAGTTAAGAGCTGTCTTCAAAGCCATACAGGTGTTCCAACATCATTTGAAGGGGAAGGATCTGAGAGTCCAATGCCACAACTGGCATACATTAACAAGCAGAGGGGAACCAGATCTTTGATCCTGAACAACGAGATTTATAGGATTCTCTCCTTGGCAGAAAGGAATGTGCCCAAGATTTCGGCAGTCCATTTAAGAGGGGAATTTTGCAAAGCCGGGGGAATGGTACAAGAAAGATCAGCCAGATTTCCTGGATGCCATGTCATTCAGGTGGGATTTTCCCCTAGTTTACATATTTCCTCCATTGCCCATGATTCCCAGAGTCCCACAGAAGATCCGGCAGGAACAGGTGAATGCCATTCTAATAGCTCCCTTCTGGCCCAAGAGGAGTTTGTTTTTTCTACTTTGGAGAATGGCTCAAAACAGATTCTGGATTCTTCCTCAAACTCCCTCCTTGTTGACTCAGGGAACTGTGACATGCTGACTGCCTGTACATGCAATTTTGGGGGAATTGGCAATGGTAGGCAGGCAGGCATGCAGAGGATCTGGAGCATAGAGACAGGGACACCATGTCTTCAGGCAAAACACAGGTTATTTAGGGCCAATTCTTCCCAACATCAACATAAGGCAGTTTATAAACAGACAGTTCAGGATTTTTGTTTGTCCCTTCTTCAGGTCTCTCACCTTCCAGGGTAACTCACACTCAGGCTTCTCCTTAAGCCTTGCTGACACCTCCCTCTGCTCCTTGCAGTGGCAGGAGGTACCCCCAGCTCCTCTGGGAGTTCCTAACACAAGCAGTCCTCCTGCACTGTGCCCCGCTCTGAGAGTGATCTTCACTCAGTCAAGGTTCAATCTCCAACTCCAACAACACTGTGTAATCACACAGCCCTTTTATTTGCTGCTCACCTGCAGCCTAATCAGGCAGCTCCCTACAGCCGGCCAAAAAAAAACATTAAAGGGAGTTTGGAATGGAGGACCTACCCAATTAACCCTCCATTTTCTCCAGGGACCTATTCATTTGGCTTTTTCTAAGCCAGTAACATAAACCCAGCATAACCTGCTGCAAAACCAGGTATTTTACCTGGTGCTACTTGTATCCCACATTAACACTGGTGGAAAACACACCAAACAATGATATTTTCCATTGCATCTCTCACAGAACCCTAAGTTGTCTAAATTTGGCTGCACTTTGGATGACGGCCTGGAGACTGATTGGGCCATATTAGAATCTCAGGGTCAGGCTCCTAATGTCATTAACACTCTAATTCAGTCCAGGAAAAAGGCTACTAACAAGGTCTATGCTAGAGTTTGGAGAACCTTTAAGAATTGGTGCTTGAGGAATCAAGTGGAAGTTCAATCGTCCATCAACTTTTTGCTTAAGTTTCTCCAAGAGGGATTCGATAAGGGCTCAGCTGTTGTGCTTCCCTTTATAACCCAGACTACAGATGAAGACTCTAACCAGCTTCCTCTTCTAGATGTAGGAAGGGCAATCAAGATTTATGTGGAGCATACAAAGGAATTCAGGAAGGATGAATGTTTGTCTCTTTCTCAGGGAAAAACAAGGGTTGCAAAGCTTCCAAAACCTCGTTATCTAGATGGATGAAGGAGACCATTCAGATGGAATATATTAAAGATGACCATATACCACCTTTTCGGGTCAGAGCACATTCCACAAGAAACATATCCACTTCGTGGGCAGAAGTTGCTAATGTCTCCATGGAAAACATATGCAGGGCAGCTACCTGGAGTGCTTTGAATACCTTTATGCAACATTACAGAGTGGATGTCTTAGCCTCTCAGGAAGCTTCCTTTGGCAGGAAGATTATCCAGAAGGCGACATGACCAGAGCCTGCCCTTAAGCTTGCTAATTCTCATGGTTGCTGCTGTATGGGACGTAAGGGAGTTACGCTACTAACCCTTTTTTATAGGAATAAATTAATCACACTTTATTGTTCCACTTGTCCTACCAAAAAGGGAAGGAGAATAAATCTCAGGGTTGCTGCCGAAGGGACTAAGGGAAAAGTACATTTAGGTATTATAAATTTACTAAATTATCTCTATATGTAAGGTACCAGCAAGATGCCTGACACAGTGCTGGGAATCAGCATTCTCATTGGTCACTTCTTTTACATTTATAATGAAGTTTTTGATCTGTTGAATTCTCATTGGTGAATTGTCTTGCTTCTATAATAATGTTTTTTGGCAACTTCTATAACAAAACTAGGGGGCGCAGTGGGACAGTGTTATGGTTGGTTTACATCCCCTTTATATTGTATTCATTATGCAGTTACACCGCTATATGAGAAATCTGCACTTCAGGGATCCCTGGGGAACAGAAACTCATTATAAGGAGTTCAGAGACATTCTCAGGGAATATTGGATCATGAACTGGTGTTATTTCCATGATTCGGGTATTTGTAGAAACTTTGTTGGAAAAATTGTGCTGTCAGAATCCCAACCCAAAATTGAAATTAACATCCAAGAAATAATCTGGAAGAAGAATCAGGTAGGAATGAAAGAGAATTTCCATTTCTTTCTATTCCCACTCGCCCCTCACCATTCTAATATTTCTATTTAATAAAATGACAATTCTGAACATAAAGACATTATACAGGCAGTGAGGTTTGAATGCAGAATATTAATTAAACATATTAGCAAATACCTACAGTATATTAAGGGTAACACCTCTTTACTTATATTGAAGTAATTGCCCCCTAAATGCCCCAACCTCATCCAACTTCAGGGTCTCACATAAACTACACAGCCCTGACCCAGTCCTTATATACATACACATACACGCTTCTATTATATCAGCCAATGCTGCTGTAAGGAGTACCAGGAGACCGGCGTGCGTTCCTACCTTCAGGCGCGCCGGTCCCCGGCCTCCTCCTGTACAGCACTCCTGCACACACCTCTCTTTGGCGCAATGGCAAGGGGTGCGCGCGCGCATGCACAGTAGCTTTGGGCTCTCCCGGCACTGCGCAATGACGTCAGCGGACGCGCTGATGTCACTTTGGTGCCAAATTCAAACTTTAAAAGCATTTCCTTGCTTGTTTTCCTTGCCAAGCTGGTCCTGATTTCCTGGTGCCTTGCTAAGCTTGTTTTGTATCTGATTCTCTGGTTTTGACTTCTTCCCTGACTTTTGACTACGATCCTTGCCGCCTGCCACTGACCGTTGCCTGACCACGACTCCGATTTTATCTCATCCCTTTGTACCGCGTTTGAATAACCTTGGCCGTAAGTAGGATCCCTGCTTCTCCCGCCGCAGAAAGTCCGGGGCCCCAAAAGGGCGTCGGTGAACACCGGGGTCGGCAGGGCTCTCCTGCTTACCTAAGGGGTTATTCCGGGCAGTTACCAGGCTCCTAAGCATACAGACTGTAACAGCTGCTCTTTGCAATGAGTTGTGAGGCCTCGGTTGCCCAGAAACTGATCCACGTTCCTATTTGGTACATTTGCTAAATTGCCCCGGGGCAGTTACTTATTGCAGCCAATCACTTTTGGTTTGTAACTTGGTATTCTGACTAAAACATATTATTGGTTAGTTGCTAATGATAACTGCACGGCTGCATTTTCTTAGTTCTTTTCATGATGGATGCCGAGATTTTATTTAACTTCTTTTGTGACTTCTACCATTTTACCAGTTACTTATTCTAGTCTGGATATTACTGTTTTTTTTTTTTAATTCTTACTATACATTATATTAATATCCAGGGAAATTTGAATGACTTTTTTTTTTAAAAATCCAAATGAGTTTTGGGACTTTAATTTCCATTGTATATCAAAATAAGTGAAAATCTTCCCTAAACCTAACGAGGCAGATTTACTAACACAGGTACTAAGTTGCACTAGCGCAGCGACCCTGCAATAATCATGCAAATTACAAAGTGAAACAAAAGCTCTGATTGGTTGCTACAAGTTATAGCACTAGTGCATTTTCAATTCTTCTTTACAGACTGTGAAATCCCAGTGTTCTGCAAACTGCCCTCCTGGCTCCAGAAAAATGGCGGGGAAATCAGCGGTGCCCTGCTGCTATGCCTGTGTGCCCTGCTCCCATGGGGAGATCTCTAATAGAACAGGTACTGAGTCATAATAATAATAATAATAATAATGATAATAATAATAATAATTATAATAATAATAATAATAATAATAATAATAATAATAATAATAATAATAATAATAATAATAATAATAATAATAATAATAATAATATAAATGATGTTTAACTCTTTCCTTCTGTTGCATATTCAGTTACACACTCTTCCACTGTAATTATTTAACTTAATATCTACTTTTTTCATTTAATCCCCTCCCACTGCCCTTCCTCCCCTCCCACTGCCCTTCCTCCCCAAATATCTTTTCCCTTGTTCCCACCCCCACCCTGTGCTCTGCTTGTACCACTTACTGTCACTTTCCATCTCTTTCCTGCTCTCACAGTTCCACTCATACTATAACAACAATAGTGGTTGTCGGATACATATTCGGGGTCTGGGCAAAATATTTTATGGGGTGCAAAATTGTTACACAACTGATATTAACATATACATGAGATAGAAATAATATTGTTTCACTTTTGTTACAGATATGGAAAATTGTCTCAAATGTGAAGACACTGAGTGGCCAAATCAGGAGAAGACCCTGTGTATTGAGAAACAAATTGAATTTCTTTCCTATGCTGGTGATCCCCTAACTCTAATCTCTATTATCTCATCTGTAATCCTTTTTATAATAGCAGCAGTTATACTGGGAATGTTTATTTCATTCCGAGACACCCCAGTAGTGAGAGCCAATAATCACACTCTGAGCTTTATTCTCCTTGTCTCCATCAAGCTGAGCTTCCTCTCTGTGTTTCTGTTCCTCGGTCGCCCTGTGGATATAACCTGCATGCTCCGGCAAACCTCCTTTGGGATCACCTTCTCCATAGCTGTGTCTTGTGTCCTGGCCAAGACTCTCATGGTTTCCATTGCATTCAAAGCCACCAAGCCTGGGAGTCCCTGGAGAAAATGGGTTGGGGTAAAACTGGCAAATGGGCTTGTTTTTATTTGCTCATTAATTCAGTTTCTGATTAGTGCTATCTGGTTGGTCATTGCACCCCCTTATGTGGAGCAAAACACACATTCTGAGCCTGGAAAAATCATCATTCAGTGCAATGAGGGCTCAGCCATTGGCTTCTATATTGTCCTCTCCTACATGGGACTGTTGGCATCTGTGAGCTTCATTGTAGCTTTCTTGGCTCGGAGCTTACCGGACAGTTTTAATGAGGCCAAGTACATCACTTTCAGCATGCTGCTCTTCTGCAGTGTTTGGATCACAATGATCCCGGCCTATCTGAGCACCAAAGGCAAATACATGGTGGCAGTGGAAATATTTGCCATCATCTCTTCATCCTGTGGCCTTCTCTTCTGTATATTCCTACCCAAATGTTACATTATTTTATTCAAACCAGAGATGAACTCAAAACAATATTTGTTGGGAAAATATAATACATAAAAGCTTATTTAACAAGCAGGGTACAAAGTGAATTTGTTTCCTGTACCAGATTTCTGCATTGCTACAGCACATTTTATAGCACAGAGATCTGCTTCTTCCACATGAATCCCCTCCCCCTGTCCCACCCACCCACCCTCTGGGTTAGGGAGCGCCAGTGGTTGTACCAAGCTATGGAGCTATTTCCTTATGGGCGGCTCTATGGCCGGGGGTAAATACAAGGCTAAGTTGCTCCCACTCTCTCCCTGCCCCTGGGTATTTAATGTGGGCTGTCGTACAGAGGGCAGATATGGTCCGACTGCAAGTGCTTGAGAATGAGCCCTAAGGGATATGAATTTGCTCCCCTTAGTGCTCCTGCACTGGCAGTAGGGGCAGGTAATTAGTAATTTGCTGATATGGGAATTGATTTCATATAAATCAATGTTTTGTTACATTTGGCAAAAACCATCTTTTCTACTGAAATTGGAGGTGCCCTCTGGGCCTGATGTCATTAAAGCAAAAAATATATTATTCTCTCTTCCTACAACTTCAACAAGCAACTCCGCTTCTTTCCTGTATTCTGTCACAGATTGTCAGGCTGTGGGACTGACATTCCCCATTAAAAACATTGGCAATTTTAAAACTGGATCCCAACATTTAAATACTCATGAATTCAAGCTGGATGCTCAGTGTGTTTCAGCTATGACCAAGCAAAAACCTTTTAAAATAAATTCTTATAGTGAACGCAATCTTGACATTGTGTAGGGAAGATAATAAAAGCTGTATATGCAGTAAATATGTATGTAACTATGGGTATTATTATTTATATGGTGCTACTTGTACACACAGCGCTGTACAGCAGAACAAACCATCATCAAATGGATCAGAGGATCTAACCAGGTTTCCAACAAATCATATATCAGTTTTACAATTCCTATAGTTATTTAAACCAATGGCACAAGTTGGCTGCACTCATTGGCAGATCTGACTTGTCCATGACCGGGATATCTTTCAACCAGTTTAATTCAAATCTAGTTACATTTTTATTTCTTTGGAACATTTAAGTGAAAAGAAATATCCAACTCTATACAGATTTAGAACATGGCGCACAGAGACAATTATGGACGTTGCCTGTAGGGAGCACTCACAAGGGGACACTGGGTTTTATAAAAATGTATTTACTTGCTGGATTTACAAACAACACAAAAGAACTATCAATGGGCAGTGAGTATAAGGGCACATATAAATACAGCCACCCTGTCAGAGAGCATTAGCTTGAGAACACATTATATGAGGATACAGCTATGTAAACAGCAAAAATGATACATTGTGCATGGATTCCTACCAGAGAGCTCTTATCTGATCAGCTGAAGGTGATACTCTGCTTGGCAGCTGTATGGGTAACTCCCTGCAGTACTGAGCTGAGTGGGTCAGACTCACCGTGCCGCAGTCACATCACCAAGCCTGAGTATGAATACAAATACATTCAGGATGGAGATATCATCATTGGAGGAGCATTCACTGTGCACAATAACATAAAATATGTTTATAATGGACCTGTTACATCCTTACCCATCTGCACAGAGTGAGTGATTTTGTGTTTATTCCACTAACAAATGAAGAGGTTAAGGGAAAGATTTTTGGGGGCCTCCAATAAAGAATCATACAAAGCTGGCAAAATATCACACTGTAATGTGTTCATGTTTCTGCCATAGAAGATATGTAGTTTTTGCCCTCTCTCTCTTCTAGTACATACACTATTTCTAATTTTTATTGCACTCTGTCTGTAATATGCAATATGAGTGGGAATGTAGTGAAATACATTAGCGCTAAAGGGAAGAAGCAACAGTGGGGACACAGAAATACATTATAAATAAGACACAAAAGCTATTTGTTGCCCTGAACATTATGTACTAAGAGCAAATCTAAGTCAAATAAATGTACAATCTATTGGGGATTTAATCTAAAAAGCTGCAGTTTTTCTGTACACTGTTCACCAATGCGGTACCAATTGTCAGCTGAAAACTAAACATTTCTAGATGGATAACAGACAATATCTTCCCACAGGCCTTCTTTAGACCGGTATAAGCAAATCCGCACCTTCCTCTTTGCTATTGATGAGATTAACAGGAACCCGGATCTGTTACCCAACATCACCCTGGGATACCGTGTATATGATTCCTGTGGGGATCCCCGTCTCGCTATAGGGAGTGTCCTGCAGATATTATCTGGCCCTGGGAATGTGGTGCCTAATTACTCCTGTAGGGGCAAAGGGGAAATTGCTGGATTTATTGGAGATCAGTCCTCACTCACATCCCTGCCTATAGCCCAGCTGCTGGGTGTATATGGATACTCACAGGTATGTTTATTAATGTGCTAATGTCACTCTGAACCTTCACAACCAAAGTTCTACATTTTTCTTTTTTAGACTGTGAGGGGCTGTGTGAGATCTACTGATACAACTGAAAGGAACCATAATGCTTTGGCTGGGGAAGAATATGTGGGGGGGACTGTGATACACAAAATGAACAAAAATCTAACTTATTTGTGCAGTAAATAATTCTGAAATTCAGTCAGATATAAGCAATAATCTTACAACCCTCTGTTTATAAGCAGCGCTGGAATTTCCCATTTCTCATTGGCTAGAGAAATATTCCCTGATAGTTAAAGGGTTGTGTTTAGATACATTATTATGAGACTGGTGTCAGTGTCTCTGGGATAAAACTAAAGAGGAAAGAGAATAAAGTGTTGCCCCTCACTGTGTTCTCTAAATCCCCTTGTGCAGTCGGGTTTATGAGAGGCTGAAGGTTAATGTTGTGCAGATTTTATAAAGGTTTTTCTTGATATAAATATGTTATTACTTTGCTTTCAGATCAGCTATGGCACCACAGACCCTACACTGAGTGACAGAGAGATGTTCCCATACTATTTTAGTACAGGGCTGAGTGATGATATTCAGCACATTGCTGTGGCAGAGCTGGTGGAACAGTTGGGTTGGACCTGGGTGATCATTGTGGCCCCCGATAATGACAGCGGAGAGAAGCAGAGTCGGAACCTTCAAAATGAGATCAGCAAACATGGCGCCTGTGTTGACATCATTATCTTTATTACAGAAGATGCTGACACAAATAAGAGAAATTTTGAAAGAATACGAATATCAACTGCTGAGGTTATTGTCCTGTGTGGGGCACCGTCTAATTCAGTACAACAATCACTATGCGCTCTGGAGTCAGTGACTCATGAAAAGACTTTGGTCATTACATTGTCATGGGGTGACTATGAATATGATTGTAACCTTTTATTTAATGCCAGTTTAATGTATTTCTATCCATATAACCTAATTGAAGAATTAGATACCCAGTTCCATGATTATGTCTTATCAGTTACTGAAGACAGTAAGTTGCTTAAAGACCTTCTGTCACATTATCCCTCATGCTGGGAACAAGAGAATATTAATAAAACTTATTTTGTGAACTGCACTGAGAGTAAAACTATAAAAGAACTTGGAGTTTATTTCAGGCACAATGCGGAAGTGTACAGATCAGTATATACAATGGTACATGCCCTGCACACTAAGCTCTCTGTATCTGTAACACACAGGGATAAATACATCCCAATAAACACACAGCAGGTAAGATGTTAAAACATAATGGTACAAATATCTTTATCTTCTTTAAAGGCAAACTAAGCATTTATGAAATATACTGCTACTATTTATTTGTTTGTGTAACCCTTTCTTGGCACATTCACTTATATTGGGCTGTATTTCAAGGAAATATGTGTTCTCAGAGTAATATTGATACTGGGAACAGCGCAGTGCCTCCCCCTAGTGGACACTGAGGAACACACCTCTAGGGGATTTCCACTAGGAATAATAACACACGGGTTGCAGCAATATCAAACTTTATATAACTTTTGAAATAGACAGTAGAACAGCTTTAGGGATGACTGACAATCCTGCCCTGAGGAAACTTGTGTGGGCTATCCACTCCTGGCACAGTCTCTGTACTTGGCCAGCCCCAACTTGGATCCCGATACAGTAACTCCCATGAAGAACAAAGACATGAAAGCATGGCTGCAGGGAGCAAGTGGCTGCAGGGATCAGACATATATACACTGACACAAGCCGTATGTGCCGGAGTGACCCTGAGGCGCCGGCAGGTGTAGAAGCCTGTGTGCTTACCGGTGCTGCTGCCATAGAGGAATATAGTCTGCTCCTTCCACAGCATGGGCTACAAAATGGAGTCTGCACTCCCACAATGCATTGTAATTGGTCACATGTTAGAAGTATGTTGGTTCCAAAGGGTCAAAGATTATGCAACTTATGCTGCAGACATGACCCCTTGATTGGTTGGCTTTGTACATTAGGATTTCAGGATCATTGAGTGTCACAGTGTTAACTTTGTGCTCCACTTTCCAAACTTTATCCTGAATCCAGTTGCAGAATACCCGAACCCGGGGAGAGAATTCCATGTCAAGGTCGGAAAAAGGGAAATTGAACAGTAATTACCCACGTCAGATAGGGTTTTTATGTGTTTTTATTAAAAACTTCACAAGAAAGAATTAACATAACTCAGACCGACATGCCGGCCAATAATTACAACTTACAACTAAAATTCACCTCTCCAGTCCACTGGCCAAATGTCCCGATGAAGAACTTGACAAGACAAAAAGCACAAAAGCAGTCTCAGTCCCGGGAGGAATCTATGCCTTTGCCGTGGATTTCTGGAAGAGGACGATGGAAAATCAAAACTATTTACATCCTGTTGCTTCCGGGGGTCTAAAGGAGCAAAATTCAAAATAGTGAGCTTGGCAGGTCCAGAAAGCTCCAAGTCCCATGTAAGAACCCAGTCTAATAACAATGTTACAACGCCTAGAAAACCTGGGAGAAACATATTGAGAGTCAATGGGGAGGGAGGTCTGATCTTAATCCAATCACAGCTTGAGGAGCAATGAGTGGGGGCAAGGCCTCAGGTTTATTTGTGTGCCGATAGTGTGTATTTATTTACTTGTATCTAGTCACATACTGTAAGGTTGTGTGTATTTAGCTTAAACTTAATGTTCAACATAACATAAACATAACATTCTTGAGAGTTACCCCCAGGTTCTCTGACTCATGGGTGTATGTGCCATTTAGACCTGTTTGGTTCCCAAATGGGGCCGTTATTCACAATTGTGAATTATAAATAAAGTTTACATATATTATCAATATATATATTATCAACCACGAGCATCATGGGGAAAAGTGTTGTATGGCTGTAATCTATAACAAGATTCTCTATTCCCAATTATTTATACAGATGAAGTCACCAACTAAGTCACTATTCAGCCAGTCCCTAGCCCCCAATTCACTCCCTTTACAGCTCTCTAACCCTCCCCCCAGGGTGTATTTACCACCTACTGACACGTGGGGAAGTCACTATTACTTTACTAATCACACTGTGTCCCCCAAAGCCTCACTAGTGATTTACTGTAGATCAAATGAAGTTTTTGATCTGTTGAATTCTCATTGGTGAATTGTCTTGCTTCTATAATAATGTTTTTTGGCAACTTCTATAAGAAAACTAGGGGGCGCAGTGGGTCAGTGTTATGGTTGGTTTACATCCCCTTTATATTGTATTCATTATGCAGTTACACCGCTATATGAGAAATCTGCACTTCAGGGATCCCTGGGGAACAGAAACTCATTATAAGGAGTTCAGAGACATTCTCAGGGAATATTGGATCATGAACTGGTGTTATTTCCCTGATTCGGGTATTTGTAGAAACTTTGTTGGAATAATTGTGCTGTCAGAATCCCAACCCAAAATTGAAATTAACATCCAAGAAATAATCTGGAAGAAGAATCAGGTAGGAATGAAAGAGAATTTCCATTTCTTTCTATTCCCACTCGCCCCTCACCATTCTAATATTTCTATTTAATGGAATAAAATGACAATTCTGAACATAAAGACATTATACAGGCAGTGAGGTTTGAATGCAGAATATTAAACATATTAGCACATACCTACAGTATATTAAGGGTAACACCTCTTTACTTATATTGAAGTAATTGCCCCCTAAATGCCCCAACCTCATCCAACTTCAGGGTCTCACATAAACTACACAGCCCTGACCCAGTCCTTATATACATACACATACACGCTTCTATTATATCAGCCAATGCTGCTGTAAGGAGTAACAGGAGACCGGCGTGCGTTCCTACCTTCAGGCGCGCCGGTCCCCGGCCTCCTCCTGTACAGCACTCCTGCACACACCTCTCTTTGGCGCAATGGCAAGGGGCGCGCGCGCGCATGCACAGTAGCTTTGGGCTCTCCCGGCACTGCGCAATGACGTCAGCGGACGCGCTGATGTCACTTTGGTGCCAAATTCAAACTTTAAAAGCGTTTCCTTGCTTGTTTTTCTTGCCAAGCTGGTCCTGATTTCCTGGTGCCTTGCTAAGCTTGTTTTGTATCTGATTCTCTGGTTTTGACTTCTTCCCTGACTTTTGACTACGATCCTTGCCGCCTGCCACTGACCGTTGCCTGACCACGACTCCGATTTTATCTCATCCCTTTGTACCGCGTTTGAATAACCTTGGCTGTAAGTAGGATCCCTGCTTCTCCCGCCGCAGAAAGTCCGGGGCCCCAAAAGGGCGTCGGTGAACACCGGGGTCGGCAGGGCTCTCCTGCTTATCTAAGGGGTTATTCTGGGCAGTTACCAGGCTCCTAAGCATACAGACTGTAACAGCTGCTCTTTGCAATGAATTGTGAGGCCTCGGTTGCCCAGAAACTGATCCACGTTCCTATTTGGTACATTTGCTAAATTGCACCGGGGCAGTTACTTATTGCAGCCAATCACTTTTGGTTTGTAACTCGGTATTCTGACTAAAACATATTATTGGTTAGTTGCTAATGATAACTGCACTGCTGCATTTTCCTAGTTCTTTTCATGATGGATGCCGAGATTTTATTTAAATTCTTTTGTGACTTCTACCATTTTACCAGTTACTTATTCTAGTCTGGATATTACTGTTTTTTTTTTTTAATTCTTACTATACATTATATTAATATCCAGGGAAATTTGAATGACTTTTTTTTTTTAAAAATCCAAATGAGTTTTGGGACTTTAATTTCCATTTTATATCAAAATAAATGAAAATCTTCCCTAAACCTAACGAGGCAGATTTACTAACACAGGTACTAAGTTGCACTAGCGCAGCGACCCTGCAATAATCATGCAAATTACAAAGTGAAACAAAAGATCTGATTGGTTGCTATAAGTAATAGCACTAGTGCATTTTCAATTCTTCTTTACAGACTGTGAAATCCCAGTGTTCTGCAAACTGCCCTCCTGGCTCCAGAAAAATGGCGGGGAAATCAGCGGTGCCCTGCTGCTATGCCTGTGTGCCCTGCTCCCATGGGGAGATCTCTAATGGAACAGGTACTGAGTCATAATAATAATAATAATAATAATAATAATAATAATAATAATATAAATGATGTTTAACTCTTTCCTTCTGTTGCATATTCAGTTACACACTCTTCCACTGTAATTTTTTAAGTTAATATCTACTTTTTTCATTTAATCCCCTCCCACTGCCCTTCCTCCCCAAATATCTTTTCCCTTGTTCCCACCCCCACCCTGTGCTCTGCTTGTACCACTTACTGTCGCTTTCCATCTCTTTCCTGCTCTCACTGTTCCACTCATACTATAACAACAATAGTGGTTGTCGGATACATATTCGGGGTCTGGGCAAAATATTTTATGGGGTGCAAAATTGTTACACAACTGATATTAACATATACATGAGATAGAAATAATATTGTTTCACTTTTGTTACAGATATGGAAAATTGTTTCACATGTGAAGACAATGAGTGGCCAAATCAGGAGAAGACCCTGTGTATTGAGAAACAAATTGAATTTCTTTCCTATGCTGGTGATCCCCTAACTCTAATCTCTATTATCTCATCTGTAATCCTTTTTATAATAGCAGCAGTTATACTGGGAATCTTTATTTCATTCCGAGACACCCCAGTAGTGAGAGCCAATAATCACACTCTGAGCTTTATTCTCCTTGTCTCCATCAAGCTGAGCTTCCTCTCTGTGTTTCTGTTCCTCGGTCGCCCTGTGGATATAACCTGCATGCTCCGGCAAACCTCCTTTGGGATCACCTTCTCCATAGCTGTGTCTTGTGTCCTGGCCAAGACTCTCATGGTTTCCATTGCATTCAAAGCCACCAAGCCTGGGAGTCCCTGGAGAAAATGGGTTGGGGTAAAACTGGCAAATGGGCTTGTTTTTATTTGCTCATTAATTCAGTTTCTGATTAGTGTTATCTGGTTGGTCATTGCACCCCCTTATGTGGAGCAAAACACACATTCTGAACCTGGAAAAATCATCATTCAGTGCAATGAGAGCTCAGTAGTTGCCTTCTATGTTGTCCTCTCCTACATGGGACTGTTGGCATCTGTGAGCTTCATTGTAGCTTTCTTGGCTCGGAGCTTACCGGACAGTTTTAATGAGGCCAAGTACATCACTTTCAGCATGCTGCTCTTCTGCAGTGTTTGGATCACAATGATCCCGGCCTATCTGAGCACCAAAGGCAAATACATGGTGGCAGTGGAAATATTTGCCATCATCTCTTCATCCTGTGGCCTTCTCTTCTGTATATTCCTACCCAAATGTTACATTATTTTATTCAAACCAGAGTTGAACTCAAAACAATATTTGTTGGGAAAATATAATACATAAAAGCTTATTTAACAAGCAGGGTACAAAGTGAATTTGTTTCCTGTACCAGATTTCTGCATTGCTACAGCACATTTTATAGCACAGAGATCTGCTTCTTCCACATGAATCCCCTCCCCCTGTCCCACCCACCCACCCTCTGGGTTAGGGAGCGCCAGTGGTTGTACCAAGCTATGGAGCTATTTCCTTATGGGCGGCTCTATGGCCGGGGATAAATACAAGGCTAAGTTGCTCCCACTCTCTCCCTGCCCCTGGGTATTTAATGTGGGCTGTCGTACAGAGGGCAGATATGGTCCGACTGCAAGTGGTTGAGAATGAGCCCTAAGGGATATGAATTTGCTCCCCTTAGTGCTCCTGCACTGGCAGTAGGGGCAGGTAATTAGTAATTTGCTGATATGGGAATTGATTTCATATAAATCAATGTTTTGTTACATTTGGCAAAAACCATCTTTTCTACTGAAATTGGAGGTGCCCTCTGGGCCTGATGTCATTAAAGCAAAATATATATGATTCTCTCTTCCTACAACTTCAACAAGCAACTCCACTTCTTTCCTGTATTCTGTCACAGATTGTCAGGCTGTGGGACTGACATTCCCCATTAAAAACACTGGCAATTTTAAAACTGGATCCCAACATTTAAATACTCATGAATTCAAGCTGTATGCTCAGTGTGTTTCAGCTATGACCAAGCAAAAACCTTTTTAAATAAATTCTTATAGTGAACGCAATCTTGACATTGTGTAGGGAAGATAATAAAAGCTGTATATGCAGTAAATATGTATGTAACTATGGGTATTATTATTTATATGGTGCTACTTGTACACACAGCTCTGTACAGCAGAACAAACCATCATCAGATGGATCAGAGGATCTAACCAGGTTTCCAACAAATCATATATCAGTTTTACAATTCCTATAGTTATTTAAACCAATGGCACAAGTTGGCTACACTCATGGGCAGATCTGACTTGTCCATGACCGGGATATCTTTCAACCAGTTTAATTCAAATCTAGTTACATTTTTATTTCTTTGGAACATTTAAGTGAAAAGAAATATCCAACTCTATACAGATTTAGAACATGGCACGCAGAGACAATTATGGACGTTACCTGTAGGGAGCACTCACAAGGGGACACTGGGTTTTATAAAAATGTATTTACTTGCTGGATTTACAAACAACACAAAAGAACTATCAATGGGCAGTGAGTATAAGGGCACATATAAATACAGCCACCCTGTCAGAGAGCATTAGCTTGAGAACACATTATATGAGGATACAGCTATGTAAACAGCAAAAATGATACATTGTGCATGGATTCCTACCAGAGAGCTCTTATCTGATCAGCTGAAGGTGATACTCTGCTTGGCAGCTGTATGGGTAACTCCCTGCAGTACTGAGCTGAGTGGGTCAGACTCACCGTGCCGCAGTCACATCACCAAGCCTGAGTATGAATACAAATACATTCAGGATGGAGATATCATCATTGGAGGAGCATTCACTGTGCACAATAACATAAAATATGTTTATAATGGACCTGTTACATCCTTACCCATCTGCACAGAGTGAGTGATTTTGTGTTTATTCCACTAACAAATGAAGAGGTTAAGGGAAAGATTTTTGGGGGCCTCCAATAAAGAATCATACAAAGCTGGCAAAATATCACACTGTAATGTGTTCATGTTTCTGCCATAGAAGATATGTAGTTTTTGCCCTCTCTCTCTTCTAGTACATACACTATTTCTAATTTTTATTGCACTCTGTCTGTAATATGCAATATGAGTGGGAATGTAGTGAAATACATTAGCGCTAAAGGGAAGAAGCAACAGTGGGGACACAGAAATACATTATAAATATGACACAAAAGCTATTTGTTGCCCTGAACATTATGTACTAAGAGCAAATCTAAGTCAAATAAATGTACAATCTATTGGGGATTTAATCTAAAAAGCTGCAGTTTTTCTGTACACTGTTCACCAATGCGGTACCAATTGTCAGCTGAAAACTAAACATTTCTAGATGGATAACAGACAATATCTTCCCACAGGCCTTCTTTAGACCGGTATAAGCAAATCCGCACCTTCCTCTTTGCTATTGATGAGATTAACAGGAACCCGGATCTGTTACCCAACAACACCCTGGGATACCGTGTATATGATTCCTGTGGGGATCCCCGTCTCGCTATAGGGAGTGTCCTGCAGATATTATCTGGCCCTGGGAATGTGGTGCCTAATTACTCCTGTAGGGGCAAAGGGGAAATTGCTGGATTTATTGGAGATCAGTCCTCACTCACATCCCTGCCTATAGCCCAGCTGCTGGGTGTATATGGATACTCACAGGTACGTTTATTAATGTGCTAATGTCACTCTGAACCTTCACAACCAAAGTTCTACATTTTTCTTTTTTAGGCTGTGAGGGGCTGTGTGAGATCTACTGATACAACTGAAAGGAACCATAATGCTTTGGCTGGGGAAGAATATGTGGGGGGGACTGTGATACACAAAATGAACAAAAATCTAACTTATTTGTGCAGTAAATAATTCTGAAATTCAGTCAGATATAAGCAATAATCTTACAACCCTCTGTTTATAAGCAGCGCTGGAATTTCCCATTTCTCATTGGCTAGAGAAATATTCCCTGATAGTTAAAGGGTTGTGTTTAGATACATTATTATGAGACTGGTGTCAGTGTCTCTGGGATAAAACTAAAGAGGAAAGAGAATAAAGTGTTGCCCCTCACTGTGTTCTCTAAATCCCCTTGTGCAGTCGGGTTTATGAGAGGCTGAAGGTTAATGTTGTGCAGATTTTATAAAGGTTTTTCTTGATATAAATATGTTATTGCTTTGCTTTCAGATCAGCTATGGCACCACAGACCCTACACTGAGTGACAGAGAGATGTTCCCATACTATTTTAGTACAGGGCTGAGTGATGATATTCAGCACATTGCTGTGGCAGAGCTGGTGGAACAGTTGGGTTGGACCTGGGTGATCATTGTGGCCCCCGATAATGACAGCGGAGAGAAGCAGAGTCGGAACCTTCAAAATGAGATCAGCAAACATGGCGCCTGTGTTGACATCATTATCTTTATTACAGAAGATGCTGACACAAATAAGAGAAATTTTGAAAGAATACGAATATCAACTGCTGAGGTTATTGTCCTGTGTGGGGCACCGTCTAATTCAGTACAACAATCACTATGCGCTCTGGAGTCAGTGACTCATGAAAAGACTTTGGTCATTACATTGTCATGGGGTGACTATGAATATGATTGTAACCTTTTATTTAATGCCAGTTTAATGTATTTCTATCCATATAACCTAATTGAAGAATTAGATACCCAGTTCCATGATTATGTCTTATCAGTTACTGAAGACAGTAAGTTGCTTAAAGACCTTCTGTCACATTATCCCTCATGCTGGGAACAAGAGAATATTAATAAAACTTATTTTGTGAACTGCACTGAGAGTAAAACTATAAAAGAACTTGGAGTTTATTTCAGGCACAATGCGGAAGTGTACAGATCAGTATATACAATGGTACATGCCCTGCACACTAAGCTCTCTGTATCTGTAACACACAGGGATAAATACATCCCAATAAACACACAGCAGGTAAGATGTTAAAACATAATGGTACAAATATCTTTATCTTCTTTAAAGGCAAACTAAGCATTTATGAAATATACTGCTACTATTTATTTGTTTGTGTAACCCTTTCTTGGCACATTCACTTATATTGGGCTGTATTTCAAGGAAATATGTGTTCTCAGAGTAATATTGATACTGGGAACAGCGCAGTGCCTCCCCCTAGTGGACACTGAGGAACACACCTCTAGGGGATTTCCACTAGGAATAATAACACACGGGTTGCAGCAATATCAAACTTTATATAACTTTTGAAATAGACAGTAGAACAGCTTTAGGGATGACTGACAATCCTGCCCTGAGGAAACTTGTGTGGGCTATCCACTCCTGGCACAGTCTCTGTACTTGGCCAGCCCCAACTTGGATCCCGATACAGTAACTCCCATGAAGAACAAAGACATGAAAGCATGGCTGCAGGGAGCAAGTGGCTGCAGGGATCAGACATATATACACTGACACAAGCCGTACGTGCCGGAGTGACCCTGAGGCGCCGGCAGGTGTAGAAGCCTGTGTGCTTACCGGTGCTGCTGCCATAGAGGAATATAGTCTGCTCCTTCCACAGCATGGGCTACAAAATGGAGTCTGCACTCCCACAATGCATTGTAATTGGTCACATGTTAGAAGTATGTTGGTTCCAAAGGGTCAAAGATTATGCAACTTATGCTGCAGACATGACCCCTTGATTGGTTGGCTTTGTACATTAGGATTTCAGGATCATTGAGTGTCACAGTGTTAACTTTGTGCTCCACTTTCCAAACTTTATCCTGAATCCAGTTGCAGAATACCCGAACCCGGGGAGAGAATTCCATGTCAAGGTCGGAAAAAGGGAAATTGAACAGTAATTACCCACGTCAGATAGGGTTTTTATGTGTTTTTATTAAAAACTTCACAAGAAAGAATTAACATAACTCAGACCGACATGCCGGCCAATAATTACAACTTACAACTAAAATTCACCTCTCCAGTCCACTGGCCAAATGTCCCGATGAAGAACTTGACAAGACAAAAAGCACAAAAGCAGTCTCAGTCCCGGGAGGAATCTATGCCTTTGCCGTGGATTTCTGGAAGAGGACGATGGAAAATCAAAACTATTTACATCCTGTTGCTTCCGGGGGTCTAAAGGAGCAAAATTCAAAATAGTGAGCTTGGCAGGTCCAGAAAGCTCCAAGTCCCATGTAAGAACCCAGTCTAATAACAATGTTACAACGCCTAGAAAACCTGGGAGAAACATATTGAGAGTCAATGGGGAGGGAGGTCTGATCTTAATCCAATCACAGCTTGAGGAGCAATGAGTGGGGGCAAGGCCTCAGGTTTATTTGTGTGCCGATAGTGTGTATTTATTTACTTGTATCTAGTCACATACTGTAAGGTTGTGTGTATTTAGCTAAAACTTAACTTTCAACATAACATAAACACAACATTCTTGAGAGTTACCCCCAGGTTCTCTGACTCATGGGTGTATGTGCCATTTAGACCTGTTTGGTTCCCAAATGGGGCCGTTATTCACAATTGTGAATTATAAATAAAGTTTACATATATTATCAATATATATATTATCAACCATGAGCATCATGGGGAAAAGTGTTGTATGGCTGTAATCTATAACAAGATTCTCTATTCCCAATTATTTATACAGATGAAGTCACCAACTAAGTCACTATTCAGCCAGTCCCTAGCCCCCAATTCACTCCCTTTACAGCTCTCTAACCCTCCCCCCAGGGTGTATTTACCACCTACTGACACGTGGGGAAGTCACTATTACTTTACTAATCACACTGTGTCCCCCAAAGCCTCACTAGTGATTTACTGTAGATCAGGGAACATCTACAAAGTGACCGCTGCAGAAATCCCAAACAGCGCCAGTAGAATTAGTGCCGATACGCCGCCGTCTGTGCAGCTTCCGTGTGTCTAGGTGAGATTTTCTTTGAAAAATGCCATCATTATCTCTATATGTAAGGTACCTGCAAGGGGCCTGACACAGTGCTGGGAATCAGCATTCTCATTGGTCAATTCTCTTGCATTTATAATGATGTTTTTATCAGTAGAATTCTCATTGGGGAATTTTCTTGCATCTATAATTATGTTTTTCTGCAACAAAGTGTTATGGTTGGTTTTCATCCCCTTTAATTTTTATTCATTATGCAGTTACCCCACTACATAGGAAATCTGCACTTCAGTGATCCCTGGGGCAGAGAAACTCATTATAAGGAGTTCAGAGACATTCTCAGGGAATATTGGATCATAAACTGGTGTTATTTCCCTGATTCGGGTATTCATGAAAACTTTGTTGGAAAAATTGTGCTGTCAGAATCCCAACCCAAAATTCAAATTAACATCCAAAGAATAATCTGGAAGAAGAATCAGGTAGGAATGAAAGAGAATTTCCATTTCTTTCTATTCCCACTCGCCCCTCACCATTCTAATATTTCTATTTAATGAAGGCAGGCCTCAGGGCAGGAATTGAGTGTTATAGAAGTAAATCCCGGTGGGCATTTGGCCATGGAATCAGTCCCTATCCTAAGTTTTACACCAACATCTGACGGGGGTTCAAAATGGACAAAACTAAGTTGATTTAGAGACCCCAAGATGTACAAATGTACGGGCAGCTTAAACAGTTAGACAATAAGTCCATGCGTTCCATCTTAGAGGCAGCACATTATTCAATTCAATTACAGGCCCAGCAGGAACACATAAGGAAACACCCAGTGCCTGACACAATCATTTCTCTTTCATTTAAATTTGGGATAAAAAAATCCAGCTTTGAAAAACCAAATTAGTGTTTGTCCTGCTAATTAAATGAGCTTCTTCATTATGAAACATTGGTGGATAATTATTTCCTACCCCTGTGATGCATATAGTTGGCTGCCTCTAGTCACATGAACCCCAAGCAATGTAAGGCGTAAGGGGAGAAAGAGAGAACATTATTCCCCAAAGTCTATTTTAATTTATTAGTGTTTTGTAATTGTGGAACAGTGTTTGCTTTCCGTGCAGTGACATCAATGGAGGTAATGAGAGTTGTTGGGATATGAAATAATAATAAAAAAAACAACAAAACACAAATATAAGAGTATTGTAGAAATGATACCTATATTGGCTAACAATAGGAATAGAGTGCAAGCTTTCGGGGCTCTAAGGCCCCTTCGTCAGGCAAAATACAAATGAGAACTGGAATGGCACAACATTTATACTGATAGATCAGAGAGAAGTGGCACAAGCAATAAATAAATATTAATAGATCTTTCTTTCTCATTCAGATCCAAAGTTCCCTTTTAGAATTAACACCTTCATGCCCTGAAGCCTGTGGTCCTGATTGCAGAACGGTTGTCCCACTGGTGTATCACATGCTTTGGTCTTGATCTTATGTCTGTGATGTATGTATGTATGTATGTATAACTTTATTTATAAAGCGCCACAAGGGTACGCAGCGCTGTACAGTGTTACAGAATATAAAATTACACACAGGGAGGGCAAGTGATATAATAAATACAATAAATATATATATAAGTGCCATGTGGTATGAGACATAGTAGGAAGGAGGTCCCTGCCCCGTAGAGCTTACAATCTAAGTGGTTGGGTAACATACAGGCACAAAGCGGAAGGTAAGAGTGCATCAGGTATGGGCATTTGCCCTTAAGCGCAGGACTGGGCAAGACAATGTCTTAGTGCTCCAGAAGGTAACAGCTGAGTTTTATCTTAAAGAGAGTGGGTGAGTGTTCCCTACGGAGGGATTCAGGGATAGAGTTCCAGAGGGAAGGGGCAGCGAGATAGAAAGGTTTAAGACGAGAGAGCACAGTGGGTGTGGATGGTGTAAAAAGACGGAGGCTCTGAGAGGAGCGGAGGAGACGACCAGGAACATGCAGGGAGACCAGTGAGGGAATGTAGTGAGGAGCAGGGAGACCAGTGAAGTAATGTAGTGAGGAGCAGAGGAGTGAAGGGCTTTGAATGTCAGCAGAAGGATTCTGTAAGCTCCTTTGCTTGACAGGTAACCATGCTAGTGAGCTTAATTGAGGCTGAGCAGGTTCCCTCTTAGGAGAGAGCAGGAGGATCCTGGCAGCAGAGTTTAAAATTGATTGCAGGGGAGAGAGGTGGGAGTCTGGGAGGCCGGTTAGTAGGAGATTGCAGTAATCTAAGCGGGAAAGCATAAGGGCATGGATTAGTGTTTTAGCTGTTGCTTGGGAAAGAAAGGGGCGTATCTTGGCAATATTGCAGAGGGAAAAGCAGCAGGTTTTGGCAGTGTTATTAATATGGTTAGAGAAGGAGAGGGACTGGTCAAAGATAACCCCAAGGCAGCGTGCAGAATTTACAGGGTTGATGGTCATGCCATCTATAGTAATGGGGAAAGGAGGAGGAGGGCCAGGTTTGGGTGGGAAGACCATGAGCTCTGTTTTAGCTAGGGTAAGTTTGAGCTGGCGTCGGTTCATCCAGGAGGAGATAGCCAGGAGGCAGTTACCAATCTGGGTTTGAACATCAGTGGTTAGTGCAGGGGTGTCTAAATATATCTGGGTGCATCTGCATATAAGTGGTATTTAAGCCCAAACGACGAAATAAGGTCTCCTAGAGAGAGAGTGTACAGGGAGAACAGCAGGGGACCAAGCACAGAGCCCTGAGGCACCCCCACACTGAGCGGAACCCCCACACTAAGCGGAACCCCCACACTAAGTGGAACCCCCACACTAAGCGGAACCCCCACACTAAGTGGAACCGGGGTAGAGGATTTGTTAGCGAGAGTGACAGAGAAGGAGCGGTTAGAGAGATAGGATCCTTGTGCGCAGTTTTTGCCCTGTTTCCCCAATGTACATTCCTCCTGTAGGGCACTTAGTACATATGATCAAGTACACCACATTGGAGGAAGCACATGAATAGTCCCAAATGGTGTAGACTTTTTGTGTATTCGGTATTGCAATTGGATCTTGGCACAGGATGTATTTGCAAGTCTCACATCTTTTGCTGTTGCAGGGAAATGTACCTGCTTTAGTTGTTTGGGGAAGAGACTTCTAACAATCATTTCCCTCAGACTGGGTGGTTGTCTATAGGGCAGAAGGGGCAGTTCAGGGAATATCTCCTTTAGTCTGGTATCTGTATGGAGCATGGGCTGCAGGCCCCTGGCTATTTTTCTTATAATGTTCAGCTGTGGGTTGTAGGTGACTACAATTGGTACCCTGTTGATTCCTATTTTTTGTTTGTAATCCAAGAGTGTGTCAGGATCAGCCAGGGTTCGAACACCACTTGGGGTGTTCCTGGCGGTGTGCATTTGCCTCTGTAGCCACTGGAGGCATTTTGGGCTGTCTGTTTGATTCTTCTTTTGTCTGTCATCTGCTTTCTGTCTGCTCCTTTCCTCCGCCCACCTGATTAACCTCATGTGTTTCCCATCTCCTAATCTTCACCCTTTATAAGCCTTTCCCTGACTATTGCCCCTTGCTTGGTCATTAATTGTTTCTTGTGACCCTGCCTCCATGTTTCCTGTTCCTGTGACTTTCTTGTTATCGTACTGGTTCCAAGCTCCAGTGTTCCCGTGTCCTGTTCCTGCTTTCTACCCTGTTCCTGTTCCCTGGTGCCCTTCCTAGTTCTGCATTGATCTCCCGGTTCTGACCTTGGCCTGTCCTCGACTTCACTTGACTGCCGCTTGCCCTGACCCTTTGCCTGTTTTGGATTCCGCCTCTGCCTGCCGTTCTATTCAGTCTGTATTACCATTGTATGCACTGCTACGCTTCTAGTTATTAAAGTTCTTCACTGTATCATGGCCTCTGACACCAGTTCTGTGATTTATGGATACATTCGGGGTTACCCAGTCTTCAGGCTCCCACCTTCCTGGTACTACATGGCGTCTCCTCAGGGAGATCGTGACAGAATGACCAAGCCCTACAAAATGGAGCCTGCTGGTAACTCCTCCATGTCCTGTGATGTTGAACTACAACTCTCTGCTGCTCTAATCTGAAGAAATACAAAGATGAGGAAGATTCTTTTTCTGCCTTTCTGCTTTCATGTAAAGACTTAAGTTCTGCTCCATTTTTTGTACAAGCCACTAATTCATTAAGGAGTAGACTTATAGCTCGTTATCTCCTAGAGGGAGATGCTCGTGTATGGGCGGAATGGTGCATTGCAGAAAATGCCAGTTTTTTGGAGAATCCCTGTGCTTTTTTGTCCTATCTGAAAGCTACTTTTACTGGGGATTTATTCCCAGTTTCCTCTGACTTATTTTCTTCAATTACCACTGTGACTGCTGGTTCTGTTAAACCTTTCCTGTTTACCCCTCCAGTCCCAAGGCCTCTGACACCAGTTCTGTGATTTATGGATACACTCCGGGTTACACAGTCTTCAGGCTCCCACCTTCCTGGTACTCCATGGCGTCTCCTCAGGGAGATCGTGACACTGGGTATTTCAGTTGCTCTGTGGATCTGATCATCAATAACCTGTGGATGGTAGCCCTGATTACTGTTAATGTTTATTTCTTTCATCAGGATTTGAGCAAATTTGGTTGTATCTAAGAGCCTGGCTAAAAACAATTGATTTTTTAATGTGATGTGGATGGAAACTGTCCCACCTAAGATATGCTGGACGGCCTGTTGGTTTTTGGTATAGGGATGTCTGTATGATTCCATTTTTGATGTAGATAGTGGTATCCAGGAAATTGATGTGTGAAGAGGAATGGTTAAGGGTAAGGTTAATCGTGGGATGAAATTGGTTGAATCTTTGGTGGAATGTCAATAGTTCCTTTTCTGATGCTGTCCATATTATAAGTATGTCATCTATATACTGTAAATAGGTCAACGGTCTGGTGTTGCAGGAAGACAGGAAATTTTCTTCTAAATGGGCCATAAACAAGTTTGCATACTGAGGTGCCATTTTGCTTCCCATAGCACTTCCCATCAGTTGGAGGTATATGGCATCTCCAAATGAGAAGTAGTTGTGTGTTAGTATAAATCTGATTAGTTGTAGAGTTGGCATTGTGGACATATAAGATTTTTCAAGGAAATACTGGCAGGCTGCAATACCATCTTCATGTGGGATGTTGGTATAAAGAGACTCCACATCCATGGTAGCTAGGATGGTGCCCTCTGGAAGTGGACCTATGGTAGCCAGTTTGTTTAATTTATTGCTTTTGACACTTCTCTCTGATCTATCAGTATAAATGTTGTGCCATTTCAGTTCTCATTTGTATATATCCTGATGAAGGGGCCTTAGAGCTCCGAAAGCTTGCACTCTATTCCTCTTGTTAGCCAATATAGGTATCATTTCTACAATTCTCTTGTATTTGTGTTTTGTTGTTTTTTTTTTTATTATTTTTGACACTGGCTAACACGGAACTAGTTTTTGTTTTGTGGGATATGAAAGAAATGTTGCAGCACCCACATCATTTGTGAGACTTTAGTTTCCATTTAATATTAAAATAAGTCTTTATTTAACACAGGTACTAAGTTGCACTAGTGCAGCGACCCTGCAATAATCATGCAAATTACAAAGTGAAACAAAAGCTCTGATTGGTTGCTATAAGTAATAGCACTAGTGCATTTTCAATTCTTCTTTACAGACTGTGAAATCCCAGTGTTCTGCAAACTGCCCTCCTGGCTCCAGAAAAATGGCGGGGAAATCAGCGGTGCCCTGCTGCTATGCCTGTGTGCCCTGCTCCCATGGGGAGATCTCTAATAGAACAGGTACTGAGTCATAATAATAATAATAATAATAATATAAATGATGACGAATAGGATGTTTAGATTTTTCCGCCTGTTCCATATTCAGTTACACACTCACTTTCATAGGTTTGTAGTTACAGACTGATCTGCATGGGGGGGGGTAATTAGAACTAGAGAGAGAGGAATTACAAATAAAGGGGCTCTAGACATTTAGGGCAGTCAAGGCAGCTGAGATCTCTCATTCAATTTCATATTTAAAGAACTGAAAATGACTGCAAAATGAAGGCAAACCAGTAATAACAAATAAATGTTACTAAAGTAAAGTAGAGATTATGTTTTTTTTTTAAACTTTGTTTTTATTATTTGTTTTACAACAAAGTAAGATGCATACAAAATAAGTAGAAATTATATTTTAATTCAATAAACAATAACTGAGTCTGGCAAACTGGCTGGTGAAAGCAATGGGAAGGTTGGGGGCTTTGGGGCACTTTTCTTTTGTTCAAGATGATTCAATGTATTAATTTTTCCATTCGTAAAAAGAAAATAATAGCCCTGTACATGGATGTTTCTATTAGGAAATGCTTAGAAGGGGATTTTAGAGATAGATTAGAAAAATATTTGTGATGTTGACATTTTAAACAGACATTTGGCTCTCTGTGAGGGGCACCGGCCTGTGGGGCATGGGATTTACTGAGTTGTTGGTTTCTTTTGTGTCATTTCTATAAATCTAGAGACCTGGCAGCAAGTTGTCCAACACAGTTATACAATTAGAAAAAAAACATATGAAGGTTTTCCCCTCAAAGTAATTATATAACCCAGTATCTACTTCACTTGTTCCCCTCCCACTGCCCTTCCTCCCCTCCCACTGCCCTTCTTTTGTTCCCACTGCCCTTCCTCCCCTCCCACTGCCCTTCCTCCCCCACTGCCCTTCCTCCCCTCCCACTGCCCTTCTTCTATTCCCACTGCCCTTCCTCCCCTCCCACTGCCCTTCTTCTACTCCCACTGCCCTTCCTCCCCTCCCACTGCCCTTCTTCTACTCCCACTGCCCTTCCTCCCCCACTGCCCTTCCTCCCCTCCCACTGCCCTTCTTCTATTCCCACTGCCCTTCTTCTACTCCCACTGCCGTTCCTCCCCTCCCACTGCCCTTCTTCTACTCCCACTGCCTTTCCTCCCCTCCCACTGCCCATCTTCTACTCCCACTGCCCTTCCTCCCCTCCCACTGCCCTTCCTCCCCTCCCACTGCCCTTCTTCTACTCCCACTGCCCTTCCTCCCCCCCACTGCCCTTCTTCTACTCCCACTGCCCTTCTTCTACTCTCACTGCCCTTCCTCCCCTCCCACTGCCCTTCTTCTACTCCCACTGCCCTTCCCCCCTCCCACTGCCCTTCCTCCCCTCCCACTGCCCTTCTTCTACTCCCACTGCCCTTCTTCTACTCCCACTGCCCTTCCTCCCCTCCCACTGCCCTTCTTCTACTCCCACTGCCCTTCCTCCCCTCCCACTGCCTTCTTCTACTCCCACTGCCCTTCTTCCCCTCCCAATGCCCTTCTTCTACTCCCACTGCCCTTCCTCCCCCCCACTGCCCTTCTTATACTCCCACTGCCCTTCCTCCCCTCCCACTGCCCTTCCTCCCTTCCCACTGCCCTTCCTCCCCTCCCACTGCCCTTCTTCTACTCCCACTGCCCTTCTTCTACTCCCACTGCCCTTCCTCCCCTCCCACTGCCTTCTTCTACTCCTACTGCCCTTCTTCCCCTCCCAATGCCCTTCTTCTACTCCCACTGCCCTTCCTCCCCCCCACTGCCCTTCTTCTACTCCCACTGCCCTTCCTCCCCTCCCACTGCCCTTCTTCTACTCCCACTGCCCTTCCTCCCCTCCCACTGCCTTCTTCTACTCCCACTGCCCTTCTTCCCCTCCCAATGCCCTTCCTCCCCCCCACTGCCCTTCTTCTACTCCCACTGCCCTTCCTC
The DNA here is from genome assembly GCF_000004195.4 of Xenopus tropicalis. NCBI lineage: Eukaryota > Metazoa > Chordata > Amphibia > Anura > Pipidae > Xenopus > Xenopus tropicalis. Next base: position 6,111,431 of record NC_030677.2, read on the forward strand.
CCCCCACTGCCCTTCTTATACTCCCACTGCCCTTCCTCCACTCCCACTGCCCTTCCCGCCTCCCACTGCCCTTCCTCCCTTCCCACTGCCCTTCCTCCCCTCCCACTGCCCTTCCCCCCTCCCACTGCCCTTCCTCCCCTCCCACTGCCCTTCCTCCCCTCCCACTGCCCTTCCCCCCTCCCACTGCCCTTCCTCCCCTCCCACTGCCCTTCCTCCCCTCCCACTGCCCTTCTTCTACTCCCACTGCCCTTCCTCCCCTCCCACTGCCCTTCTTCAGCTCCCACTGCCCTTCCTCCCCCCCCACTGCCCTTCCTCCCCTCCCACTGCCCTTCTTCCTCTCCCACTGCCCTTCCTCCCCAAATATATTTTCCCTTGTTCCCACCCCCACCCTGTGCTCTGCTTGTACCACTTACTGTCACTTTCCATCTCTTTCCTGCTCTCACTGTTCCACTCATAATCTCATAATAAACAACAGCAGTTGACCAATACAAATTTTTTTATGGGGGCGGTGCAAAATTCTTAAGCAACTGATGCTAGCTATATATATATATATATATATATATATAATGGAAATAATATTCTTCCACTTTTGTTACAGATATGGAAAATTGTCTCAAATGTGAAGACACTGAGTGGCCAAATCAGGAGAAGACCCTGTGTATTGAGAAACAAATTGAATTTCTTTCCTATGCTGGTGATCCCCTAACTCTAATCTCTATTATCTCATCTATAATCCTTTTTATAATAGCAGCAGTTATACTGGGAATCTTTATTTCATTCCGAGACACCCCAGTAGTGAGAGCCAATAATCACACTCTGAGCTTTATTCTCCTTGTCTCCATCAAGCTGAGCTTCCTCTCTGTGTTTCTGTTCCTCGGTCGCCCTGTGGATATAACCTGCATGCTCCGGCAAACCTCCTTTGGGATCACCTTCTCCATAGCTGTGTCTTGTGTCCTGGCCAAGACTCTCATGGTTTCCATTGCATTCAAAGCCACCAAGCCTGGGAGTCCCTGGAGAAAATGGGTTGGGGTAAAACTGGCAAATGGGCATGTTTTTATTTGCTCATTAATTCAGTTTCTGATTAGTGTTATCTGGTTGGTCATTGCACCCCCTTATGTAGAGAAAAACTTTCGTTCTGAACCTGGAAAAATCATCATTCAGTGCAATGAGGGCTCAGCCATTGCCTTCTACATTGTCCTCTCCTACATGGGACTGTTGGCATCTGTGAGCTTCATTGTAGCTTTCTTGGCTCGGAGCTTACCGGACAGTTTTAATGAGGCCAAGTACATCACTTTCAGCATGCTGCTCTTCTGCAGTGTTTGGATCACAATGATCCCGGCCTATCTGAGCACCAAAGGCAAATACATGGTGGCAGTGGAAATATTTGCCATCATCTCTTCATCCTGTGGCCTTCTCTTCTGTATATTCCTACCCAAATGTTACATTATTTTATTCAAACCAGAGATGAACTCAAAACAATATTTGTTGGGAAAATGTAATACATAAAAGCTCATTTATCATACAGGGTACAAATACTGTCCCCCTGTCCCACCCACCCACCCTCTGGGTAAGGGAGCGCCAGTGGTTGTACCAAGCTATGGAGCTATTTCCTTATGGGCGGCTCTATGGCCGGGGTAAATACAAGGCTAAGTTGCTCCCACTCTCTCCCTGCCCCTGGGTATTTAATGTGGGCTGTCGTACAGAGGGCAGATATGGTCCGACTGCAAGTGCTTGAGAATGAGCCCTAAGGGATATGAATTTGCTCCCCTTAGTGCTCCTGCACTGGCAGTAGGGGCAGGTAATTAGTAATGTGCTGATATGGGAATTGTTTTCATATACAGTGGCTTGCAAAAGTATTCGGCCCCCTTGAACTTTTCCACATTTTGTCACATTACAGCCACAAACATGAATCAATTTTATTGGAATTCCACGTGAAAGACCAATACAAAGTGGTGTACATGTGAGAAGTGGAATGAAAATCATACATGATTTCAAACATTTTTTACAAATAAATAACTGCAAAGTGGGGTGTGCGTAATTATTCAGCCCCCTTTGGTCTGAGTACAGTCAGTTGCCCATAGACATTGCCTGATGAGTGCTAATGACTAAATAGAGTGCCCCTGTGTGTAATCTAATGTCAGTACAAATACAGCTGCTCTGTGACGGCCTCAGAGGTTGCTAAGGGAATATTGGGAGCAACAACACCATGAAGTCCAAAGAACACACCAGACAGGTCAAATTTAAAGCAGGCTTAGGCTACAAAAAGATTTCCAAAGCCTTGAACATCCCACGGAGCCCTGTTCCACCGATCATTCAGAAATGGAAGGAGTATGGCACAACTGTAACCCTACCAAGGCACGGCCGTCCCCCTAAACTCACAGGCCGAACAAGGAGAGCGCTGATCAGAAATGCAGCCAAGAGGCCCATGGTGACTCTGGACGAGCTGCAGAGATCGACAGCTCAGGTGGGGGAATCTGTCCATAGGACAACTATTAGTCGTGCACTGCACAAAGTTGGCCTTTATGGAAGAGTGGCAAGAAGAAAGCCATTGTTAACAGAAAACCATAAGAAGTCCCGTTTGCATTTTGCCACAAGCCATGTGGGGGACACAGCAAACATGTGGAAGAAGGTGCTCTGGTCAGATGAGACCAAAATGGAACTTTTTGGCCAAAATGCAAAACGCTATGTGTGGCGGAAAACTAACATTGAACATCACGCTGAACCCACCATCCCCACTGTCACATATGGGGGGGCAGCATCATGCTCTGGGGGTGCTCTTCAGCAGGGACAGGGAAGCTGGTCAGAGATGATGGGAAGATGGATGGAGCCAAATACAGGGCAATCTTGGAAGAAAAACTCTTGGAGTCTGCAAAAGACTTGAGACTGGGGCGGAGGTTCACCTTCCAGCAGGACAACGACCCTAAACATAAAGCCAGGGCAACAATGGGTTAAACCCAAACATATCCATGTGTTAGACTGGCCCAGTCAAAGTCCAGATCTAAATCCAATCCAAGAATCTGTGGCAAGATCTGAAAACTGCTGTTCACAAACGCTGTCCATCTAATCTGACTGAGCTGGAGCTGTTTTGCAAAGAAGAATGGGCAAGGATTTCAGTCTGTAGATGGGCAAAGCGGGTAGAGACATACCCTAAAAAACTGGCAGCTGTAATTGCAGCAAAAGGTGGTTCTACAAAGTATTGACTCAGGGGGCTGAATAATTACGCACACCCCACTTTGCAGTTATTTATTTGTAAAAAATGTTTGGAATCATGTATGATTTTCCTTCCACTTCTCACGTGTACACCACTTTGTATTGGTCTTTCACGTGGAATTCCAATAAAATTGATTCATGTTTGTGGCTGTAATGTGACAAAATGTGGAAAAGTTCAAGGGGGCTGAATACTTTTGCAAGCCACTGTAAATCAATGTTTTGTTAGATTTGGCAAAAATCGTGGCCATTTTAAAACTGGATCCCAACATTTAAATACTCATGAATTCAAGCTGTATGCTCAGTGTGTTTCAGCTATGACCAAGCAAAAACCTTTTTAAATAAATTCTTATAGTGAACGCAATCTTGGCATTGTGTAGGGAAGATAATATGTAAGTGACCGGGCAGGATGTGAGACAGACCGGACAGGAGGCCATGGCAAGGAATCAGACCACCATGTTCTTTGTTTTTGCATTAATCTGTAAATGTAAATAATGTATAAATATTGTGTTTGTTAACTAATCTTTTCATTGTAACAATCCATTGATTTGCTACTCAATATATTCATTTTAATATACACTTATTGGTGTGGGTTATTTGTCTGCTTCTCAAAAGAACCGGAACCCTAGTAAGAGGGGTGATTAATATTATTATTAATATTATATTATTATTATTATTATATATAGTCAAAATCTTACAGATGGCGAGCCAGGCAGGAGAGCAATGCATGGCATTTAATTCATATTTATAAGTGTATATTATTGTGTAGCAAACCAATCGATTGTTTTGTTTTGTGTTGTTTTAGTCTTTGTTTTAAGTTTAAAAAAAAATAAAAAATGGATGTCTTAGCTAAAAAGATTGCCACGGTCACGTGCTCAGGGGAGATTGTTAAGTGTATGCAGGGATCTCCAGATCCATGGGCTAAGGCTCAGGTTTATGTGACCAGGGCAATACAGGAAAAATGCATGTCTAAAGCAAAAGGGAAAAGTGCACTGGTTTTTGCTGCCTGCTGGATAGCAGAACAGTATAAAACTCTAACGGTGCAGAAGGAGAATCTGGAGGAAAAGATTCTTTATTTGAATGATACAATAGATTCTCTAAAATTTTCTGTTGAAAATGCTGCTGCTATTTCCATTAGCAACCAGCAAACAATGGCAGAAAATAAGAAAGAGATTGCGCAGCTCAAACAGAGGCTGAGAGATGCAGAGGGCACCATTAAAAGTTTGGTTGCAACCTCAACCAGCAATGTAGGGGCTGATAATTCAAAATGTATATCGGAGATTAAAGGGTTAAAAACTCAGTTAAAACCACTTAACTTCACTAATTTGCATTATAGTTACCAGTTTGGTTTGTCCTATACATTTCTAGTATTTTGTTTATGTTTATGGTCTGTACCTGTCCAAAACAGCTAAAACAATGATGTTCCTTACAATTGTCTTGCTCTATTTTAGATGATCAGGCAGGAAACTGAGGTGGAAATACTGAGACAAAGATGACAAACAACTCACTAGTGATTTGGCTCAGATAGTGCTGCACACTTTAGTGTAGTGTATCTTTTTAATTTCCTGAAGTCAGTATTGGTTATGGTCACACCTATCCATGAATTGAGGGGCTAATCCCAGCTATGCTGATTAATAAATGTGCCACAGAGTTTCTCACACTACCCCACAATAATAAAGGATTTTCCCTGTGTGGTCTCATTCATATGGTAACCGTGGTAAGCAAAATGTGTTGGGTGTTGCAAACACCAAAGTTTAATGGCCATGGGTTACTGCAGAGGCCTGAGATTGGATCCAGCCCAGACATGGGTAGGTTAGTGTCACGTGGGTAAGTGGTGAGTACAGCGCACAGACAATACAGCAAAGTAAGCTGGAAACAAAGCCTCTAAAAGTGTGTGAGATTTTCTAACTGGCAGAAGGGTTCAAATTATGAGTATAAACTGTGAGTGTTTTTATAATTAGGTTAAATATTACCTCACAGTACCCTAAAACTTAAGCATGTGTGAGTGTTATATAATTTGGGTCTCAGTAATCCTTTCACTTTCAGCACAAATACATATTATACATTAATGGGTGTCCCTGAATGTTATACCTTTTTGTATTTAGAGGGCTCTTTCCTTGTGAAGTCCTTCGCCCTCTAGGTGGGGATTTGTAAGAAATCGTGTATTTGGGTGCCATTATTTGTGATATATATAAATATATATATGTGTGTTTGTGGCTCTATTGTGTTATACACTGAGTATGGGGGGAGCTCTACTGATTACTAAACTGATTACTATAAACCAGTTTTTCAAGTTGCACCCGAAGCCAAATCTCCATATCTAAGAGTTTTTCTGTGGATGGTGGGACAGTACGTCTCAGAGAAGCCATAAAACTCAACAGTTTCTGACCAATGGGCAAGGTGTGGTTTTTTATCAACCCCATCTGATCAGTTGGTATGTGGGGGGCAGTGGCTGAAAGGTGCATAAATGTGGGCTGGACAGTGGTCAAGGGAGCAACCTGGGAAAGGAACCTGGGTGGAAGGAGCACCTGGGAACGGCATCAGAAGTGACCGGGCAGGATGTGAGACAGACCGGACAGGAGGCCATGGCAAGGAATCAGACCACCATGTTCTTTGTTCATCGGTAGCTATAATGTAGATTTTGTCATTAATCTGTAAATGTAAATAATGTATAAATATTGTGTTTGTTAACTAATCTTTTCATTGTAACAATCCATTGATTTGCTACTCAATATATTCATTTTAATATACACTTATTGGTGTGGGTTATTTGTCTGCTTCTCAAAAGAACCGGAACCCTAGTAAGAGGGGTGATTAATATTATTATTAATATTATATTATTATTATTATTATTATATATAGTCAAAATCTTACAAATAAAAGCTGTATATGCAGTAAATATGTATGTAACTATGGGTATTATTATTTATATGGTGCTACTTGTACACACAGCGCTGTACAGCAGAACAAACCATCATCAGATGGATCAGAGGATCTAACCAGGTTTCCAACAAATCATATATCAGTTTTACAATTCCTATAGTTATTTAAACCAATGGCACAAGTTGGCTGCACTCATGGGCAGATCTGACTTGTCCATGACCGGGATATCTTTCAATCAGTTTAATTCAAATCTAGTTACATTTTTATTTCTTTGGAACATTTAAGTGAAAAGAAATATCCAACTCTATACAGATTTAGAACATGGCGCACAGAGACAATTATGGACGTTGCCTGTAGGGAGCACTCACAAGGGGACACTGGGTTTTATAAGAATGTATTTACTTGCTGGATTTACAAACAACACAAAAGAACTATCAATGGGCAGTGAGTATAAGGGCACATATAAATACAGCCACCCTGTCAGAGAGCATTAGCTTGAGAACACATTATATGGGGATACAGCTATGTAAACAGCAAAAATGATACATTGTGCATGGATTCCTACCAGAGAGCTCTTATCTGATCAGCTGAAGGTAATACTCTGCTTGGCAGCTGTATGGGTAACTCCCTGCAGTACTGAGCTGAGTGGGTCAGACTCACCGTGCCGCGGTCACATCACCAAGCCTGAGTATGAATACAAATACATTCAGGATGGAGATATCATCATTGGAGGAGTGTTCACTGTGCACAATAACATGAAATATGTTTATAATGGACCTGTTACATCCTTACCGGTCTGCACAGAGTGAGTGATTTTGTGTTTATTGCACTAACAAATGAAGGGGTTAAGGGAAAGATTTTTGGGGGCCTCCAATAAAGAATCATACAAAGCTGGCAAAATATCACACTGTAATGTTTTCATGTTTCTGCCATAGAAGATATGTTGTTTCTCTCTCTTCTAGTACATACACTATTTCTAATTTTTATTGCACTCTGTCTGTAATATGCAATATGAGTGGGAATGTAGTAAAATACATTAGCGCTAAAGGGAAGAAGCAACAGTGGGGACACAGAAATACATTATAAATAAGACACAAAAGCTATTTGTTGCCCTGAACATTATGTACTAAGAGCAAATTTAAGTCAAATAAAAGTACAATCTATTGGGGATTTAATCTAAAAAGCTGCAGTTTTTCTGCACACTGTTCACCAATGCGGTACCAATTGTCAGCTGAAAACTAAACATTTCTAGATGGATAACAGACAATATCTTCCCACAGGCCTTCTTTAGATCTGTATAAGCAAATCCGCACCTTCCTCTTTGCTATTGATGAGATTAACAGGAACCCGGATCTGTTACCCAACATCACCCTGGGATACCGTGTATATGATTCCTGTGGGGATCCCCGTCTCGCTATAGGGAGTGCCCTGCAGATATTATCTGGCCCTGGGAATGTGGTGCCTAATTACTCCTGTAGGGGCAAAGGGGAAATTGCTGGATTTATTGGAGATCAGTCCTCACTCACATCCCTGCCTATAGCCCAGCTGCTGGGTGTATATGGATACTCACAGGTACGTTTATTAATGTGCTAATGTCACTCTGAACCTTCACAACCAAAGTTCTACATTTTTCTTTTTTAGGCTGTGAGGGGCTGTGTGAGATCTACTGATACAACTGAAAGGAACCATAATGCTTTGGCTGGGGAAGATAGAAATTATTATTATAATTTTCAGCAGTAAGTCAGGAACGTTGACTCTTATTTTAAAAACTCTGCCTGTGGTTCCAGTCATGTTGCAGTTGGTCAGGATCAGGAATATGTAGGGGGGGGACTGTGATACACAAAGTGAACAAAAATCTCAGCAAATAATTCTGAAATTCAGTCAGATATAAGCAATAACCTAATAACCCTCTGTTTATAAGCAGCACTGGATTTTCCCATTTCTCATTGGCTAGAGAAATATTCCCTGATAGTTAAAGGGTTGTGTTTAGATACATTATTATGAGACTGTTGTCAGTGTCTCTGGGATAAAACTAAAGAGGAAAGAGAATAAAGTGTTGCCCCTCACTGTGTTCTCTAAATCCCCTTGTGCAGTCGGGTTTATGAGAGGCTGAAGGTTAATGTTGTGCAGATTTTATAAAGGTTTTTCTTGATATAAATATGTTATTGCTTTGCTTTCAGATCAGCTATGGCGCCACAGACCCTACACTGAGTGACAGAGAGATGTTCCCATACTATTTTAGTACAGGGCTGAGTGATGATATTCAGCACATTGCTGTGGCAGAGCTGGTGGAACAGTTGGGTTGGACCTGGGTGATCATTGTGGCCCCCGATAATGACAGCGGAGAGAAACAGAGTCGGAACCTTCAAAATGAGATCAGCAAACATGGCGCCTGTGTTGACATCATTATCTTTATTACAGAAGATGCTGACACAAATAAGAGAAATCTTGAAAGAATCCGAATATCAACTGCTGAGGTTATTGTCCTGTGTGGGACACCGTCTGATTCAGTACATCTATCACTATGCGCTCAGGAGTCAGGGATTCATGAAAAGACTGTGGTGGTTACATTGTCATGGGGAGAAACTTACAATAGTTGTTACTTGTTATATAATGCCAGTTTAATGTATATCTATCCAAATTACCCAATTGAATTATTAGATACCCAGTTCCATGATTATATCTTATCAGTTACTGAAGACACCACATTTCTTAAAGAGCTTCTGTCACATTATCCCTCATGCTGGGAACAAGAGAATATTAATAAAACTTATTTTATGAACTGCACTGAGAGTAAAACTTTAAAAGAACTGGAAGTTTATTTCAGGCACAATGCGGAAGTGTACAGATCAGTATATACAATGGTACATGCCCTGCACACTAAGCTCTCTGTATCTGTAACACACAGGGATAAATACATCCCAATAAACACACATGGGGAGCAGGTAAGATGTTAAATCTGTATAGAGAATAAAACATAATGGTAATAGTATGTATTATCTTATTTAACCCTTTAAGTGTCACAGGGCTTAGAATCTATGTCCTGTGTATAAAAGTACCTAAGTGGCACAGGACATAGATTCTACGTCCTGCCACACTTCCAGATTTGGGAGCAGAGGAGCAGATTTCCAATCCACTCCTTCACTCCCCGCTTGTTCCCCAACCCCTAGGCAATAAGCAGAAGGGGGGAATGAGTGGCCCCTGGGGCACAATCTCCCAGGGGCCCCATATGAAAAGCCTGCAATGAACATGGCTTTCACTGCATTGCCTCCCCATTCCCCAGCTTCCCCCCCTTCCTGCACCTCCTACTCACAGATCGTTCAGTGCAACTGCCTCTCCTGTGTCTCTCCAGATTCTTCTGCCCAGGTAAGTTCAAAATTCACACACAAACACACAATCACACACTTATTACACTAATACACACTTATACTCACACTTACACACATACACATACATTTTTGGTGGGGGTTGGGGGGTTTCACACTTACAGCACTGACACTTACTTGCACACACACACATGCACACAAAACACATTTTACCTAGTGTACACACACACTTACACATTTATGTAATTTTGTAATTTTTTTTATCGCATCTTTTTATTCCTATCTGCAATTTTTTTTATTGCCATTGCGGATAGCGTATTGGCTAAATGCACTATGCAATACCTTTTGTGTATTATATTGCTGTTTCTACTACAGTTTCTGTGACTTTGGTGCAGTTTTGGGTATTTTATTGCATTTTTTAGCCATTTTATTGCATTTTCAGTTATGCATAGTTGTTGTTTGCTTGACTTTGTCTGTAAAACTTATTTGCCCAAGCCAAAATATTCAAACTGTTATTCTGACCGCAGATATTATTAGGCAAAAAAAATGATTTTAGTAATTTTTTTTTATTTTTATCAATTTTATTGCATTTCACATTGTTCTTTGTTACTTGTCTTTGCATGTGGATATTTTTGGAGGATGCATCACTCTAGGGCCAACACATACTTGAAAAAATACGACTGCATACTCCATGTTGTGTTGCCAAAAGCTCACGAACCGCAATTTTCTTTATTTACCACCTGCCCCAAGTAGGGTTAATATTCACACAGATTAACGTGATAATGCATGCGAAATGACTTTGATGAATCGGTACTTAATTATTGCATGCATCCATGCGTTAATCCGCATATCGCATGCACAAAAAAACACATTGTGTTAATTAGCGAATAGAAATAGTACTAACGCATGATTCACAAACACATATGAAGCGTTAAACGTGCAAAATATCGCGTTAATCTGTGTGAATATTAACCCTACTTGGGGCAGGCGGTAAATAAAGAAAATTGCGGTTCGTGAGCTTTTGGCAACACAACATGGAGTTTGCAGTCGTATTTTTTCAAGTATATGTTGGCCCTAGAGTGATGCATCCTCCAGTTTTCAGGGAAATGGTGGTTTTCCGAAAGTAATGGTTACATGCGTAATATATTGCACTCTGCATAATATATTGCTTGAAAATATGTCATCGTAAGATAAATAACGCCAAGAACATCGCTTCTTAATTATGACAAGTGTCCTTTTAGTGAATCGAGTGAAAAATAAGAAGTCATAAGATTTTTAACGCATGCTATAAATAGCACTCCTTATTTCAGACTTTAGTGAATCGGGCCCTTTGAAATGCTGTGTTTCAATTTGGCATCCTCTGTACCCCACATAGTTTGGTAAATCTATGCATATTGGGCATCAAACTGTTCAGGAGACCCCTGGCGTTCATACTTAGAGTGTTTTATGTTGGTACGTTACTAAATGTGGGGTTCATAATGGGGCAACATGCAAGCTTTGTGACAATTTTCAAAAATGTCACAAAAACCGTTCTGTTTAGCATAGCTTTGTAGTTTGGTAGTTTGCAGTAGAAAGATGTATTTACCCATTTTTGTTTTGTCAGAATGTGTACTTTCTGAAAATGTATAGAGTCTAGGGTCTCCTTACTGTTAGGGGGTCTTATGGCACATAATGCACATGCCGGTAGCTTTTATTGCAGCGTATACACTTTGTATGCACTAACTTCCTTTTGGGGTCTCTAAATGCCAGATACATCGGTGATCCTATGCACAATGGGCATCAAACTGTTCAGTGGACCCTTGGCTTTCATATTTAGGGTGTGTTTTCTTGGTACCTAATGTTATGTGGGGGATAAGGAGCTTGAAAGTGGAAGATTTGATGTGATTTTCAGGTATTTCATCAAAACTGGCTTTTTCGGAAAAGCATTGCATCTCTGTAGTTTGAAATAGAAAAACATGGGTACCAATTTTGAATTCGCCCGAATGAGTACTTTCCGAAAATATATGGTTTTGGGGGGGGTCAATGTATTTTTTTGTGTTTTTACCCCACAGAAAATGCAGTAAACATGTTGAATTTTCAGTAGCTAGAGACCTCTGGGGCAATTTGTATGCACTGACTTCCTTATGGGGTCTCTAAATGCCAGATACATTGGTGATCCTATGCACAATGGGCATCAAACTGTTCAGTGGACCTTTGGCTTTCATATTTAGGGTGTGTTTTCTTGGTACCTAATGTTATGTGGGAGATAAGGTGCTTGAAAGTGGAAGATTTGATGTGATTTTCAGGTATTTCATCAAAACTGGCAATTTTGGAAAAGCATTGTGACTCTGTTGTTTGGAGTAGAAAGACATGGATACCAATTTTGAATTCGCCTGAATGTGTACTTCCCAAAAATATATGGTTTTGGGGGGTCAATGTATTTTTTTGTGTTTTTACCCCACAGAAAAAGCAGTAAACGTGTTGAATTTTCAGTAGCTAATATATTATTCAAATTGCAGGTGGGTAGTTGCTCGCCAAAGTCAATCACACATTCTTTAAAAAGGAGATGATTAATTGAATGTATTAAAACTGTCACTCAAATTAAAATGCACTTAAATATGGAGTGTGAGGGTTGTGTGAACAGAAACCAAGTCTGGGGATACTGAGTATTTCATTTATTGCCCACTGGTCAACAAACTCACTTAACCGACAAGCAGACATGACCTGGGTGTACTCCACTCTGATGTGGGAACGTACCAGCACCCAAAACAATACCTCTGCTGACAGAGGGTTGCCACCTTCCAAATGCTGCTTCCTGGACTTATAAATGGCTAGTTTGGCCAAAGCCCCGAGCAAATTGGAGAGAATGTATTTTTCTCGATTGTCCAGGGACACTGGGTGTCCAAAAATAAAAACATGAGGGGAAAAGTGTAACCAGAACTGCAGGTGGAGTTTCCTCAAAAGAGATAAAAAAGGTTGCAGTCTGGCACATGAAAAGTAAATATGAAACATGTAAAACCTCATCAATAAAGGTGTGAGAGCCAGAGGAGATGGTGTCCTTGATCTCCATGATTAGACGGTTTGGAACTCTGGTGGTGCGCAATTTCATGCGCTGCATATCTGTACACCACTGTGGAGCAGGGTCTGCATAAAGGTATCTCTGTATCTGTTGGAGATGGAAAGTGTGCACTTGGGAGCTTATGCACACAACTCCCAGTCCACCCTCTCTCAAGGGAAGGCTTGAAACACCTGCAGATACCCAGTGCTTTCCCATCCAAGGTCCAGTAACCTTCTCTGGATCTTAGCAACGAATTCTTGAGTTGGGCTAAGGCACACCAGCCGGTACCAGAGTTGAGAGGCCACAAGCTGGTTGATCACTAATGCCCTCCCCCTCAAAGAAAGCACTTTAGCAAGACCCTTCCATTTTCCAAGACGGATGATGACACCCTCTTCTAGTTCACTGAAATTCAGTGAGACAGGGCACTCCTCAGCTGACAGGTAGACTCCTAAATATTTGATGACCTTGGTCTCCCATGGGATGTCTTGAAAAATAGGAGGCAGATTGTCTACTTCTAAAGGACCTTCCAGAACTTTTGGATCAGTTGATCTGAGCAGATGAGGCAGCAGCGTAAATCTCTTGGCACTCTTGTGCCCGCTCAAGATCAGATAGGTCTTGGGCCACAAGGATTACATCATCTGCATAGGCTGAGAGAACCACTTTCATATCTGTTTCTTTGAGCACCAACCCCGTAAGTTTTTTCCTTAGGAGACACAGGAAGGGTTCAATGGCCAGTGCATACAGTTGTCCTGACTAGGGGCATCCTTGCCAAACTCCTCGCCCAAAGGTCAGAGGTGCAGTTAGAGACCAATTGATTTTTACCAGACACTCTGCAGAGGTGTACAGCGTTTTCAGGTAGCCTACAAAATGTGGACCAAAGCCATAGGCTTGCAGAGTACCTAAGAGGTACTTTTTAATAAGACGGAGATCCCCCTTCTTAGGTAGCAGTGACAACACTGCCCGACAGCATGAAAGGGGCATCTCACCTGTCTCAAGGGCTTCAGTTAGGACCCTTTGGAAATCAGGACTCAGAGTATCCCAGAAAAACTTAAAGAACTCTACAGTTAGTCCATCTAGCCCCGGAGATTTATTGTGGGGCATTAAACGGAGTGCTTGAGAGAGCTCATCTAGAGTGATAGGTTTCTCCAATCTCTCTCTTCTCCTCTCGCTGACTACTGGAAGCCCTGCCATAGTTCCTTGCAGGCATCTGGAGAGATAGGAGAGAGATAGGAGAAAAAAGGTTTTGATAGAAGGACCGAGCTCTGTCCTGGATAGCCTCTGGGTCCTCAAGGAGGGTGCCATCTTCATCAAGGAGGCATGTGATTTGTTTTCGGTTCCCCTTCTTCTTCTCCAGAGCATGGAAGAAGTGCAAGCCACAATCTAAATCACAGAGTAACTGCATGCGGCTTCGTACATAGGCACCACGAGCCTGATGCTGTTCTATGTTATGCAGAGTCTCCTTCTTTTCTAGGTATTCCCGCTGCAGGTTTTGGTCTTCACATCACAACAGCTTTTGCTCACGATCAAGCACCTCCTCATTCAATGCCTCAATCTCTGCATTGTGCTGCTTGCTCACACTCTTAGTATACTCCTGACATAAGAGTTTTAGGTGAACCTTGCCTACGTCCCACCACTGACTCAAAGTGGCAAATTCATCCTGAAAACCCCTTAAGTCCATCCATATTTCTCGGACCGACTTTGCAAACCACTCATCCTCCAATAAACTGTTATTAAAGTGCCAATAAGCAGCTTTGGCCAGTGATGGTGCATCTGCCACTATCACAGATGCACAGTTGTGGTCTGTAAATGGAGCCAACCTAATGGTACTGCACCTGGCTCATGACATGAGATGGCCCGATATATCCTATCAATCCGAGACTGAGAAACATGACCATTTCTCACCCTGACATAGGTGAAGGTATTTGTGTCTGGGTGCTGCTCTCTCCAAGTGTCAACCAAAGAGAAGCGGGCAATGAGTTCCTGCAGTGCTGACTCCGATGAGTCCCTTTTCTGGGGAACATTGCGGTCTTGCGCATCCAGGGTGTAATTAAAATCACCCCCCCATAATCAATTCTTTATCTGAGTCAATTGTCTCCACGTATGTTGACAAACTTTCAAAGAACCGTGTTCTCTCTGGTCCGGTAGTTGGGGCATATATGTTTATAAGGTTGTATGTGCTATTCGAGTCCTGGACCTGGAGAGGTAACACGCGGCCTGGGATGACAGATTTAGCACTCAGCACCTCAGGCTGGAATGATTCAGAGAATAGGGTCACCACCCCACATGAAGTCCATGTGAGGTGGTTAAAAAAGACCCTACCCTTCCACTCCAGATGCCAGGTTGCTTCAAGCTCCGGAGTGGTATGGGTCTCTTGAAGAAAACTTACAGAGTATCTTCCTTGGTTAAGAAAGGAGAGTACCTGAAACATTTCTTCCTGAGTCTGCCATGCTATCCTCCTTCATATCCACTACCCCAGCCCCATCATCCCCCCATACAGTCTTACCTGAAGATTCCAGTATGGCGGTTGTGGTCCCCAAAACTCAGGGACATTGACTACCCACCCTGCAGGTGTTTCATTGGGTGTCCCTTTGCACTCCATGTGCAGAACCTCTAAATGTGTTGAAGGCACCCTTGACTCTGTGGAGAAACCCATGTTCCCCTGTTCTAGGCTCTCCAGACCATTAACCTCATTATTTCTTTCTGAATCTGGAGTTGAGAGTGTATGGTCTGACACTTGTTGACTGAGTCTAAAAGATGGGTTAGACAATGTCACTACATGAGGGCCAGATGTTTCACTGCTCTTCTTGCCCTTAGATGGGGGTGCTCCATCATTGACTACTAATGCCCATTCTTCAGGTATGAGGTGGTTGGACTTAAATTTCTTCCTCTTTTCCTTGCCACCTAAAGAGGAAGGGTCATTCACTGCTCCTACCCCAGCAGATGTTACAATCTTGAGTGCCCCCACACCCACAGGGGTAGGTTGATGTGTGGTACAAACAGCTGTACCACTGGGGGATGTGGTGAATATATTCCCCCTCTTCTCCTTTGCTGCAGTTGCGATCGCATCTGCTGCTTCTGTGATGGTCCTGCGACGTGATCATCGCAGGACCCACATGACAGCCCCCCTGGCTCGTTGCCCAGGGGGCTGTCATCAGTAGAAACTCTCTGCAACAGCGGCACATGCCGTCGCTGCAGAAAGAAACCTTTAAATGCCCACCACGAATGGGACACGTCGTTGGCAGTTAAGCCCTTTTTCTGCCACAACGTATCCCATACGTGGTTGGCAGTAAAAAGGTTAAAGGGCCTGCTGAGATAGTCCTAGCCGGGCAAGCTGTTGCACATGAAGTGCCAGGGGTGCAAGTATTGGCTGTGGTCTTAATTTGCCTTTTGAGGGCAACTCTGGCATGTGTGCACCATCTCCTTGCAAAGAAAACACCTCACTTCCTGTGTTGTAAAAATTTTTATACAACACCCCCTCAAACAGAACCCAGAAAGACCCCTCAATACTGTCTTGACCTCGAGGAAGAAGCAGTTGAACCTGCCATTTAAAAGAGAGGACATGTTTCAGTCTGCTCTCTTTGCATCCTAAGGGGATTTTAGAAATATTTGATTTTAATTCCCCAAGGGCTTGCAGGTGGGGGTGCAATATGGGGTCTTGTAGGAAAGGGGGCACATTGGATAAGACTATCCTAGTGCCCAACCCTTCTAGGGGTTTCACAGGGACATAACTCCCCCCCACTGTGATACCTCTCTGCACCAAAGTGTGTACTGCAGCCAGTGTACGGGCAGAGATTATTGCTTTCCCATACATTTTGCTGGCTGCCACTATTGCAGAGGGGCCACTATTTCAGCTGCAGCTTTTATATAAGCCTCTATGCCCTGAGCTCCCGACATTAGACATCGGACCCCATGTTTCCGTGTAAGTTGCTCTGCCCCAGGGGTGACTTGGCTTGGGCTACTGCCCGCACCTACTGCCTGCGCAAATGTTTTAGCCGGGGTCACATTGGCTGAAGCAGCAGACGTAGAAGCGCTGGGGTTTTTGACACAGGCTCTGACTGCTGCTTTGCTCCAGAGCTATAGTGGGTCTTTCAGGTCTTTGCCTTTAGTACCCTGAGGCATTTTTTTTTATCATTTTTGTTTTTATTTCCTCCCATTACTTTACAAAATACCCCACAAAAAAAAAGCTTAATTCTATTAATCAACAAAAAGTAGATATAAAGGAGAGAGGCTCTGGCAGGGAGAGGGTTAATGTGAGCGGGTGCCTGGGAATTGCACTGCTGCCGAGAAAAGATGTTAAATCCCCAAATCCTTCTCCCTTTAGCTTTCTCTCATTACAAAACTAAAACTGCAATATGAAAATAAAAATACCCACACAATGTGAGAAAAAAGTCATTGATTTAAGCTGAAACAGAATCAAACTGCAAATGAAACTGCCACCCAGGTGTGGGGGAGGGGGAGGGGATCTATCAGTGAGTTTGTAGCCCAAAGAAGTGAAAGGAAATGGGCGGCAATCACTCACCTTCTGGGGCAAATTAAATTTCATTTTAAATAAAGTAAATCAACT
Organism: Xenopus tropicalis; assembly: GCF_000004195.4. NCBI lineage: Eukaryota > Metazoa > Chordata > Amphibia > Anura > Pipidae > Xenopus > Xenopus tropicalis. The sequence goes on from NC_030677.2 coordinate 6,128,448, forward strand.
CAAAACTTCTCAAAATTCAACCAACAAATGGCCGACACCTTCACACATCAAATGAAAACAAAAAAATCTTCCCTCAGACAGGGATTTCCCTGCTTAATTTCAGCTTAAACAGAGAGCTTGCTTTTTTGTGGCTTTACTCCTTCAGTAGCTAAAGAGACCTCCGGGGCAATTTCTATGCACTAACTTCCTTATGGGGTCTCTAAATGCCAGCTACATCGGTGATTGTAATATATTGTGCTGTCACCGTAAGCTTGGGACAGCAGCTGGTCACATGTTCTCTTCTTCCTGTTCCTGAACTGTGTGTGTGGAAGTCTAAGAGCCACCATTTTGTAGTGTGCTATTACATGTTGCTGTGTTAATCCTTAGTAAAAGATATTCTCTACAAGACCAGTTTGTGTGTGTGCTTGTGATCTGGTTCCCTGTCTCACCCACATGCTTCAGAGTCTCCTGCAAAGCCTGAGCAAGGTGCCTGAACAGATTTAATCAGGAACAAGACATGGGGCCTGATTCACTAAAGTGCGATAAAATTTATCGCACGCTTTTTTGTGTTAAATAACTTGCGATAATTAGCGCACGATTCACCATAGTATTATCGCGTGCGATAAGTCGCCATTTTCGCATACGGTATTTCTCGGGCTAGTTTTACCGCATGCGTTAATTTCCGCGCTGAAAAGAATACGCATGATTCACTATAACTTAGGCGCGCTAAATATCGCATTCGGCTACGCGAAAATTAACACCTACTTCAGGCAGAAAAGTACAGTAAATGAGCTTTTGGCAATAAAATAAGTCTGCGTGTCCCCCAGAGTGACGCAGCCGCCAGTTTGCAGGGAAATGGTCATTTTTAATACAGTAATTTTCTGCAAGTATTGGCGTGTATGGCTAACATGGCGTGCGTTCATTTGAGTATTTATATGTGGCTACAAGGGATGAAATGTTGCGCCAGGCATGGATTCGCAGCGAATTTTTGGACGTGCATTGAATTTTTCCACGGCGGATTTTTTCATGCGTTTCGCAAAACAATTCGCCAATGGCAAAACGCATGAAAAAATTCGCCACACAAAAATTCACTGCACGTCCAAAAATTTATAGAAGCATCAAAAAATAATAGTCACGGGCAACAATTTTTTTGCCCGCACAACATTTTTGCCATTTCGTGGATCTTTCGAAAGATTTGCTAATTTTTCACTAAAGAAACCAGAACACATTTGCTCATCACTAGTGGCTACTATTTATATGCTACTATTTATATGCTACTATTTATATGCTACTATTTATATGTGGCTACTATTTATATGTGGCTACTATTTATATGCTACCATTTATATGCTACTATTTATATGCTACTATTTATATGTGGCTAATATTTATATACACCATTTATATGCGGCGACAATTTTTATACACTATTTCTAAGCTACTATTCATATGCGGCGACTATTCGCGTGCGTTATTTATCGCATGTTCCGGCAAATACCGCATTGAAATAGTCTTTGTGAGTTAAATAACGCATGCAATATCGTGCGTAAAATAGCGCAAGTATGCTTATAGTGAATTGTGCAAAAAGTCGCGAAAACTAAGATGCAATAAAATTTTTACCGCACGCTATAAATAGCGCACGTTTTATCGCACTTTAGTGAATCGGGCCCATGGTGTTAGAAGTTGGACTGTAACCAGAAATCTGCAAGCAAATCCCCACAGAACTGAAAGTAGTTCAAGAAGAATACATAGTTTGCTATAAGGGACATTACAGATACAGATACTATCAATACAGATAGAAGACTGTGCATCTGCCTAAGAATGGAGCAGTTTAAACCTCCAAATGTTTTAATATTTTCTGGCAACCTCAGTGAAAACTGGAGGAGATGGGAACAGAAATTGCAGCTGTATCTGACTGCAACTGGTGCCTGCAAATACCCAGAGGCACAGAAAATAGCCATTCTGTTACACACCATAGGGGAGGAAGGCTTGGAGCTGTATAATACTATGAATGTGGTATATGAGACTCCTGAACCACCAACTATGAATGAACTACTGGCACAATTCAGAAAGCACTGCAATCCTAGAAAAAACAGTGTGTTTGAGAGATATCAGTTCTGGACACATCCCATGCCAGACACTGGGGGTATAGACAAGTTTCAGACAGAGCTGAAATTAAAAGCAAAAGATTGTGAATTTAAAGACACAGAAGATCTCATGCTCAGAGATAAAATTGTGTTTAGCATTACTAACCCTGCACTAAAAGAGAAGCTGTTAGCTGATCCTGATTTAACATTAGAAAAAGCAGTGTAAATCTGCAGAATTAAAGAGACAACAAAAGCCCAAGTTGAAGCTATGGGTGCAAGTGCAGCAGAGAGGCAAATGCAAGCACTGTCACAGAGAAAACCAAGCAAACAATATGCCCAGGACAGAAAGTCAGGACACATAAAGCAAAGCATGCAAAAATCACCTGATACACAGCTTTATAGCTGTAAGCAGTGTGGGCAGAGGCACAAACCAGAACAGTGTTCAGCTTATGGGGCACCATGTCATAAATGTAATGGAAAGAATCATTTTGCTAAATGCTGCAGAACAAAAAATCCTCTTTGGAAAATGAATAAAGAGAAGCCAAAGGAAAGAGACTCTCTGTTTATTGGTGTCCTGCAGGCAGCAGATTTATATACACAGGCCCAGAAATTGGATGATGCCTGGTACACAGAAATAACCATTGGAGAAAATACAGTTAAATTTAAGCTAGACACTGGAGCAGAAGCCAATGTATTACCAATTGCAACGGTTAATACCATGTCCACTCCTGTGAGAATTGAACCAACTACCACTGTGTTAGTTTCATATGGGAGTACAAAGCTGATTCCTAGAGGCTGTACAACTTTGGAAGTTATGGCAAAAGGCCGGCAAGCAAATGAAAATACAGTACCTATTTTGGGACGGAAAGCATGTGTAGATCTACAACTCATTCAGAGAATAGATACAGTGAACATAACATCACCTGCAACTAAAAAAGACTTAATGACAAAACACCCTGAAGTTTTCAAAGGACTCGGTTGCTTTCCTGGAAAACATCACATATATGTAGACTCTACAGTGCCACCTGTCATACATGGTTGTAGGAAAATTCCCTATGCCATCATGGACAAATTCAAGCAAACACTTACAGAACTTAAAGTGACAGGAGTTGTGAGCCTTGTGACTGTACCTACACCCTGGGTGAATAGCCTAGTAATAACAGAAAAGAAAAATGGAAACCTCAGAGTCTGTCTGGATCCCAGAGATCTTAACAAAGCTATAAAAAGACAGCACTACTCAATTCCTACACCTGAGGATGTGAGATCCAAACTAAGTGGAAAGAAAGCACACTTTATAATAAAGAAGTAGATTGTATGCTCGGGGGGAGACTTTGTTAAAAACGGGGGATGTAATATATTGCGCTGTCACCGTAAGCTTGGGACAGCAGCTGGTCACATGTTCTCTTCTTCCTGTTCCTGAACTGTGTGTGTGGAAGTCCAAGAGCCACCATTTTGTAGTGTGCTATTACATGTTGCTGTGTTAATCCTTAGTAAAAGTTATTCTCTACAAGACCAGTTCATGTGTGTGCTTGTGATCTGGTTCACTGTCTCACCCACATGCTTCAGAGTCTCCTGCAAAGCCTGAGCAAGGTGCCTGAACAGATTTAATCCCATGGACCCTTGGCTTTCATATTTAGGGTGTGTTGTCTTGGTACCTAATGCTATGTGGGAGATAAGGTGCTTGAAAGTGGAAGGTTTGATGTGATTTTTTAGAATTTTCATAATTTTTTATAGAAACTGTTAAATTCAGTAAAGCATTGCTGTTTGGTACTTAGGAGTTGGAAGACATAGTTACCCATTTTGGATTCGTCAGAATGTGTACTTTTCAAAAATATATAGTTTCCTGGGGTAAACCTAATGTTCCAGGATTTTTGGCTTTGGAATGTAAAGTATGCCATATTCTGCTGTAATGCTTTGAAAATTTAGTAATTTACTGCTGGGAGTTTTTGATCTATAGAAGTCAGAAATCTCAATAAAACTATACATATCAGGTATTGGCACATTCGGGAGACATGAGGCTTTCCAAATCATTTGAATTTTTGTCCATAAAATAAAATATGTTCCTGGTATAAATCCCTATATAATGAAAAGTAGCACTTTTTCTTCTTTTTTGTATTTTGTATTTGTAAATCTTGTTCCAGATGTGGAAATACACAAAAAAGCTCAGGTTCTCCTGAAAACATAGTAACATAGCAACATAGTAAGTTGGGTTGAAAAAAGACATACGTCCATCAAGTTCAACCATAATGCCTATACCTAACCTGCCTAACTACAAGTTGATCCAGAGGAAGGCAAAAAACCCCATCTGAAACCTCTCTAATTTGCCTCAGAGGGGAAAAAATTCCTTCCTGACTCCAAGATGGCAATCGGACCAGTCCCTGGATCAACTAAAAAAAAACAATGTATAGTTTGCCTACCTAAACTTAACCCTGCCCCCAGTAAAAGCCCCTAAATTAAGAGAACACAGAATATTTACAAAACGTCTGGCACTGAGGGGAACCGAAATATCTCGGGTTAAAGACAAACTGAACATTTATGAAATATATGTTATTGTTTATTTGTTTGTGTGCCGCCATTCTGCTCTATATATGTTTTTAAACAGGTAACTATTAGCTACTGACTTCTTATTGGTTGCTACTAGTGATGAGTGAATTTTTTCACCAGGCGTGGATTGGCAGCAAATTTCCGCATTTCGCCATTGTCGAATAGTTTTGTGAAACCTCCGTGAAGATTCGCTGCCCATACAGCTCTCTAACCCCCCAGGGTGTATTTACCACCTACTGACACATGGGGAAGTAACTATTACTTTACTAATCACACTGTGTCCCCCAAAGCCTCACTAGTGAGTTGGATCTCTATTCAACAAAGTGACCGCTGCAGAAATCCCAAACATCTTGATTAGAATGAGAGAGCCGCCAATATGCTGCAGTCTGTTCATTGGATAAAGGGCCCGGGGGGTATTATCATGGTTCCCTGCTCTGACTTGCCCACTGAATTGGGCTAAGGAAAGCGACCAGCATGGCTTGGCAAGTATTCCGTGTTCATCATCTTAACTTTATTGTATTTAGTTCAATTGTCATCAGAGCCGGAACTAGGGGTAGGCAGAGCAGGCAGCTGCCTAGGGTGCAACGATTGGGGGGCACCAGGCAGGAGCCTCTCCTGCCTACCCCTAGTCCTCCTCCTCTGTCATTGCCCCCACTGCTTGTCATTAGCAGTGGAGACAATGACCATTCGGATCGCGCCCCCCCTGCACATCTCCCCACCCCTCGCACCTCTCCCCACCCGTCGCTTGTGCTTTGATGTGCATTCACCGTTCGGGGGGGGACAGGCCGACCGGGTTGCCTAGGGTGCCCCGGAGAACTAGTAGTTCACATTGGTACCAACAGCAAAGTCAAAAGTAGGGGGAGAACTAGTAGTTCACATTGGTACCAGTGGCAAAGTCAAAAGTAGGGGGAGAACTAGTAGTTCACATTGGTACCAATGGCGAAATCAAAAGTAGGGGGAGAACTAGTAGTTCACATTGGTACCAATGGCAAAGTCAAAAGTAGGGGGAGAACTAGTAGTTCACATTGGTACCAATGGCAAAATCAAAAGTAGGGGGAGAACTAGTAGTTCACATTGGTACCAATGGCAAAATCAAAAGTAGGGGGAGAACTAGTAGTTGACATTGGTACCAATGGCAAAATCAAAAGTAGGGGAAGTTCTTAAGACTGGTTTTAGAAAATGAGGTAGCAAGCTGAAGGTGGTATCTATCCAAATACTTATCTCTGATATATAACCAATGCTCCATGCGACTTGATTGGCTGAAGGATCTTAAGGAGGTAAATGATGTGCAAACAGGGAGCTGATTTGTGACAGTTACAGGCTCTTTGCCAGGGATGGGGTGCAGGTCAGTGAGGGGGGTGCCGCTGCTTTAGGGAAGAGGAAGGCAAGAAGGCTGGAGAAGATGCTAAACATCAGGGGAGGCTGAGCAGTTGTGTAAATGATAAATTTAATGAGGATTTAGGCAGAGTAGGGGAAAGTGAGGGCTGGAGAGGGGGGAGAGGGGAGCAAACACTGTAATATCCCCAATATAAATAGATGTACTAGTATTTTATATATGTAGTTACTAATAGAGAAAGTTTGGCTGTTAAAATGGAGGAGCTGGGGTACACAGAAAAGAAAGAGCAGAATGTCTGCATGTTCAGCATCATATCAAACCCAGTATAAAGGGAAAGTTGTGGAGGAGAATAAAAGGGCAGAAGGTGCGTGGGAGGAAGTTTCCCTGTACCAGACAGGCAGGTTAATGGTCGGCGTATGCTACACACATTGATAAATCAATCATTTAAATCAATCAATCCTTTCGGCTCTTTCACTCCTTTAGAAAGCCTCTCACAAGTAGAAGCGACAGAAGCTATGATAAGAACCTCGCTCAAAAGAAAAAGAACACCTTCTGACACAAGAGAGTCCCTACCTGTAGGGGGAAGGCTTGCTTACTTCCTTCCAGAATGGCGGGAAACAATTGCAGATCCTTGGGTTCTTCAGTTAATTACTCTATCAGCTATCAGATAGACTTCAAATCTACCCCTCCTTCAAAGTTCAAAGTCACTCATCCAGCAGATCAGTTACAACAAATAGCTCTTGAGGAATCTGTTATGGAGTTCATTTCCTCCAAGGTGTTAGAACCTGTTCCTCAGACAGAAGAAGGCCTAGGAACGTGTTCAAGGGTTTTTTTGGTTCCAAAGCCAAATGGCAAATTTCAAACTATCATAGATCTTCATTTTGTCAATCAATTTATAGAAAAAAGATCCTTCCGTACGGAAACTGTAAGATCTGTAACAGATCGAGGAGATTTTATGGCCTCATTAGACATCAAAGATGCGTATCTCCATGTTCTTCTCTCTGCAAAGCTCACAGGAAATTTCTGCACATCACAGTCTACATCAGAGGAGTTCTATGCCATTTGCAGTTCACAGCTCTGCCTTTTGGTATAACCACAGCCCCCCTATCTTTACCAAGATTGTGACAGCAGTAGTAACAGTTCTGAATGAACAGGGAATTAGTTATTCCATACCTGGATGACTGGCTAATTATGGCAGTGTCAGCCTCCTTACTGAGGAAACATCTAACCAGAACTGTTTTGATGCTACAGACTCTAAGATGGATAGTGAACTGGGAGAAGTCATCGGTAACACCTTCACACTTGGTCTGCTTCCTGGGGTTGCTTATCAATTCTGAAAAGATGAAGGTCTTTCTTCCCCCAGACAAGATAAACAGGATTTTAGAGGAAGTCCAAAAAATGTAAACACACAGCTCATCATCTCTTCGGGAACTGATGAAGATATTGGGCCTCATGACATCCTCCATAAAGGCAGTCCCATGGGCCAGATTGCACAAGAGACCACTGCAGTTAGAAATCCTGTTGAGATGGGACAAGAAGATTTCTTCTTTGGATACAGAAGTCATCCTGTCCAGAGAGACAAAGATTCAACTGAGGTGGTGGCTTCAGAAGAAGAATCTTTCTCAGGGACTTTCCTTTCAACAGACAGAGTGGTCACTATTAACCACTGATGCCTCTCAGGTGGGATGGGGAGCTCACTTTAGGCATCAAACAGCCCAGGGGTACTGGGATCTGATGGAAAGCTCCATGTAATCAAACTTCAGGGAGTTAAGAGCTGTCTTCAAAGCCATACAGGTGTTCCAACATCATTTGAAGGGGAAGGATCTGAGAGCCCAATCAGACAATGCCACAACTGTGGCATACATCAACAAGCAGAGGGGAACCAGATCTTTGATCCTGAACAATGAGATTTACAGGAATCTCTTCTGGGCAGAAAGGGATGTGCCCAAGATTTTGGCAGTCCATACAAGAGGGGAACACAATACTCTGGCAGACTCATTGAGCAGGAATTTTGCAAAGCCGGGGGAATGGTCTTTAGACCCAAACATATTTGGGGAAGTCTTGCGGTTGTAGGGTCTCTCCTATATCAACCTGATGGTGACCAGGAGGAACTGGAAACTTCAGACCTTTGTTTCCCTGTACAAGAAAGATCAGCCAGATTTCCTGGATGCCATGTCATTCAGGTGGGATTTTCCCCTAGTTTACATATTTCCTCTGTTGCCCATGATTCCCAGAGTCCCACAGAAGATCCGGCAGGAACAGGTGAATGCCATTCTAATAGCTCCCTTCTGGCCCAAGAGGAGTTTGTTTTTTCTACTTTGGAGAATGGCTCAGTACAGATTCTGGATTCTTCCTCAGACTCCCTCCTTGTTGACTCAGGGAACTGTGACATGCTGTACATGCAATTTTGGGGGAATTACCAATGGTAGGCAGGCAGGCAGGCATGCAGAGGATCTGGAGCATAGAGACAGGGACACCATGTCTTCAGACAAAACACAGATTATTTAGGGCCAATTCTTCCCAACATCAACATAAGGCAGTTCATAAACAGACAGTTCAGGATTATTGTTTGTCCCTTCTTCAAGGCTCTCACCTTCTAGGGTAACTCACACTCAGGTTTCTCCTTAAGCCTTGCTGACACCTCTCAGCACTCATCCACCTGGTCATAACTCCCTCTGCTCCTTGCAGTGGCAGGAGGCACCCCCAGCTCCTCTGGGAGTTCCTAACACAAGCAACCCTCCTGCCCTGTGCCCCGCTCTGAGAGTGATCTTCACTCAGTCAAGGTTCAATCTGTAACTCCAACATCCCTGTGTAATCACACTTCCTTTTATTTGCTGCTCACCTGCAGTCTAATCAGGCAGCTCCCTACAGCTGGCCAAATGAAAACATTAAAGGGAGTTTGGAATGGAGGACCTACCCAATTAACCCTCCATTTACTCCAGGGACCTATTCATTTGGCTTTTTCTAAGCCAGTAACATAAACCCAGCATCACCTGCTGCAAAACCAGGTATTTTACCTGGTGCCATTTGTATCCCACCATTAACACTGGTGGAAAATACACCAAACAATGATCTTTTCCATTGCATCTCTCACAGAACCCTAAGTTGTCAAAATTTGGCTGCACTTCGGATGATGGCCTGGAGACTGATTGGGCCATATTAGAATCTCTGGGTCAGGCTCCTAATGTCATTAACACTCTAATTCAGTCCAGGAAAAAGGTTACTAACAAGGTCTATGCGAGAGTTTGGAGAACCTTTAGGAATTGGTGCTTGAGGAATCAAGTGGAAGATCAATCGTCCATCAACTTTTTGCTTAAGTTTCTCCAAGAGGGATTCGATAAGGGCTTAGCTGTTAACACCATTAAGGTTCAGATTTTTGCCCTTTCCGCACTGTTTAACAAGTCCTTGTCGTCGATTGCTCTTGTTAAGAGATTCGTAAAGGCTATCTCTAGAATTCATCCCAGAAGGTTTCACTCCTGTCCTGCCTGGGATATATCCTTGGTGTTGAACTGTCTGGGCCGCAGCCCATTCGAGCCAATTGAGGATTGCTCTCTAAAATGCTTATCATTCAAGACTCTCTCTTTGGTGACCATTACCTCTGCAAAAAGAATAGGGGAACTTCAAGCCCTATCGATAAGAGAACTGTATCTTACCTTACTGCCCGATCGTGTGGTCCTACGGCCTCTTCCTAATTTTAGACCAAAAGTTTTCTCTATGTCAAACATCAATCAAGAAATTGTGCTTCCTTTTATAACCCAGACTACAGATGAAGACTCTAACCAGCTTCCTCTTCTAGATGTAGGAAGGGAAATCTAGATTTATGTGGAGCAAAGTTTCTTTGTCTCTTTCTCAGGGAAAAACAAGGGTTGCAAACCTTCCAAAATCTCATTATCTAGATCAGTGCTGTCCAACTTCTGTTGTACCGAGGGCCGGAATTTTTCCGACCTACATGGTGGAGGGCCGATAATGGAAGCCAGTTTTGACCACTCCCCTTTTTGAAACCGCACCCGCTTGAAACCACACCCATGTTATCACATGACCATACCCATATTAATGGTTGTAGTACAGCAAAAACCTGCCATACCTGTGTGTGCCATACTCTGCCTTCCCTACCCTGCCTGTGTGTGCCATACTCTGCCTTCCCTACCCTGCCTGTGTGCCATACTTGGCTGGTTTGTGCCATACTTGGCCTGTGTGTGCCATACTCTGCCTTCCCTACCCTGCCTGTGTGTGCCATACTCTGCCTTCCCTACCCTGCCTGTGTGCCATACTTGGCTGGTTTGTGCCATACTTGGCCTGTGTGTGCCATACTCTGCCTGCCCTACCCTGCCTGTGTGTGCCATACTCTGCCTTCCCTACCCTGCCTGTGTGTGCCATACTCTGCCTTCCCTACCCTGCCTGTGTGTGCCATACTCTGCCTTCCCTACCCTGCCTGTGTGTGCCATACTCTGCCTTCCCCACCTTGCCTGCGTGGGCTATACTTTCACTGTGTTTGCCATTCTTGGTTGGTTTGTGCCATACTCTGCCTGTGTGTGCCATACTCTGCCTTCCCTACCCTGCCTGTGTGTGCCATACTCTGCTTGCCCTATGATGCCTGTGTGTATGGCACACGCAGGCAGCATACAGTGACACAATGCTGGCACTGCTCCTACAGTCTGCACAATAACTATATATTAAAAAACTTTTTAATTGCAGTACCACCTCAGTATATTTTCTTTTTGTAGTGTGCAGGGATTATTTGTGGGTTTCTACTGCTCCTGAGGTGTGAACAGGGGAACAATGGGGGTGATTACAGCCTGAGCCTGAGGTGTGAACACTGCAGGGGGTGAACAATGCAGAGATTAAAAAGTGTGAACAACACAGGGAATTACATATTTAAACAATACAGCCTGATTACAGCCTGAATCTGAGGTGAGAACCATGCAGGGGGGCAGTTAATCACAGTACTGATACCATTTAAAGCTTACACAAGAGTAAGCCATCAAAGCAGCCAGACAGGTGGGGGGCCACACAGAGGGGGGCCGCCAGTTGGACAGCACTGATCTAGATGGATTAAGGAGACCATTCAGATGGCATATATTAAAGATGACCGTATACCACCTTTTCGGGTTCCACAAGAAACATATCCACTTCATGGGCAGAACGTGCTAATGTCTCCATGGAAAACATATGCAGGGCAGCTACCTGGAGTGCTCTAAATACCTTTATGCAACATTACAGAGTGGATGTCTTAGCTTCTCAGGAAGCTTTCTTTGGCAGGAAGATTATCCCGAAGGCGACATTACCAGAGCCCGCCCTTAAGCTTGCTAATTCTCATGGTTGCTGCCGTATGGGACATAAGGGAATTAGTAAATTTATATTTACCCAAATGTACTTTTCCCTTTGTCCCTTCGGCAGCAAAAGTGCCCCCCCCCATTCGGTGTGTACTTGTTTATTCACTGAGGCCTTACGCTACTAACCCTTTTTTTATAGGAATGAATTAATCAAACTTTATTGTTCCACTTGTCCTACCAAAAAGGGAGGAAAATAAATCTCAGGGTTGCTGCCAAAGGGACTAAGGGAAAAGTAAATTTTGGTAAGTATAAATTTACTAAATTATCTCTATATGTAAGGTACCAGCAAGGGGCCTGACACAGGGAATCAGCATTCTCATTGGTCACTTCTTTTATATTTATAATGAAGTTTTTGATCAGTTGAATTCTCATTGGTGAATTGTCTTGCTTCTATAATAATGTTTTTTGGCAACTTCTATAACAAAACTAGGGGGCGCAGTGGGACAGTGTTATGGTTGGTTTACATCCCCTTTATATTGTATTCATTATGCAGTTACACCGCTATATGAGAAATCTGCACTTCAGTGATCCCTGGGGAACAGAAACTCATTATAAGGAGTTCAGAGACATTCTCAGGGAATATTGGATCATAAACTACTTCTATTACTATGATTTGGGTATTTATAGAAACTTTGTTGGAATAATTGTGCTGTCAGAATCCCAACCCAAAATTCAAATTAACATCCAAGAAATAATCTGGAAGAAGAATCAGGTAGGAATGAGAATTTCCATTTCTTTCTATTCCCACTCGCCCCTCACCATTCTAATATTTCTATTTAATGGAATAAAATGACAATTCTGAACATAAAGACATTATACAGGCAGTGAGGTTTGAATGCAGAATATTAAACATATTAGCACATACCTACAGTATATTAAGGGTAACACCTCTCTACTTATATTGAAGTAATTGCCCCCTAAATGCCCCAACCTCATCCAACTTCAGGGTCTCACATAAACTACACAGCCCTGACCCAGTCCTTATATACATACACATACACGCTTCTATTATATCAGCCAATGCTGCTCTTTGCAATGAGTTGTGAGGCCTCGGTTGCCCAGAAACTGATCCACGTTCCTATTTGGTACATTTGCTAAATTGCACCGGGGCAGTTACTTATTGCAGCCAATCACTTTTGGTTTGTAACTTGGTATTCTGACTAAAACATATTATTATGCCTAGATTTTATTTAAATTTTATAGTGACTTCTATCATTTTACCAGTTGCCTTATTCTAGTCTGGATATTACTATTATTTTTTTTAATTTAGTTGTACTATATTATATTAATATCCAGGGAAATTTTAATGATTTTTTTTCAAAAATCCACATGATTTTTGGGACTTTAATTTCCCTTTTATATTAAGTGAAAATCTTCCCTAAACCTAACGAGGCAGATTTACTAACACAGGTACTAAGTTGCACTAGCGCAGCGACCCTGCAATAATCATGCAAATTACAAAGTGAAACAAAAGATCTGATTGGTTGCTATAAGTAATAGCACTAGTGCATTTTCAATTCTTCTTTACAGACTGTGAAATCCCAGTGTTCTGCAAACTGCCCTCCTGGCTCCAGAAAAATACCAGGGGAATCAGCGGTGCCCTGCTGCTATGCCTGTGTGCCCTGCTCCCATGGGGAGATCTCTAATGGAACAGGTACTGAGTCCTAATAATAATAATAATAGCAGCAGCAGCAATGAGTAGGATGTTTCCTACCCTTTCCTTCTGTTACATATTCAGTTACACACTCTTCCACTGTAATTTTTTAACTTAATATCTAATTTTTTCATTTCATCCTCTCCCACTGCCCTTCCTCCCCTCCCACTGCCCTTCCTCCCCTCCCACTGCCCTTCCTCCCCAAATATCTTTTCCCTTGTTCCCACCCCCACCCTGTGCTCTGCTTGTACCACTTACTGTCACTTTCCATCTCTTTCCTGCTCTCACAGTTCCACTCATACTATAACAACAATAATGGTTGTAGGATGCATATTGGAGGTCTAGGCTGATATTAACATATATATGTGATAGAAATAATATTCTTTCACTTTTGTTACAGATATGGAAAATTGTCTCAAATGTGAAGACACTGAGTGGCCAAATCAGGAGAAGACCCTGTGTATTGAGAAACAAATAGAATTTCTTTCCTATGCTGGTGATCCCCTAACTCTAATTTCTATTATCTCATCTGTAATCCTTTTTATAATAGCAGCAGTTATACTGGGAATCTTTATTTCATTCCGAGACACCCCAGTAGTGAGAGCCAATAATCACACTCTGAGCTTTATTCTCCTTGTCTCCATCAAGCTGAGCTTCCTCTCTGTGTTTCTGTTCCTCGGTCGCCCTGTGGATATAACCTGCATGCTCTGGCAAACCTCCTTTGGGATCACCTTCTCCATAGCTGTGTCTTGTGTCCTGGCCAAGACTCTCATGGTTTCCATTGCATTCAAAGCCACCAAGCCAGGGAGTCCCTGGAGAAAATGGGTTGGGGTAAAACTGGCAAATGGGCTTGTTTTTATTTGCTCATTAATTCAGTTTCTGATTAGTGTTATCTGGTTGGTCATTGCACCCCCTTATGTGGAGCACAACACACATTCTGAACCTGGAAAAATCATCATTCAGTGCAATGAGGGCTCAGCCATTGGCTTCTATATTGTCCTCTCCTACATGGGACTGTTGGCATCTGTGAGCTTCATTGTAGCTTTCTTGGCTCGGAGCTTACCGGACAGTTTTAATGAGGCCAAGTACATCACTTTCAGCATGCTGCTCTTCTGCAGTGTTTGGATCACAATGATCCCGGCCTATCTGAGCACCAAAGGCAAATACATGGTGGCAGTGGAAATATTTGCCATCATCTCTTCATCCTGTGGCCTTCTCTTCTGTATATTCCTACCCAAATGTTACATTATTATATTCAAACCAGAGCGCCAGTGGTTGTACCAAGCTATGGAGCTATTTCCTTATGGGCGGCTCTATGGCCGGGGATAAATACAAGGCTAAGTTGCTCCCACTCTCTCCCTGCCCCTGGGTATTTAATGTGGGCTGTCGTACAGAGGGCAGATATGGTCCGACTGCAAGTGGTTGAGAATGATCCCTAAGGGATATGAATTTGCTCCCCTTAGTGCTCCTGCACTGGCAGTAGGGGCAGGTAATTAGTAATTTGCTGATATGGGAATTGATTTCATATAAATCAATGTTTTGTTACATTTGGCAAAAACCATCTTTTCTACTGAAATTGGAGGTGCCCTCTGGGCCTGATGTCATTAAAGCAAAAAATATATTATTCTCTCTTCCTACAACTTCAACAAGCAACTCCGCTTCTTTCCTGTATTCTGTCACAGATTGTCAGGCTGTGGGACTGACATTCCCCATTAAAAACACTGGCAATTTTAAAACTGGATCTCAACATTTAAATACTCATGAATTCAAGCTGTATGCTCAGTGTGTTTCAGCTATGACCAAGCAAAAACCTTTTAAAATAAAGTCTTATAGTGAACGCAATCTTGGCATTGTGTAGGGAAGATAATAAAAGCTGTATATGCAGTAAATATGTATGTAACTATGGGTATTATTAGTTATATGGTGCTACTTGTACACACAGCGCTGTACAGCAGAACAAACCAACATCAGATGGATCAGAGGATCTAACCATGTTTCCAACAAATCATATATCAGTTTACAATTCCTATAGTTATTTAAACCAATGGCATAAGTTGGCTGCACTCATGGGCAGATCTGACTTGTCCATGACTGGGTTATCTTTCAATCAATTTAATTCAAATCTAGTTACATTTTTATTTCTTTGGAACATTTAAATGAAAAGAAATATCCAACTCTATACAGATTTAGAACATGGCGCACAGAGACAATTATGGACGTTGCCTGTAGGGAGCACTCACAAGGGGACACTGGGTTTTATAAAAATGTATTTACTTGCTGGATTTACAAACAACACAAAAGAACTATCAATGGGCAGTGAGTATAAGGGCACATATAAATACAGCCACCCTGTCAGAGAGCATTAGCTTGAGAACACATTATATGGGGATACAGCTACGTAAACAGCAGAGAGGGAAATGATACATTGTGCATGGATTCCTACCAGAGAGCTCTTATCTGATCAGCTGAGAGTGATATTCTGCTTGGCAGCTATATGGGTAACTCCCTGCAGTACTGAGCTGAGTGGGTCAGACTCACCGTGCCGCGGTCACATCACCAAGCCTGAGTATGAATACAAATACATTCAGGATGGAGATATCATCATTGGAGGAGTGTTCACTGTGCACAGTAACATAAAATATGTTTATAATGGACCTGTTACATCCTTACCCCTCTGCACAGTGTGAGTGATTTTGTGTTTATTCCACTAACAAATGAAGAGGTTAAGGGAAAGATTTTTGGGGGCCTCCAATAAAGAATCATACAAAGCTGGCAAAATATCACACTGTAATGTTTTCATGTTTCTGCCATAGAAGATATGTTGTTTCTGCCCTCTCTCTTTTCTAGTACATACACTATTTCTAATTTTTATTGCACTCTGTGTGTCTGTAATATGCAATGAGTGGGAATGTAGTGAAATGCATTAGCGCTAAAGGGAAGAAGCAACAGTGGGGACACAGAAATACATTATAAATATGACACAAAAGCTATTTGTTGCCCTGAACATTATGTACTAAGAGCAAATCTAAGTGAAATAAATGTTGGATCTATTGGGGTTGCCATTTAATGTAAAAAGTGACAGTTTTTCTGCAAACTGTTCCCCAATATGGTACAAATTGTCAGCTGAAAACTAAACATTTCTAGATGGATAACAGGCAATATCTTCCCACAGGCCTTTTTTAGCTCGGTATAAGCAAATCCGCACCTTCCTCTTTGCTATTGATGAGATCAACAGGAACCCGGATCTGTTACCCAACATCACCCTGGGATACCGTGTATATGATTCCTGTGGGGATCCCCGTCTCGCTATAGGGAGTGCCCTGCAGATATTATCTGGCCCTGGGAATGTGGTGCCTAATTACTCCTGTAGGGGCAAAGGGGAAATTGGTGGATTTATTGGAGATCAGTCCTCACTCACATCCCTGCCTATAGCCCAGCTGCTGGGTGTATATGGATACTCACAGGTACGTTTATTAATGTGCTAATGTCACTCTGAACCTTCACAACCAAAGTTCTACATTTTTCTGTTTTAGGCTGTGAGGGGCTGTGTGAGATCTACTGATACAACTGAAAGAAACCATAATGCTTTGGCTGGGGAAGATAGTAATAATTTCTGTTACAAATCTTAGCAGTAAGTCAGAAACGTTGACTCTTAATTTAAAAACTCTGCCTGTGGTTCCAGTCATGTTGCAGTTGGTCAGAATCAGGAATATGTGGGGGGGACTGTGATACACAAAGTGACCAAAAATCTCACTTATTTGTGCAGTAAATAATTCTGAAATTCAGTCAGATATAAGCAATAATCTAACAACCCTCTGTTTATAAGCAGTGCTGGGATTTCCCATTTCTCATTGGCTAGAGAAATATTCCCTGATAGTTAACCCTTTTAACGCCAAGCACGTAGCTCCTACGTGCTGGCATAAAAAGACGTTAGGCGCCACGCACATAGGAGCTATGTAGGGGCTTAATCCAAGCGCAGAGAACGAGCACAGGATAAAGAACCCACTAGAGAACAAGCAGAGGGGGGTAACTGGTGACCCCTGGGGCGCGATCGACCAGGGGCCACACAGGAAATGCCAGCTCTCTCTCTTCTTGTCTGCGCTCCCCTTCTCTGCTTCCCCCTTTGCTCTCCGCTTCCTGTGCTGCCCACTGAGGATTCTTCTGCAGCAGCTGCTGCTGTCCCTGTGATTGCTGTCTCCCACCATCGATCTCCAGCTCCTAGAACTGGGGTAGGTGCCACATACACACACAAACACACATACATTTTTGGGGAATTTGGGGGGGTTTCACACCTTCGCAGCAATCACACTTACTTGCACACACACACACATGCACATAAAACACATTCTGCCATGCGTACACACACACTTACACACCTATGTAATTTTGTTGCATTGTTTTTATTCTTGCCTGAACAAAAATGTTGTATTGCCATTGTGGATAGCGTATTCGCTAACCGCACTACACAATACCTTTTGTGTATTATTTTGGTGTTTTTTTTACATTTTCTGTGATTTTGGTACATTTTTAGTCATTTTATTGCATTTTTAAGCCATTTTATTGCATTTTCAGTTATGCATAGTTGTTGTTCGCTTGACTTTGTATGTAAAAGTAATTTGCCCAAGCCAAAATACTCAAACTGTGATTCTGACTGCAGATATCAATAGGAAAAGAAAAACATTGATTTTAGTTTTTATTTTTTTGGATTTTAGCAATTTTATTGCATTTCACATTGTTCTTTGTACTTGCATAATGGGCATCAGACTGTTCAGTAGACCCCTGGCGTTCATATTTAGAGTGTTTTATGTTGGTATGTTATGAAATGTGGGGTAGATAATGGGGCAAAATGCAAGCTTTGTGACGATTTTCAGAAATATTATAAAAACCATTCTGTTTAGCATAGCTTTGTAGTTTGGTAGTTTGCAGTAGAAAGATGTATTTACCCATTTTTATTTTGTCAGAATGTATACTTTCAGAAAATGTATGGTTTTCTAGGGTCTCTCTACTAGTAGGGGGTCTTATGGCACATAATACACATACCAGGTGCAAAAACTGCACGAGCCGGAACGTAATTCGTGAAAATTCATATGCACTATTTTCATTTGGGTGCCGCTGTAGTCCGCATAGTTTGGTAAATCTATGCATATAGGGCATCAAACTGTTCAGTAGACCCCGGGCATTAATATTTAGAGTGTTTTATGTTGATATGTTACAAATTGTGGGGGTACATAATGAGGTAAAATACAAGCTTTGTGATGATTTTCAGAAATGTCACAAAAACCGTTCTGTTTAGCATAGCTTTGTAGTTTGGTAGTTTGCAGTAGAAAGATGTATTTACCCATTTTTGTTTTGTCAAAATGTGTACTTTCAGAAAATGTATGGTTGTGTAGGGTCTCCATACTGTTAGGGGGTCTTACGGCACATAATACACATACCGTGTGCAAAAATTGCACTAGCCAGAGCATCATATGTGAAAATTCATATGCACTATTTTTATTTGGGTGCCCCTGTACTCCGCATAGTTTGGTAAATCTATGCATATTGGGCATCAAACTGTTCATTAGGCCTCTGGTGTTCCTATTTTGGGTGATTTTCCTTTGTATGTAAGAATTTGTGTGAGATAAATGCGGCAAATTGCAACATTTTTAGGAGATTTTCTGAAATGTCATACAAACCACTAACTTTAGGAAAGCTTTGCAGATTGGTACTTTGGTGTAGAAAGGACTCTTTACCCATGTTGGATTTGTCAGAACGTGTACTTTCCAAAAATATATGGTTTTCAGGGGTCACCCTACATTTCTGCAGTTTCTATCCCACATACAACTGCCATGTGCTTTGATAAACCTATGTACAGTGGGCATCAAACTGTTCAGTAGACCTCTGGGGTTCATATTTAGGGTGTTTTATCTTGGTACATAATGACCTATAGAAAATAAGATGCTGCATATTGGAGGTTTGAGGTGATTTTTGGAAAAAATCGGCAAACTTAGGAAACATTTGCGGCTGTGTACTTTGGAGTAGAAAGACACGGGTACCCATTTTAGATTTCGGGAAATGTGTACTTTCCAAAAATATATGACTTTCTGGGGTGAGTGTACTTTTTACTAGCTTTATCCCACATATAATGATGTAAATGTGTTGATTTTGCAGAAGCTGAAATAACAGAAATGATTGATCATATGGGGGTATGTTCACATTGGGGCCCCTACATGCCACATACTTAGGTAAATCTATACATATTGGGCATCACACTGTTCAGTGGACCCCTGGCGTTCAAATTTAGGGTGTTTTATCTTGGTATACATTTACAAATAGATATGGCACAGCCTCTACCTGGCCTTTAACCAGGTCTACCCCCTGGATCTGTAATTAGTTGTTCCATGCAAAAGCCCAAAGATCTACGTATCAACACTGCTAAACCTCTGGAGTATGAGGAGTATACTGCATGATACATTATTGGCACCCAGTGTCTTTTTAGTGCCCTAATTCACTGTCCTGTTAATTAGTGTGTTTGCCTTTACACCTTCTGCCCCAATTTCTCCCCATGTATAATGTGCATTAGAGGGGTAATTAGAAGGTAACAGGCTCCTCAGCAACAAATTAGTTTTTAAATTGAACTGCTTTTTTTAAGCTTTAATAGAAGAAAATAAGAATTTCGTTCTGCTTTACAGCCATGCAACACATTTTCCCATGATGCTCCTGGTTGATAATATTATTGGTGAGTCTTTAATTGGTTAATTCAAAGCAGTGTAAACTTTATTCCTTACAGACCATGGGGAGGCGTATTTGTCACAATTTGTGAAAGGTTTTATTCTTGGTTCCAACAAACTTGAAATGGTACCAAACTCGAAGGATTGCTTATTTATTTAACAAACTTGATCAAATTAAACCTTGGGAAAAAAAACTCAAATACATCTATTCTTCTCATCTTTTTTAAATGGTTTATAAACTGTCAAAGAAAAAAAAAGTGCAAGCTTTTAGAAACTGAAGTTTCAGTTTCACTCAAGTTTTTTCTTTATAAATTATCGAGTTCAAATTCATACGTTTTAGGGTGAAAAAACTGTGGTAAAAATTCAAATTCAAAGGTTGTTAAATCGACCCTGCAGAGTCAGCGTGTCTTCCCTACTGGCGCATTGTGTGCCCATCACCCAGCGCTTTGTTATTTATATAAACTCCTCCACTCAACTACAAGTCTTAAAGGGGTGAGGGAATTCTGCCTACTCTTATTATTATATACTTTCCCCACAAATACATAAATGGAATAAAAATGTGCATTTGGCAATGTAATAATGTTCCCTACACAGTTTACTGCATTGTCAAAATTAATAGGGTATTGAACATTTTTAATATCTGGTTTATTTAAGTTTATTTGGGCCAAGAAAGAAGAGGTGAGCAGCAGTGTAAATGATAAATTACACAAAGGTCATAGGGCTAAGCCCCCCCAAACCTGCTTGGCACCTTGAAAGAAACAAAAAAAACCTCACTCCGTTTCTGCCCTGTCCTAGAAATCTTCTCTACTAATGAGCAAATCTGTCCCGTTTTGCTTCGCCATAAAATTCATGAAACGGCAAGTAAGTTTGCAAAACGCATTTGTCTCGCAATTTATTTGTCATCCGCCTCTTTTTTTGTTGCCACGCCTATTTTTGACGCGACCACGCCCAGTGTTGATGCAACTGCCCCCATTTTGATGCGCACCAAAACAAAATCCGCATAGCAAATTTTTCCTCTGCGAATTTTCAAGGAAGTTTCGCTAAACATTTTGCCAATGGCGAAATGCAGAATTTTACTGCAAATCCATGCCTGGCGAAAAAATTTGCTCATCACTAATCTTGTTCCTGCAAAAAAAAAAAAAAAAAGTCACCCTCCACCTATGAGAAAGATTTAGGAAGAGTAGGGGAAAGTAGGGCTGGAGAGGGAGAAGAGGAGAGCAAACACTGTCATATCACCAATATAAATAGATGTACAGGTATGGGACCCCTTATCTGGAAACCCATTATCCAGAAAAAGCCTGTCTCCCATAGACTCCATTTTAATCAAATAATTCAGAATTTGAAAACTGATTTCCTTTTTCTCTGTAGAAATAAAACAGTACCTTGTAATTGATCCCAACTAAGATATAATTACCCCTTATTGGGGCAGAACAGCCCTATTGGGTTTATTTAATGGTTAAATGATTCCCTTTTCTCTGTAATAATAAAACAGTACCTGTACTTGATCCCAACTAAGATATAATTACCCCTTATTGGGGCAGAACAGCCCTATTGGGTTTATTTCATGGTTAAATGATTCCCTTTTCTCTGTAATAATAAAACAGTACCTGTACTTGATCCCAACTAAGATATAATTACCCCTTATTGGGGCAGAACAGCCCTATTGGGTTTATTTAATGGTTAAATGATTCCCTTTTCTCTGTAATAATAAAACAGTACCTGTACTTGATCCCAACTAAGATATAATTACCCCTTATTGGGGGCAGAACAGCCCTATTGGGTTTATTTAATGGTTAAATGATTCCCTTTTCTCTGTAATAATAAAACAGTACCTGTACTTGATCCCAACTAAGATATAATTACCCCTTATTGGGGGCAGAACAGCCCTATTGGGTTTATTTAATGGTAAATGATTCCCTTTTCTCTGTAATAATAAAACAGACTAAGATAAGATATAATTAATCCTTATTGGTGACAAAACAATCCGTTTGGGTTTAATTACTGTATAAATAATTTTTTCAGTAGACTTAAGGTAGGAGTTCTAAATTATCCGGAAAACTATAGATCCCAAGTATTCTGGATAATGGGTCCCATACCTGTATGTTGATTGTATCCTTGTAAAAGGATCAGTAAACAGGCAGTAAATATTCCATGTTCTCTCTGTACTCTCCCATAAAACCTTCCCTTTGTTGCTATAGTTTATACAACAGCAGTGGCCACTCCATGTTGTAGCTCCCATCTTCCCTATCTACAGTCAGGTGATCCCAGTGGTGGCCAATGGTGACAAATATTAAGGCAGGGCGAGGCAAGAGGAATGACTAATATTGCAGTAAAGGGTAAGTAATACACATACTGTAGGTGGAAGAGATACAAACTGCCCCCTCACATTAGGTGACAGTAAATATCACAGCCAGCGCCTCTATTCACAGGAAACCCTAAGTTAGATAAGGATAATTAACGAATCATTTGTATGTTTTTAATGGGAGATATTTGTGTAGCAGATGTTCTTACCTTTAATGGAATCTATTGTTCACTTTGGTGTAAACCATCACGTATGATGCTGATAACAGGACGGAGCACTATTGTATTATTTTGAGCCTCCCGTACCACATGTTGTAGCCTCGGCTTGTGTGTGTTACAGAGAACGCTTCCGGCATTTTGGGTTAGAAAATTATCTCCACCAATAGAAAGGGTAACCATTTGGGTGTTTGTTAGAATTAATCCTTATGAAAAATTTATAATGAAACAGTAGAATTCTTAACAGATAAAAGTGAGTATAGGATTGAACAGAGGGGAAGACTTTATGTAGTTGGGCAGCTTGAATGTATTGCAATATATGGGCAAACTATCCCTGTTTTGTTTAAAGGGGGGGTATTGCTTGGTAGCTTAATGCACACAATGGGTTAATGCCCTATATATATTGGTAATGGGGGAATGCAGAGGGGCTCTTGTCTTTGTTTGTTTAAAATTATAAGTATTGATAATTCAGGATATGAATTCAAGCAGCCTAAATCTCATTTTTGTTGTGATTTAAAGTATCAAATTAATGGTCTTAGAAAGGGGTTCCAAAGCCTGAAACTGAAACGTCCCAGCTTATCAGAGAGCCCGTTATACAAGGAGGCAGCTACATAAACATAGGGGAGGTATATGATACAGTCTACATGGCTTTCACCCCAAGCCGCTAATATTATGTTTCTAGCTGTATGGGGAACCTATGGGATGAGTCTAAGAACAAGTAAATACATTTAAGATGGAGACATGATGATTAGAGGAGGAGCTACAAATGTCTGCCAATGTAAGTGATTGGTTCAGCTCTGTACAGTTCCTGGGAAAGTCGGGATACCCAACGATAAGCGTTGGCGGAAAATTCTACAAACTGATTCTGATGATTTTATTGTAGCCCACTTTAGAAGATACTGCTGTGCTGCTACCTGCTGAGATCTGACTGTTTCTTGGCGCTAACATGATCCTGAGCCCCCCGCTTACTATGGGGAACAGATGTTGCTGTACTATTTGGCGTGCCTCCACCCAGGATAGGGATAGCTTGAACTGTAACTCCCCTTGTACTTATATTTTGGGGACTCCCAGCACTCCTGGCACTCTGCCCCCTCCCTGGGGTAGTTGCTTACCAGGCAGAGTGGATCCTCCAGATGATGATCCTCCCGCCAGATGATTCTCCTTATATCGGTTCCCTCCAGTACGCGCGCCAGGAGACCCTCTCTATAGGGCTCTCCCCGGTACTCCCGCCAAGCGGACACCCCCTTGAGACTTCACCCCGGTACTCTCACTCGGCTACCCCTTGGATTAGGCAAATCTCCTATTACTTCCACTTAGTTCCCTGACTCCAGCAATGAGTGCTGGGAGATCTTAATCTCATCTAATCTCCTGTAGGGGCCAAGCTGCCCAGCTAAAGCCTATCTACCACTCCTAGAGCGGCCTATAACAGTTAGCTCTCTAACTATGCACTGGCCTGTCACTAGCCTCTAGCCAGAGGGGTCCCAGGCAGGAAGACCTGACAGCACATGGCTGCACAGCCTTATATACTGTGTGCACCACCCTGTGGCCATAACCTTGAACTGCAGGGAAGCTAACTCTCTGTTAACTATTTTAGTGCCAAACCACCCAAGGTGTTCCTCTATTAAAATACTACCCTCTCTTGGGGTCTATCCTGGGGGTAACCATCCTAGGGGACCCAATTTTTGGGGATCCCTTCATTATTCCTGCCAAAACTGTAAGAGCGATACTTCTGTAAATTCAATAAATGTGCTGATGTGGTTTTACCCAATGGGAGCCCCTTCTTTTATGCTTATTTGTACATTTCTGCCTGTTTGGGACCAGCAGATAAGGAGGCAGCACCCCAATATTTATTGGAGCCATCAAATTACTTGGAGCATTTGGACTTTTGGACTTTGTTTCTATGTACTTTGGTTCTGCTTATAATACCAGTAAGTGCCCCTATTGAGTTTACATAAAGTGAGTGATTTGCCTTTCATTCCCCTTCAGTTTCAAGTTTTTCATTCACCAAAAAAACAAAGTGTCGAAGAGAAGAGAACTTTTAATAGAGTATAAAAATGTTATTTTTAAATGAACAGTAAAGGCAAAAAACAAAATTTGATTTGGGCCTCAGAGATACAGATGCCCAGCCCAGCGAGCAGGCTCAGGTCAGCCACCAGCGATCCTTCATTAGGCTGATTGCAAGCTCCTTGGCAAGAACCAGATGTGTGTAATGGTAAGGAATGGGACTGATCATGAGAATGGTTATACGTCTGAATCTGAGGAGGGTTTTTTTTATATATAATCGGTATATTTTAAAAATTAAGAAATTAAAAAATCCCCCACTGATGTGTCTGTATTCAGACATTTTAAAGAAGCCAACCGATCAAACACAATATGTTCTGCCCTCACCACGTGTTCCCCTGGGGCAGTGAGTAGCCGGACATACAGCTAAACCTTCCCACACTCCCATAAAGAGACCCAGGGGGAAATCTGTTCAACTTTACTGGGAGATTGTGGAAATAGAGGTGAAACTGTAACAAATAGAACAAAATTCAATGAGTGAGTTGCAATAAAAGACAACTACGTTGATAAAACTACAGCAACATGGGTACAAATGCTGGCAGTAATTATATACAGGGTCTCTGAGGTGCTGGCAGCTCTAGAGGTGATTTAGTACAGGTTTTCTGCCCATATACTTACCAGCGATGGTACCATGGGGGAGAAGGTGGATATGGGGTGCTTCTTCCACAGCATGGGCTACAAAATGGGGTCTGAACTCCCACAATGCACTGTAATAAGTCACATGTCAGGAGTATGGGAGTTCCATAGGGTCAGAGCCTCCACAGAAAATGAATACCTGCATTTACAGCAAACAGCCAGCAGAGGGAGTTCACTGCTAATGAGCAACAATAAACAACAAGATGATGGGAGCTTATGCTGGAGACATAGTTACATAGTTACATAGTTACATAGGGTTGAAAAAAGACCTGTGTCCATCAAGTTCAACCCATCCAAGTAAACCCAGCACACCTAACCCACACCTACCAATCTATACACTCACATACATAAACTATAAATACACCACTAGTACTAACTGTAGATATTAGTATCACAATAGCCTTGGATATTCTGATTGTTCAAGAACTCATCCAGGCCCCTCTTATAGGCATTAACAGAGTCTGCCATTACCACATCACTAGGAAGGGCATTCCATAACCTCACTGCCCTCACCGTGAAAAACCACCTACGCTGCTTCAAATGGAAGCTCCTTTCCTCTAATCTAAAGGGGTGACCTCTGGTGCGTTGATTGTTTTTATGGGAAAAAAGAACATCCACCAACTGCCTATAATCCCCCCTAATGTACTTGTACAGAGTAATCATGTCCCCTCGCAAGCGCCTCTTTTCCAGAGAAAACAGCCCCAACCTCGACAATCTCACCTCATAGTTTAAATCTTCCATCCCCTTAACCAGTTTAGTTGCACGTCTCTGCACTTTCTCCAGCTCATTAATATCCTTCTTAAGGACTGGAGCCCAAAACTGCACTGCATACTCAAGGTGAGGCCTCACCAGGGACCTATAAAGGGGCAAAATTATGTTCTCATCCCTTGAGTCAATGCCCTTTTTTATACAAGACAGCACTTTATTTGCTTTAGTAGCCACAGAATGACACTGCCTGGAATTAGACAACTTGTTATCAACAAAAACCCCTAGATCCTTCTCCATTAAGGATGCCCCCAACACACTCCCATTCAGTAGATAGTTTGCGTTTATATTATTTCTACCAAAGTGCATAACTTTGCACTTATCAACATTGAACCTCATTTTCCAGTTTGCTGCCCAGTTATCTAATTTTGTCAAATCGCTCTGCAAAGCGGCACATCCTGCATGGAACTTATAGTTTTGCCCAATTTAGTGTCATCAGCAAAAATAGAAACAATACTGTCTATGCCCACCTCCAGGTCATTAATAAACAAGTTAAACAGCAAAGGCCCAAGGACTGACCCCTGCGGTACCCACTAACCACACTGGTCCAATTAGAAAATGTTCCATTTACCCCACTCTTTGTACTCTATCCTTCAGCCAGTTCTCTATCCAATTACAAATATTATGTTCTAGGCCAATATTCCTTAATTTGATCATTAACCTTCTGTGAGGTACTGTATCAAACGCTTTAGCAAAGCCCAAGTAGATGACATCAACTGCCATTCCAGCATCAAGGTTCCTACTCACCTCCTCATAAAAGGCAACTAAATTAGTCTGGCAAGATCTGTTACGCATAAAACCATGCTGGCACAAACTAATAGTATTGTGAACTGCAATGTATTCAAGTACCCTATCCCTTATTACCCCTTCCAGAAGTTTTCCTACTACTGATGTCAGACTAACAGGCCTATAGTTTTCAGGCTGAGAACGGGATCCCTGTTTAAATAACGGCACCACATTAGCAATCCGCCAGTCTCTTGGCACCATGCCAGACCTCAATGAATCCTGAAAAATTAAGTGAAGAGGTTTGGCAATCACAGCGCTCAGCTCATTTAATACCCTGGGATGAATCCCATCCGGCCCTGGACCTTTGTTTACCTTTACATGTTCAAGTCTCTTTTGAATTTCCTCCCGAGTGACCCATGCGTCAGTAGCTAAATTACTAGAACATGACACAATAGATGGTACTAGAAGTCATTTATCTGCTACAAAGGGAGATGAGGTGCAGACCCTTAATTTTCATGCCAACATGGTGTGGGGTTTGTTTGCGAATTCAAAATATTTTTGCTTCATTCTCATCAGCACATTTACAGCTTTGGCTGCTAAAAACTGTGTTAGGTCTGCTCTAAGCAGGTTAATATGGGCCCAAAGTTCTGGCTTAGGGATCTGTTTATGCTGAATAGTTCGGTCACGCTCCTTCTTTGCTAAGGAGGCTATATGTATAAGTAAGCCTTTGATCACTGCTTAGTTGGCATCCCAGCGTATGGCTAGTCATGTGTTTGCAGGGTTATTATCCTGGATGTGACCCTTTAGGGCTTTCTGAATTATTTCTCAAGTGGACTGGTCGGTGAAAAGGAACTTATTCATCCTCTATTGGCCTCTCTCCCTTAATAAGTCCCATCCCTCAAAGATCACCCCCACCATCTCATAGTCTGACCATGTGATATCATGTAGTCTGGCACATTAGCTACCTGGGTGGAGTTAGTGAATACAAAACCGGTGTGGGAATAAGTGTTTTGTACCATCGCACAATAAGTGAGGTCTCTCTCCAGTGAGTGATTTTCCCTCCATATGTCAACCAAAGCTAAGGATTTAAGGTGTTTATCCAAGTGCAGGGTATAACTGGAAACCTCTGGGGGGTGTTTTGCTCCCAGGATGTCTCTGGTTCTGTCAATATTGTTGTGTAGAATAGTGTTGAAATCGCTCCCAACCACCAGTCTTCCCTCTAGAACCTCAGCCAGCTTGCTGAACAAAGAGTTAAAGAAGGCAGTTTTCCTGGTATTAGGCGAATATATAGAGGCAATAGTGACCAGTTGGTTTTGTACCATGCCTGTTATTATAACATAGTGACCCTCCCAATATACTAATTTGCTCTGAAGCTGGAATTTAACATGTTTATGTATCAGGACGACCCCTCCTTTGGATTTCATGTCCCCATTAGAAGAATGCCAGGTAGGGTATATTTTCCTCATATACTTGGTGAAGATGAAACATCAGCTTTGTTTTTGGTATGTATTTTGGCCATTTTGCATTTTCTTGGGCAGTTAAGCCCTCTGGTTTCTTTTTCCAATTATTACCCTTCTTATTTCAACTGCCGAGTTCTAGGAAGAAGCTAATTACTTCCCATAGTACATATTGGTAGCAATGAGAGAATCTGTTCCATTTTTCTTTCGCGAAAAATTAGCAAAATGTTAAAAATTTCTATACAGCCATTGGAGTCTATTGTCAAAATAAAGCACACGTGTGTCAAAAGGATAAAAATTAGAGCATGAACTGACACTATTCTCTTCTCAAGATACTTGTGCCCAATCATGTTCCTTAGTGACCAGGGCCAAGCTTGATAGCAGTCATGTAGCCTGTTAGCCTGACACAGTTATGATTGCACAGGAAATCCAGAATGGCCTTCAGCCATGATCTGGCAGTAATTTCAGGGCCCCCCCAGCAGCTTGTACCCACGGACCTAATAAAGTTGCTTTGAGTAAATAGGAAACTAATGGCGTCCCTACTATGAAAAACCTGCACCAACTTGAGCCCAGTTGGCCAAAATGACTGCTAATTTGCATCCTATTTGCGCATCCCTTGTGAGTTGCATCAGACTCCTCTTAGCGAGGAACCTGCAATGTAACAATGTGGTGTAACTATGTGTTGGTGGTAACAAAAACAGCTATTTGCATCCAAATAATGCTCATTGCACATACTCTGGTAAATAATCAGATGGACTAGAGGATCTAATCATGTTTTCTGGTTTATGGAGCTGTTTCCAACAAATGCTCTATTCATTCTACAGTATCTATAGTTCCTCAAACCAATGGCATAAGCCGGCTACACTCATGGGCAGGTCACCTGATCAGGCTGACAAATGAATTGAATTTACCCTAAGCTATCAGTTGCGGGTAAGATATCAGCAGACACCTTACAAGCAGTTTAATTAAAATCCAGTTACATTTTTATTTCTTTGGAGCATTGAAGTGAAAAGAAACACGTTTATCCAACTCTATATTAGATTTAGACCTAATAGATAATAGATTTAGAACATTGCACACAGAGACAGTTATGGACGTTGCCTGTAGGGAGCACTCACAAGGGGACACTGGGTTTTATAAAAATGTGTTTATTTGCAGGATTTATAAACAGCACAGAAGAATCAGCTACGTAAACAATGGAGAGGGAAATGATACATTGTGCATGGATTCCTACCAGAGAGCTCTTATCTGATCAGCTGAAGGTGATACTCTGCTTGGCAGCTGTATGGGTAACTCCCTGCAGTACTGAGCTGAGTGGGTCAGACTCACCGTGCCGCAGTCACATCACCAAGCCTGAGTATGAATACATATACATTCAGGATGGAGATATCATCATTGGAGGAGTGTTCACTGTGCACAATAACATGAAATATGTTTCTAATGGGCCTGTTAGACACTTACCCATTTGCACAGAGTGAGTGATTTTGTGTTTATTCCAGAAACAAATTAAGGGGTTAAGGAAAAGATTTTTGGGGGCCTCCAATAAAGGATGCTACATAGCAGGCAAAATATCACACTATAATGTGTTTATGTTTCTGCCACACAAGATGTTTCACTTTTCTAGAACATACACTATTTTTAATTTTTATTGTACTCTGTCTGTCTGTCTGTTATATACAATATGGTGGTGGGGGGAAAGGAAGCCCTGGAGCTATAAACGCAGGGGCTACAGGACAAGGGATCCGAATGACCAGCAGCCAGATTACACTGGTTTATGTTTAAAGATTGGCAGAATCAGATGCAGCTGTGATTGGGTGAGAAGCAATAAGTTAAGGAGGGGGAAAGCTGGGCTGGGGGAGAAGGATAAGGATGTGATGTCACAAGAGAAGCAGTTCACTTCCTATCTTCTGAACAGGTAGAAACATACCATCCACCCTCCCCTCTTTTTTGCATACTTTAAAAAATGGCAGGATATTCTCTTCTTTATGCTCTAATATTATCTATTAATAACAGAATGTGAATGTTTTCCTGTATGCACTGTTATATTGTGGTTTTGGTAACGTTATACATTATAAATGTGAGAGTCTGCATGGTATTATTTATGTTAAATGAAAGTCAAATCCTTGATCCAGGGAATTTTCCAATCACCATGGGGGTCAGGAAAGATTTTTTTCTCTCTTGAGGCATAATTGGCACAGGCTTCAGGCTGGGTTTTTCACCTTCCTCTGGATCAAAACAGTGGCTATATGGTAATGTTTTTTAAGTTGTATCTGTCACAGCAGCAGTAGGACCTTGCCAGAGTACTGCACAGGAAATTTTAGAAGAGGGAGAAAGGAGCTTCTCTGCTTTGACTGCACGGTGGGTTGATTGATACAGACGCTACTACTGCTTGTGCTAGGTGACAGCCTGCTTGGATTTCCTATCATTGAGGCACCGCAGATTCAGGATCGGCAGCAGGGCTGCTGAACTTCTCTCATGGTGGGAGATGCAGCTCCTGCTGGTAGCAGAGTTTGGGGCCATCCTCTCTGTAGGTAGAGGCAGCCTAATACTCAGTGGTGGATATAATGACATAGTGCTGGTCTCAAGTCTTCAGTAAGGAACAGCAGAGCATAGTAGCAATCTCTTATGGAATTCTGGCTTTGAATATTGCCTTGGGGTGAGGCTGGCAAGGTCCTATTTATTTGATAAAATGTCAATAAATGCTGTGGCCTCTTTTTACCCATTTCTGGCTTCTGGTGTTTCATTATGTAACAATGGGGATCAGAGGGAAGGTTGAAAGTGAAGGGCAATTGAGGAGCCCCCTTGTCATGTAGTAAAATACATTAGAGCTAAAAGGAAGAAACAACAGGGGTAACTCAGAAATACATTATAAATATGACACAAAAGCTATTTGTTGCCCTGACCATTATGTACTAAGAGCAAATCTAAGTGAAATAAATGTTGGATCTATTGGGGTTGCCATTTAATGTAAAAAGTGACAGTTTTTCTGCAAACTGTTCACCAATATGGTACAAATTGTCAGCTGAAAACTAAACATTTCTAGATGGATAACAGACAATATCTTCCCACAGGCCTTTTTTAGCTCGGTATCAGCAAATCCGCACCTTCCTCTTTGCTATTGATGAGATCAACAGGAACCCGGATCTGTTACCCAACATCACCCTGGGATACCGTGTATATGATTCCTGTGGGGATCCCCGTCTCGCTATAGGGAGTGCCCTGCAGATATTATCTGGCCCTGGGAATGTGGTGCCTAATTACTCCTGTAGGGGCAAAGGGGAAATTGCTGGATTTATTGGAGATCAGTCCTCACTCACATCCCTGCCTATAGCCCAGCTGCTGGGTGTATATGGATACTCACAGGTACGTTTATTAATGTGCTAATGTCACTCTGAACCTTCACAACCAAAGTTCTACATTTTTCTGTTTTAGGCTGTGAGGGGCTGTGTGAGATCTACTGATACAACTGAAAGAAACCATAATGCTTTGGCTGGGGAAGATAGCAATCATTTCTGTTACAAATCTTAGCAGTAAGTCAGAAACGTTGACTCTTATTTTAAAAACTCTGCCTGTGGTTCCAGTCATGTTGCAGTTGGTCAGGATCAGGAATATGTGGGGGGGGGACTGTGATACACAAAGTGACCAAAAATCTCACTTATTTGTGCAGTAAATAATTCTGAAATTCAGTCAGATATAAGCAATAATCTAACAACCCTCTGTTTATAAGCAGCGCTGGAATTTCCCATTTCTCATTGGCTAGAGAAATATTCCCTGATAGTTAAAGGGTTGTGTTCAGATACATTATTATGAGACTGGTGTCAGTGTCTCTGGGATAAAACTAAAGAGGAAAGAGAATAAAGTGTTGCCCCTCACTGTGTTCTCTAAATCCCCTTGTGCAGTCGGGTTTATGAGAGGCTGAAGGTTAATGTTGTGCAGATTTTATAAAGGTTTTTCTTGATATAAATATGTTATTGCTTTGCTTTCAGATCAGCTATGGCGCCACAGACCCTACACTGAGTGACAGAGAGATGTTCCCATACTATTTTAGTGCAGGGCTGAGTGATGATATTCAGCACATTGCTGTGGCAGAGCTGGTGGAACAGTTGGGTTGGACCTGGGTGATCATTGTGGCCACCGATAATGAAAGCGGAGAGAAGCAGAGTCAGAACCTTCAAAATGAGATCAGCAAACATGGCGCCTGTGTTGACATCATTATCTTTATTACAGAAGATGATGACACAAATAAGAGACATTTTGAAAGAATCCGAATATCAACTGCTGAGGTTATTGTCCTGTGTG
Source organism: Xenopus tropicalis (assembly GCF_000004195.4). Taxonomy (NCBI): domain Eukaryota; kingdom Metazoa; phylum Chordata; class Amphibia; order Anura; family Pipidae; genus Xenopus; species Xenopus tropicalis. Next base: position 6,160,552 of record NC_030677.2, read on the forward strand.
GGACACCGTCTGATTCAGTTCTACTATCACTATGCACTCGGGAGTCACTGATTCATGAAAAGACTTTGGTCATTACATTGTCATGGGGTGACTATGGATATAGTTGTAACTTTTTATATAATGCCAGTTTAATGTATTTCTATCCATATAACCTAATTGAAGAGTTAGATACCCAGTTCCATGATTATGTCTTATCAGTTACTGAAGACAGTAAGTTGCTTAAAGAGCTTCTGTCACAATATCCCTCATGCTTGGAACAAGAGAATATTAATAACACTTATTTTAGGAACTGCACTGAGAAGAAAACTATAAAAGAAGTGGGACTTTATTTCAGGCACAATGCGGAAGTGTACAGATCAGTATATACAATGGTACATGCCCTGCACACTAAGCTCTCTGTATCTGTAACACACAGGGATAAATACGTCCCAATAAACACACATGGGAAGCAGGTAAGATGTTAAAACATAATGGTACAAATATCTTTATCTTCTTTAAAGGTAAACTAAGCATTTATGAAATATACTGCTACTATTTATTTGTTTGTGTAACCCTTTCTTGGCACATTCACTTATATTGGGCTGGATTTCCAGGAGATGTGTGTTCTCAGAGTAATATTGATACTGGGAACTGGGAACACCTAGTGGACACTGAGGAACACACCTCCACTAGGAAATAATTACCCACGGGTTGCAGCAATATCAAACTTTATATAACTTTTGAAATAGACAGTAGAGCAGCTTTAGGGATGACTGATAATCCTGCCCTGAGGAAACTTGTGAGGGATATCCACTCCTGGCACAGTCTCTGTACTTGCCCAGCCCCAACTTGGATCCAGATAGACCCCAACCCTTAAATCAGTTCAGTCCCTTCCCCCAGATAGCGCTACCTGCCCCAGAGCACCTTTCCCATTGAAAAGGGTGGCTGCTCCCACGTAGCAGGCAAACAAGCAATACCTGTTCACTCCAGGGGACACACAGAGAGATTCCACAGAGGACTTTGTACTCCCTGGCAGCCCAGCAGACTGTTATGCTTTCGAGTCTGAACACAACACTTTGTACTGGCTGCTCACTCTGGCTCTCTCTCTCTGTACTAGCAACAACAGCAGGGGCTCCCTTTATAAACTGCTGGGCCCGCCCCTAGATATTTGGCTCCAAAGATTAGGCACACCTCTTCCAGATGTGCGCTGGGGCATCCAGCCAATCGGGTTCCTCCCCAGGCTGTAGCTAGGCTGGATGAGATCCCAGACTGAGAAAGGGGACAGGGTTCTCTGATCCCCTACATTTGTGTGCCGCCATTCTGCTCTATAGAGAATATGAGGTTGGAAAAATGACCCTCATATATGATAAAAGGCACAAAGTCTGCCCAGGGTCAGTAACTCATAGCAACCAATACAATGTTTGCTTTTAAACTAGTGACCATTAAGTACAGCAAACAAACTCAGAAGGCATAATTACAGTAACTCCCATGAAGAACAAAAACATGAAAGCATGGCTGCAGGGAGCAAGTGGCTGCAGGGATCAGACATATATACACTGACACAAGCCGTACGTGCCGGAGTGACCCTGAGGCGCCGGCAGGTGTAGAAGCCTGTGTGCTTACCGGTGCTGCTGCCATAGAGGAATATAGTCTGCTCCTTCCACAGCATGGGCTACAAAATGGAGTCTGCACTCACACAATGCATTGTAATTGGTCACATGTTAGAAGTATGTTGGTTCCAAAGGGTCAAAGATTATGCAACTTATGCTGCAGACATGACCCCTTGATTGGTTGGCTTTGTACATTAGGATTTCAGGATCATTGAGTGTTACAGTGTTAACTTTGTTCTCCACTTCCCAAACTTTATCCTGAATCCAGTTGCAGAATACCCGAACCCGGGGAGAGAATTCCATGTCAAGGTAGGAAAAAGGGAAATTGTGCAGTACTTACCCACGTCAGATAGGGTTTTTATGTGTTTTTATTAAAAACTTCACAAGAAAGAATTAACATAACTCAGACCGACATGCCGGCCAATAATTACAACTTACAACTAAAAGTCACCCCCCCAGTCCACTGGCCAAATGTCCCGATGAAGAACATGACATATGGACAAAAGCAGTCTCAGTCCTGGGAAGAGTCTATGCCTTTGCCGTGGATTTCTGGAAGAGGACGATGGAAAATCAAAACTATTTACATCCTGTTGCTCCCGGGGGTTTAAAGGAGCAAAATCCAAATTAATGAGCTTGGCAGGTCCAGAAAGCTCCAAGTCCCATGTAAGAACCCAGTCTAATAACAATGTTACAACGCCTAGAAAACCTGGGAGAAACATATTGAGAGTCAATGGGGAGGGAGGTCTGATCTTAATCCAATCACAGCTTGAGGAGCAATGAGTGGGGGCAAGGCCTCAGGTTTATTTGTGTGCCGATAGTGTGTATTTATTTACTTGTATCTAGTCACATACTGTAAGGTTGTGTGTATTTAGCTTAAACTTAACTTTCAACATAACATAAACATAACATTCTTGAGAGTGATCCCCAGGTTCTCTGACTCATGGGTGTATGTGCCATTTAGACCTGTTTGGTTCCCAAATGGGGCCGTTATTCACAATTGTGAATTATAAATAAAGTTTACATATATTATCAATATATATATTATCAACCACGAGCATCATGGGGAAAAGTTTTGTATGGCTGTAATCTATAACAAGATTCTCTATTCACAATTATTTATACAGATGAAGTCACCAACTAAGTCACTATATAAATGGTATTCAGCCAGTCCCTAGCTCCCAATTCACTCCCTTTACAGCTCTCTAACCCTCCCCCCAGGGGGTATTTACCATCTACTGACACGTGGGGAAGTCACTATTACTTTACTAATCACACTGTGTCCCCCAAAGCCTCACTAGTGATTTACTGTAGATCAGGGAACATCTACAAAGTGACCGCTGCAGAAATCCCAAACAGCGCCAGTAGAATTAGTGCCGATACGCCACCGTCTGTGCAGCTTCCGTGTGTCTAGGTGAGATTTTCTTTGAAAAATGGCCTCATTATCTCTATATGTAAGGTACCAGCAAGGGGCCTGACACAGTGCTGGGAATCAGCATTCTCATTGGTCACTTCTTTTACATTTACAGTATAATGACATTTTTGATAAGTAGAATTCTCATTGGTAAATTTTCTTGGATCTATAATTATGTTTTTCTGCAACAAAGTGTTATGGTTGGTTTTCATCCCCTTTAATTTCTATTCATTATGCAGTTACCCCACTACATAGGAAATCTGCACTTCAGGGATCCCTGGGGCAGAGAAACTCATTATAAGGAGTTCAGAGACATTCTCAGGGAATATTGGATTCTGAACTGGTGTTTTTTCCCTGGTTCGGGTGTTTGTGAAAACTATGTTGGAAAAATTGTGCTGTCAGAATCCCAACCCAAAATTGAAATTAACATCCAAGAAATAATCTGGAAGAAGAATCAGGTAGGAATGAAAGAGAATTTCCATTTCTTTCTATTCCCACTCGCCCCTCACCATTCTAATATTTCTATTTAATGAAGGCAGGCCTCAGGGCAGGAATTGAGTGTTATAGAAGTAAATCCCGGTGGGCATTTGGCCATGGAATCAGTCCCTATCCTAAGTTTTACACCAACATCTGACGGGGGTCAAAATGGATAAAACTAAGTTGATTTAGAGACCCCAAGATGTACAAATGTACGGGCAGCTTAAACAGTTAGACAATAAGTCCATGCGTTCCATCTTAGAGGCAGCACATTATTCAATTCAATTACAGGCCCAGCAGGAACACATAAGGAAACACCCAGTGCCTGACACAATCATTTCTCTTTCATTTAAATTTGGATAAAAGAATCCAGCTTTGAAAAACCAAATTAGTGTTTGTCCTGCTAATTAAATGAGCTTCTTCATTATGAAACATTGGTGGATAATTATTTCCTACCCCTGTGATGCATATAGTTGGCTGCCTCTAGTCACATGAACCCCAAGCAATGTAAGGCGTAAGGGGAGAAAGAGAGAACTTTATTCCCCAAAGTGGATTTTAATTTATTAGTGTTTTGTAATTGTTGAACAATGTTTGCTTTCCGTGCAGTGACATTAATGGAGGTAATGAGAGTTGTTGGGATATGAAAGAAATGTTGCAGCACCCACATCATTTGTGAGACTTTAGTTTCCATTTAATATTAAAATAAGTCTTTATTTAACACAGGTATTAAGTTGCACTAGCGCAGCGACCCTGCAATAATCATGCACATTACAAAGTGAAATAAAAGATCTGATTGGTTGCTATAAGTAATAGCACTAGTGCATTTTCAATTCTTCTTTACAGACTGTGAAATCCCAGTGTTCTGCAAACTGCCCTCCTGGCTCCAGAAAAATACCAGGGAAATCAGCGGTGCCCTGCTGCTATGCCTGTGTGCCCTGCTCCCATGGGGAGATCTCTAATAGAACAGGTACTGAGTCAGAATAATAATAATAATAATGATGACGAATAGGATGTTTAGATTTTTCCACCTGTTCCATATTCAGTTACACACTCACTTTCATAGGTTTGTAGTTACAGACTGCGTGGGGGGGTAATTAGAACTAGAGAGAGAGGAATTACAAATAAAGGGGCTCTAGACTTTTAGAGATCTCTGATTCAATTTGATATTTAAAAAAACGAAAATGACTGCAAAATGAAGGCAAACCAGTAATAAAAAATAAATGTTACTAAAGACAGTAAAGTAGAAATTACATTTTAATTCCATAAACAATAACTGAGTCTGGCAAACTGGTTGGTGAAAGCAATGGGAAGGTTGGGGGCTTTGAAGCACTTTTCATTTGTTCAAGATGATTAAATGTATTAATTGTTCCATTTTTAAATAATAGCCCTGTACATGGATGTTTCTATTAAGAAATGCTTAGAAGGGGATTTTAGAGATAGATTCGAAAAATATGTGTAACTTTAACATTTTAAACTGACATGTGGCTCTCTGTGAGGGGCACCGGCCTGTGGGGCATGGGATTTACTGAGTTGTTGGTTTCTTTTGTGTCATTTCAATCTTAAGTAACTGATATATATATATATATATATATATATATATAATGTAAATAATATTCTTTCACTTGTGTTACAGATATGGAAAACTGTTTCAAATGTGAAGACACTGAGTGGCCAAATCAGGAGAAGACCCTGTGTATTGAGAGACAAATAGAATTTCTTTCCTATGCTGGTGATCCCCTAACTCTAATCTTTATTATCTCATCTGTAATCCTTTTTATAATAGCAGCAGTTATACTGGGAATCTTTATTTCATTCCGAGACACCCCAGTAGTGAGAGCCAATAATCACACTCTGAGCTTTATTCTCCTTGTCTCCATCAAGCTGAGCTTCCTCTCTGTGTTTCTGTTCCTCGGTCGCCCTGTGGATATAACCTGCATGCTCCGGCAAACCTCCTTTGGGATCACCTTCTCCATAGCTGTGTCTTGTGTCCTGGCCAAGACTCTCATGGTTTCCATTGCATTCAAAGCCACCAAGCCTGGGAGTCCCTGGAGAAAATGGGTTGGGGTAAAACTGGCAAATGGGATTGTTTTTATTTTTTCATTAATTCAGTCCCTAATTAGTGTTATCTGGTTGGTCATTGCACCCCCTTTTGTAGAGCAAAACACACATTCTGAACCTGGAAAAATCATCATTCAGTGCAATGAGGGCTCAGTAGTTGCCTTCTATATTGTCCTCTCCTACATGGGACTGTTGGCATCTGTGAGCTTCATTGTAGCTTTCTTGGCTCGGAGCTTACCGGACAGTTTTAATGAGGCCAAGTACATCACTTTCAGCATGCTGCTCTTCTGCAGTGTTTGGATCACAATGATCCCGGCCTATCTGAGCACCAAAGGCAAATACATGGTGGCAGTGGAAATATTTGCCATCATCTCTTCATCCTGTGGCCTTCTCTTCTGTATATTCCTACCCAAATGTTACATTATTTTATTCAAACCAGAGATGAACACAAAACAATATTTGTTGGGAAAATGTAATACATAAAAGCTCATTTATCATACAGGGTACAAATACTGTCCCCCTGTCCCACCCACCCACCCTCTGGGTTAGGGAGCGCCAGTGGTTGTACCAAGCTATGGAGCTATTTCCTTATGGGCGGCTCTATGGCCGGGGGTAAATACAAGGCTAAGCTGCTCCCACTCTCTCCCTGCCCCTGGGTATTTAATGTGGGCTGTCGTACAGAGGGCAGATATGGTCCGACTGCAAGTGCTTGAGAATGAGCCCTAAGGGATATGAATTTGCTCCCCTTAGTGCTCCTGCACTGGCAGTAGGGGCAGGTAATTAGTAATGTGCTGATATGGGAATTGTTTTCATATAAATCAATGTTTTGTTAGATTTGGCAAAAACCGTGGCCATTTTAAAACTGGATCCCAACATTTAAATACTCATGAATTCAAGCTGTATGCTCAGTGTGTTTCAGCTATGACCAAGCAAAAACCTTTTAAAATAAAGTCTTATAGTGAACGCAATCTTGGCATTGTGTAGGGAAGATAATAAAAGCTGTATATGCAGTAAATATGTATGTAACTATGGGTATTATTATTTATATGGTGCTACTTGTACACACAGCGCTGTACAGCAGAACAAACCAACATCAGATGGATCAGAGGATCTAACCATGTTTCCAACAAATCATATATCAGTTTACAATTCCTATAGTTATTTAAACCAATGGCACAAGTTGGCTACACTCATGGGCAGATCTGACTTGTCCATGACTGGGTTATCTTTCAATCAATTTAATTAAAATCTAGTTACATTTTTATTTCTTTGGAACATTTAAGTGAAAAGAAATATCCAACTCTATACAGATTTAGAACATGGCGCACAGAGACAATAATGGACATTACCTGTAGGGAGCACTCACAAGGGGACACTGGGTTTTATAAAAATGTGTTTACTTGCTGGATTTACAAACAGCACAAAAGAACTATCAATGGGCAGTGAGTATAAGGGCACATATAAATACAGCCACCCTGTCAGAGAGCATTAGCTTGAGAACACATTATATGGGGATACAGCTATGCAAACAGCAGAGAGGGAAATGATACATTGTGCATGGATTCCTACCAGAGAGCTCTTATCTGATCAGCTGAAGGTGATACTCTGCTTGGCAGCTGTATGGGTAACTCCCTGCAGTACTGAGCTGAGTGGGTCAGACTCACCGTGCCGCGGTCACATCACCAAGCCTGAGTATGAATACAAATACATTCAGGATGGAGATATCATCATTGGAGGAGTGTTCACTGTGCACAATAACATAAAATATGTTTATAATGGACCTGTTACATCCTTACCCGTCTGCACAGTGTGAGTTATTTTGTGTTTATTACACTAACAAATGAAGGGGTTAAGGGAATGATTTTTGGGGGCCTCCAATAAAGAATCATACAAAGCTGGCAAAATATCACACTGTAATGTTTTCATGTTTCTGCCATAGAAGATATGTTGTTTCTGCCCTCTCTCTCTTCTAGTACATACACTATTTCTAATTTTTATTGCACTCTGTCTGTCTGTAATATGCAATATGAGTGGGAATGTAGTGAAATACATTATAAATATGACACAAAAGCTATTTGTTGCCCTGACCATTATGTACTAAGAGCAAATTTAAGTCAAATAAATGTACAATCTATTGGGGATTTAATCTAAAAAGCTGCAGTTTTTCTGCACACTGTTCACCAATGCGGTACCAATTGTCAGCTGAAAACTAAACATTTCTAGATGGATAACAGGCAATATCTTCCCACAGGCCTATTTTACATCGGTATAAGCAAATCTGCACCTTCCTCTTTGCTATTGATGAGATCAACAGGAACCCGGATCTGTTACCCAACATCACCCTGGGATACCGTGTATATGATTCCTGTGGGGATCCCCGTCTCGCTATAGGGAGTGCCCTGCAGATATTATCTGGCCCTGGGAATGTGGTGCCTAATTACTCCTGTAGGGGCAAAGGGGAAATTGCTGGATTTATTGGAGATCAGTCCTCACTCACATCCCTGCCTATAGCCCAGCTGCTGGGTGTATATGGATACTCACAGGTACGTTTATTAATGTGCTAATGTCACTCTGAACCTTCACAACCAAAGTTCTACATTTTTGTTTTTTAGGCTGTGAGGGGCTGTGTGAGATCTACTGATACAACTGAAAGGAACCATAATGCTTCGGCTGGGGAAGAATATGTGGGGGGGACTGTGATACATAAAGTGAACAAAATGAACGAAAATCTCACTTATTTGTGCAGTAAATAATTCTGAAATTAATTCAGTCAGATATAAGCAATAACCTAACAACCCTCTGTTTATAAGCAGCGCTGGAATTTCCCATTTCTCATTGGCTAGAGAAATATTCCCTGATAGTTAAAGGGTTGTGTTTAGATACATTATTATGAGACTGGTGTCAGTGTCTCTGGGATAAAACTAAAGAGGAAAGAGAATAAAGTGTTGCCCCTCACTGTGTTCTCTAAATCCCCTTGTGCAGTCGGGTTTATGAGAGGCTGAAGGTTAATGTTGTGCAGATTTTATAAAGGTTTTTCTTGATATAAATATGTTATTGCTTTGCTTTCAGATCAGCTATGGCGCCACAGACCCTACACTGAGTGACAGAGAGATGTTCCCATACTATTTTAGTACAGGGCTGAGTGATGATATTCAGCACATTGCTGTGGCAGAGCTGGTGGAACAGTTGGGTTGGACCTGGGTGATCATTGTGGCCCCCGATAATGACAGCGGAGAGAAACAGAGTCGGAACCTTCAAAATGAGATCAGCAAACATGGCGCCTGTGTTGACATCATTATCTTTATTACAGAAGATGCTGACACAAATAAGAGAAATCTTGAAAGAATACGAATATCAATTTCTGAGGTTATTGTCCTGTGTGGGACACCGTCTGATTCAGTACATCTATCACTATGCGCTCTGGAGTCAGGGATTCATGAAAAGACTGTGGTGGTTACATTGTCATGGGGAGAAACAAACAATAGTTGTTACTTGTTATATAATGCCAGTTTAATGTATATCTATCCAAATAACCCAATTGAATTATTAGATACCCAGTTCCATGATTATATCTTATCAGTTACTGAAGACACCACATTTCTTAAAGAGCTTCTGTCACATTATCCCTCATGCTGGGAACAAGAGAATATTAATAAAACTTATTTCATGAACTGCACTGAGAGTAAAACTTTACAAGAACTGGAAGTTTATTTCAGGCACAATGCGGAAGTGTACAGATCAGTATATACAATGGTACATGCCCTGCACACTAAGCTCTCTGTATCTGTAACACACAGGGATAAATACATCCCAATAAACACACATAGGGAGCAGGTAAGATGTTAAATCTGTATAGAGAATAAAACATAATGGTAATAGTATGTATTATCTTATTTAACCCTTTAAGTGTCACAGGGCTTAGAATCTATGTCCTCTGTATAAAAGTACCTAAGTGGCACAGGACATAGATTCTACGTCCTGCTGCACTTCCAGATTTGGGAGCAGAGGAGCAGATTTCCAATCCACTCCTTCACTCCCCGCTTGTTCCCCAACCCCTAGGCAATAAGCAGAAGGGGGGAATGAGTGGCCCCTGGGGCACAATCTCCCAGGGGCCCCATATGAAAAGCCTGCAATGAACATGGCTTTCACTGCATTGCCTCTCCATTCCCCAGCTTCCCCCCCTTCCTGCACCTCCTACTCACAGATCGTTCAGTGCAACTGCCTCTCCTGTGTCTCTCCAGATTCTTCTGCCCAGGTAAGTTCAAAATTCACACACAAACACACAATCACACACTTATTACACTAATACACACTTATACTGACACTTACACACATACACATACATTTTTGGTGGGGGTTGGGGGGTTTCACACTTACAGCACTGACACTTACTTGCACACACACACATGCACACAAAACACATTTTACCTAGTGTACACACACTTACACATTTATGTAATTTTGTAATTTTTTTTATCGCATCTTTTTATTCCTATCTGCAATTTTTTTTATTGCCATTGCGGATAGCGTATTGGCTAAATGCACTATGCAATACCTTTTGTGTATTATATTGCTGTTTCTACTACAGTTTCTGTGACTTTGGTGCAGTTTTGGGTATTTTATTGCATTTTTTAGCCATTTTATTGCATTTTCAGTTATGCATAGTTGTTGTTTGCTTGACTTTGTCTGTAAAACTTATTTGCCCAAGCCAAAATATTCAAACTGTTATTCTGACCGCAGATATTATTTGGCAAAAAAAAATGATTTTAGTAATTTTTTTTATTTTTATCAATTTTATTGCATTTCACATTGTTCTTTGTTACTTGTCTTTGCATGTGGATATTTTTGGAGGCTGCATCACTCTAGGGCCAACACATACTTGAAAAAATACGACTGAAAAGTCCATGTTGTGTTGCCAAAAGCTCACGAACCGCAATTTTCTTTATTTACCACCTGCCCCAAGTAGGGTTAATATTCACACAGATTAACGTGATAATGCATGCGAAATGATTTTGATGAATCGGTACTTAATTATTGCATGCATCCATGCGTTAATCCGCATATCGCATGCACAAAAAAACACATTGTGTTAATTAGCGAATAGAAATAGTACTAACGCATGATTCACAAACACATATGAAGCGTTAAACGTGCAAAATATCGCGTTAATCTGTGTGAATATTAACCCTACTTGGGGCAGGCGGTAAATAAAGAAAATTGCGGTTCATGAGCTTTTGGCAACACAACATGGAGTTTGCAGTCGTATTTTTTCAAGTATATGTTGGCCCCAGAGTGATGCATCCTCCAGTTTTCAGGGAAATGGTGGTTTCCGAAAGTAATGGTTACATGCGTAATATATTGCACTCTGCATAATATATTGCTTGAAAATATGTCATCGTAAGATAAATAACGCCAAGAACATCGCTTCTTAATTATGACAAGTGTCCTTTTAGTGAATTGAGTGAAAAATAAGAAGTCATAAGATTTTTAATGCATGCTATAAATAGCACTCCTTATTTCGGACTTTAGTGAATCGGGCCCTTTGAAATGCTGTGTTTCAATTTGGCATCCTCTGTACCCCACATAGTTTGGTAAATCTATGCATATTGGGCATCAAACTGTTCAGGAGACCCCTGGTGTTCATATTTAGAGTGTTTTATGTTGGTACGTTACTAAATGTGGGGTTCATAATGGGGCAACATGCAAGCTTTGTGACAATTTTCAGAAATGTCACAAAAACCGTTCTGTTTAGCATAGCTTTGTAGTTTGGTAGTTTGCAGTAGAAAGTTGTATTTACCCATTTTTGTTTTGTCAGAATGTGTACTTTCTGAAAATGTATAGAGTCTAGGGTCTCCTTACTGTTAGGGGGTCTTATGGCACATAATACACATGCCGGTAGCTTTTATTGCAGCGTATACACTTTGTATGCACTAACTTCCTTTTGGGGTCTCTAAATGCCAGATACATTGGTGATCCTATGCACAATGGGCATCAAATTGTTCAGTGGACCCTTGGCTTTCATATTTAGGGTGTTTTTTCTTGGTACCTAATGTTATGTGGGAGATAAGGTGCTTGAAAGTGGAAGATTTGATGTGATTTTCAGGTATTTCATCAAAACTGGCTTTTTCGGAAAAGCACTGCATCTCTGTAGTTTGAAATAGAAAAACATGGGTACCAATTTTGAATTCGCCCGAATGAGTACTTTCCAAAAATATATGGTTTTGGGGGGGGTCAATGTATTTTTTTGTGTTTTTACCCCACAGAAAATGCAGTAAACATGTTGAATTTTCAGTAGCTAGAGACCTCTGGGGCAATTTGTATGCACTAACTTCCTTATGGGGTCTCTAAATGCCAGATAGATTGGTGATCCTATGCACAATGGGCATCAAACTGTTCAGTGGACCCTTGGCTTTCATATTTAGGGTGTGTTTTCTTGGTACCTAATGTTATGTGGGAGATAAGGTGTTTGAAAGTGGAAGATTCATTGTGATTTTCAGGTATTTCATCAAAACTGGCAATTTTGGAAAAGCATTGTGACTCTGTAGTTTGGAGTAGAAAGACATGGGTACCAATTTTGAATTCGCCTGAATGTGTACTTTCCAAAAATATATGGTTTTGGGGGGTCAATGTATTTTTTTGTGTTTTTACCCCACAGAAAATGCAGTAAACGTGTTGAATTTTCAGTAGCTAATATATTATTCAAATTGCAGGCGGGTAGTTGCTCGCCAAAGTCAATCACACATTCTTTAAAAAGGAGATGATTAATTGAATGTATTAAAACTGTCACTCAAATTAAAATGCACTTAAATATGGAGTGTGAGGGTTGTGTGAACAGAAACCAAGTCTGGGGATACTGAGTATTTCATTTATTGCCCACTGGTCAACAAACTCACTTAACCGACAAGCAGACATGACCTGGGTGTACTCCACTCTGATGTGGGAACGTACCAGCACCCAAAACAATACCTCTGCTGACAGAGGGTTGCCACCTTCCAAATGCTGCTTCCTGGACTTATAAATGGCTAGTTTGGCCAAAGCCCCGAGCAAATTGGAGAGAATGTATTTTTCTCGATTGTCCAGGGACACTGGGTGTCCAAAAATAAAAACATGAGGGGAAAAGTGTAACCAGAACTGCAGGTGGAGTTTCCTCAAAAGAGATAAAAAAGGTTGCAGTCTGGCACATGAAAAGTAAATATGAAACATGTAAAACCTCATCAATAAAGGTGTGAGAGCCAGAGGAGATGGTGTCCTTGATCTCCTTGATTAGACGGTCTGGAACTCTGGTGGTGCGCAATTTCATGCGCTGCATATCTTCCTGAGTTTGCTCCCAATCTATTCTCTCAAAATCCAGGAGATCCCCAACTCTAGTTAACTGAGCCCAGCAAAGGCGGTGGTGGATGCTGGTGGATTCTAACATCCTAGTCTTTAAAGACGGACTGTAAAGTAAGGGCTCAGTTAGAATGTCCTCCCCTTGAATAACTCCTTCCCTTAACATGGAGACCATGCTCCAGGTTTTAAGAGTCTCTTGGTAGTATGCCAGTAATGGTGAGAGGTTTTTTAAGAACCCTTCAGGTTCGATGACAAATAATTTTCGGTCATACCCCATGTTGCGTACCTGGTGATAAAAGCTGGATGCCAGAGTACACCACTGTGGAGCAGGGTCTGCATAAAGGTATCTCTGTATCGGTTGGAGATGGAAAGTGTGCACTTGGGAGCTTATGCACACAACTCCCAGTCCACCCTCTCTCAAGGGAAGGCTTGAAACACCTGCAGATACCCAGTGCTTTCCCATCCAAGGTCCAGTAACCTTCTCTGGATCTTAGCAACAAATTCTTGAGTTGGGCTAAGGCACACCAGCCGGTACCAGAGTTGAGAGGCCACAAGCTGGTTGATTACTAATGCCCTCCCCCTCAAAGAAAGCACTTTAGCAAGACCCTTCCATTTTCCAAGACGGATGATGACACCCTCTTCTAGTTCACTGAAATTCAGTGAGACAGGGCACTCCTCAGCTGACAGGTAGACTCCTAAATATTTGATGACCTTGGTCTCCCATGGGATGTCTTGAAAAATAGGAGGCAGATTGTCTACTTCTAAAGGACCTTCCAGAACTTTTGGATCAGTTGATCTGAGCAGATGAGGCAGCAGCGTAAATCTCTTGGCACTCTTGTGCCCGCTCAAGATCAGATAGGTCTTGGGCCACAAGGATTACATCATCTGCATAGGCTGAGAGAACCACTTTCATATCTGTTTCTTTGAGCACCAACCCCGTAAGTTTTTTCCTTAGGAGACACAGGAAGGGTTCAATGGCCAGTGCATACAGTTGTCCTGACTAGGGGCATCCTTGCCAAACTCCTCGCCCAAAGGTCAGAGGTGCAGTTAGAGACCAATTGATTTTTACCAGACACTCTGCAGAGGTGTACAGCGTTTTCAGGTAGCCTACAAAATGTGGACCAAAGCCATAGGCTTGCAGAGTACCTAAGAGGTATTGGTGATCCACCCTGTTAAATGCCTTCTCTTGATCTAGGGAGAGAAAGGCAAGGGATAGACCAGCCCTCCGAGCAAAATGCAGCAAATCTCGGACCAGAAAAACATTATCAAAAATTGTCCGGCCAGGGACTGTGTAGGACTGGTCTGGATGAATCACCTCTGCCAGAACAGATTTGAGTCTGAGTGAGATCGCTTTGGCTACAATCTTATAGTCTGTGCTGAGCAAGGAGACTGGACACCAGTTTTTAATAAGACGGAGATCCCCCTTCTTAGGTAGCAGTGACAACACTGCCCGACAGCATGAAAGGGGCATCTCACCTGTCTCAAGGGCTTCAGTTAGGACCCTTTGGAAATCAGGACTCAGAGTATCCCAGAAAAACTTAAAGAACTCTACAGTTAGTCCATCTAGCCCCGGAGATTTATTGTGGGGCATTAAACGGAGTGCTTGAGAGAGCTCATATAGAGTGATAGGTTTCTCCAATCTCTCTCTTCTCCTCTCGCTGACTACTGGAAGCCCTGCCATAGTTCCTTGCAGGCATCTGGAGAGATAGGAGAGAGATAGGAGAAAAAAGGTTTTGATAGAAGGACCAAGCTCTGTCCTGGATAGCCTCTGGGTCCTCAAGGAGGGTGCCATCTTCATCAAGGAGGCATGTGATTTGTTTTTGGTTCCCCTTCTTCTTCTCCAGAGCATGGAAGAAGTGCAAGCCACAATCTAAATCACAGAGTAACTGCATGCGGCTTTGTACATAGGCACCACGAGCCTGACGCTGTTCTATGTTACGCAGAGTCTCCTTCTTTTCTAGGTATTCCCGCTGCAGGTTTTGGTCTTCACATCACAACAGCTTTTGCTCACGATCAAGCACCTCCTCATTCAATGCCTCAATCTCTGCATTGTGCTGCTTGCTCACACTCTTAGTATACTCCTGACATAAGAGTTTTAGGTGAATCTTGCCTACGTCCCACCACTGACTCAAAGTGGCAAATTCATCCTGAAAACCCCTTAAGTCCATCCATATTTCTCGGACCGACTTTGCAAACCACTCATCCTCAAATAAACTGTTATTAAAGTGCCAATAAGCAGCTTTGGCCAGTGATGGTGCATCTGCCACTATCACAGATGCACAGTTGTGGTCTGTAAATGGAGCCAACCTAATGGTACTGCACCTGGCTCGTGACATGAGATGGCCCGATATATATATCCTATCAATCCGAGACTGAGAAACATGACCATTTCTCACCCTGACATAGGTGAAGGTATTTGTGTCTGGGTGCTGCTCTCTCCAAATGTCAACCAAAGAGAAGCGGGCAATGAGTTCCTGCAGTGCTGACTCCGATGAGTCCCTTTTCTGGGGAACATTGCGGTCTTGCGCATCCAGGGTGTAATTAAAATCACCCCCCATAATCAATTCTTCATCTGAGTCAATTGTCTCCACGTATGTTGACAAACTTTCAAAGAACCGTGTTCTCTCTGGTCCGGTAGTTGGGGCATATATGTTTATAAGGTTGTATGTGCTATTCGAGTCCTGGACCCGGAGAGGTAACACACAGCCTGGGATGACAGATTTAGCACTCAGCACCTCAGGCTGGAATGATTCAGAGAATAGGGTCACCACCCCACATGAAGTCCATGTGAGGTGGTTAAAAAAGACCCTACCCTTCCACTCCAGATGCCAGGTTGCTTCAAGCTCCGGAGTGGTATGGGTCTCTTGAAGAAAACTTACAGAGTATCTTCCTTGGTTAAGAAAGGAGAGTACCTGAAACATTTCTTCCTGAGTCTGCCATGCTATCCTCCTTCATATCCACTACCCCAGCCCCATCATCCCCCCATACAGTCTTACCTGAAGATTCCAGTATGGCGGTTGTGGTCCCCAAAACTCAGGGACATTGACTACCCACCCTGCAGGTGTTTCATTGGGTGTCCCTTTGCACTCCATGTGCAGAACCTCTAAATGTGTTGAAGGCACCCTTGACTCTGTGGAGAAACCCATGTTCCCCTGTTCTAGGCTCTCCAGACCATTAACCTCATTATTTCTTTCTGAATCTGGAGTTGAGAGTGTATGGTCTGACACCTGTTGACTGAGTCTAAAAGATGGGTTAGACAATGTCACTACATGAGGGCCAGATGTTTCACTGCTCTTCTTGCCCTTAGATGGGGGTGCTCCATCATTGACTACTAATGCCCATTCTTCAGGTATGAGGTGGTTGGACTTAAATTTCTTCCTCTTTTCCTTGCCACCTAAAGAGGAAGGGTCATTCACTGCTCCTACCCCAGCAGATGTTACAATCTTGAGTGCCCCCACACCCACAGGGGTGTACCACTGGGGGATGTGGTGAATATATTCCCCCTCTTCTCCTTTGCTGCAGTTGCGATCACATCTGCTGCTTCTGTGATGGTCCTGCGACGTGATCGCAGGACCCACATGACAGCCCCCCTGGCTCGTTGCCCAGGGGGCTGTCATCAGTAGAAACTCTCTGCAACAGCGGCACATGCCGCCGCTGCAGAAAGAAACCTTTAAATGCCCACCACGAATGGGACACGTCGTTGGCAGTTAAGCCCTTTTTCTGCCACAATGTATCCCATACGTGGTTGGCAGTAAAAAGGTTAAAGGGCCTGCTGAGATAGTCCTAGCCGGGCAAGCTGTTGCACATGAAGTGCCAGGGGTGCAAGTATTGGCTGTGGTCTTAATTTGCCTTTTGAGGGCAACTCTGGCATGTGTGCACCATCTCCTTGCAAAGAAAACACCTCACTTCCTGTGTTGTAAAAATTTTTATACAACACCCCCTCAAACAGAACCCAGAAAGACCCCTCAATACTATCTTGACCTCGAGGAAGAAGCAGTTGAACCTGCCGTTTAAAAGAGAGGACATGTTTCAGTCTGCTCTCTTTGCATCCTAAGGGGATTTTAGAAATATTTGATTTTATTTCCCCAAGGGCTTGCAGGTGGGGGTGCAATATGGGGTCTTGTAGGAAAGGGGGCACATTGGATAAGACTACCCTAGTGCCCAACCCTTCTAGGGGTTTCACAGGGACATAACTCCCCCCCACTGTGATACCTCTCTGCACCAAAGTGTGTACTGCAGCCAGTGTGAGGGCAAAGATTATTGCTTTCCCATACATTTTGCTGGCTGCCACTATTGCAGAGGGGCCACTAGTTCAGCTGCAGCTTTTATATAAGCCTCTATGCCATGAGCTCCTGCCATTAGACATCGGACCCCATGTTTCCGTGTAAGTTGCTCTGCCCCAGGGGTGACTTGGCTTGGGCTACTGCCCGCACATACTGCCTGCGCAAATGTTTTAGCCGGGGTCACATTGGCTGAAGCAGCAGATGTAGAAGGGCTGGGGTTTTTGACACAGACTCTGACTGCTGCTTTGCTCCAGAGCTATAGTGGGTCTTTCAGGTCTTTGCCTTTAGTACCCTGAGGTATTTTTTTTATCATTTTTGTTTTTATTTCCTCCCATTACTTTACAAAATACCCCACAAAAAAGAAAGCTTAATTCTATTAATCAACAAAAAGTAGATATAAAGGAGAGAGGCTCTGGCAGGGAGAGGGTTAATGTGGGCCGGTGCCTGGGAATTGCACTGCTGCCGAGAAAAGATGTTAAATCCCCAAATCCTTCTCCCTTTAGCTTTCTCTCATTACAAAACTAAAACTGCAATATGAAAATAAAAATACCCACACAATCTGAGAAAAAAGTCATTGATTTAAGCTGAAACAGAATCAAACTGCAAATGAAACTGCCACCCAGGTGTGGGGGAGGGGTAGGGGATCTATCAGTGAGTTTGTAGCCCAAAGAAGTGAAGGGAAATGGGCCGGCAATCACTCACCTTCTGGGGAAAATTAAATTTCATTTTAAATAAAGTAAATCAACTCAAAACTTCTCAAAATTCAACCAACAAATGGCCGACACCTTCACACATCAAATGAAAACAAAAAATCTTCCCTCAGACAGGGATTTCCCTGCTTAATTTCAGCTTAAACAGAGAGCTTGCTTTTTTGTGGCTTTTCTCCTTCAGTAGCTAAAGAGATCTCCTGGGCAATTTCTATGCACTAACTTCCTTATGGGGTCTCTAAATGCCAGATACATCGGTGATTGTAATATATTGTGCTGTCACCGTAAGCTTGGGACAGCAGCTGGTCACATGTTCTCTTCTTCCTGTTCCTGTACTGTGTGTGTGGAAGTCTAAGAGCCACCATTTTGTAGTGTGCTATTACATGTTGCTGTGTTAATCCTTAGTAAAAGATATTCTCTACAAGACCAGTTTGTGTGTGTGTGCTTGTGATCTGGTTCCCTGTCTCACCCACATGCTTCAGAGTCTCCTGCAAAGCCTGAGCAAGGTGCCTGAACAGATTTAATCAGGAACAAGACATGGGGCCTGATTCACTAAAGTGCGATAAAATTTATCGCACGCTTTTTTGTGTTAAATAACTCGTGACAATTACCGCACGATTCACCATAGTATTATCGCGTGCGATAAGTCGCCATTTTCGCATGCGGTATTTCTCGGGCTAGTTTTACCGCATGCGTTAATTTCCGCGCTGAAAAGAATACGCATGATTCACTATATCTTAGGCGCGCTAAATATCGCATTCGGCTACGCGAAAATTAACACCTACTTCAGGCAGAAAAGTACAGTAAATTAGCTTTTGGCAATAAAATAAGTCTGTGTTTCCCCCAGAGTGACGCAGCCGCCAGTTTGCAGGGAAATGGGCATTTTTAATACAGTAATTTTCCACAAGTATTGGCGTGTATGGCTAACATGGCGTGCGTTCATTTGAGTATTTATATGTGGCTACAAGGGATGAAATGTTGCGCCAGGCATGGATTCGCAGCAAATTTTTGGATGTGCATTGAATTTTTCCACGGCGGATTTTTTCATGCCTTTCTCAAAACAATCCGCCAATGGCAAAACGCATGAAAAAATTTGCCACGCAAAAATTCACTGCACGTCCAAAAATTTATAGAAGCATCAAAAAATAATAGTTACGGGCAACAATTTTTTTGCCCGCACAACATTTTTGCCATTTCGTGGACCTTTCGAAAGATTTGCTAATTTTTCACTAAAGAAACCAGAACACATTTGCTCATCACTAGTGGCTACTATTTATATGCTACTATTTATATGCTACTATTTATATGTGGCTACTATTTATATGTGGCTACTATTTATATGTGGCTACTATTTATATGCTACCATTTATATGTGGCTACTATTTATATGCTACCATTTATATGTGGCTACTATTTATTTGTGGCTACTATTTATATGCTACCATTTATATGCTACTATTTATATGCTACTATTTATATGTGGCTAATATTTATATACACCATTTATATGTGGCGACAATTTTTATACACTATTTCTAAGCTACTATTCATATGCGGCGACTATTCGCGTGCGTTATTTATCGCATGTTCCGGCAAATACCGCATTGATATAGTCTTCGTGAGTTAAATAACGCATGCAATATCGTGCGTAAAATAGCGCAAGTATGCTTATAGTGAATTGTGCAAAAAGTCGCGAAAATTAAGATGCAATAAAATTTTTACCGCACGCTATAAATAGCGCACATTTTATCGCACTTTAGTGAATCGGGCCCATGGTGTTAGAAGTTGGACTGTAACCAGAAATCTGCAAGCAAATCCCCACAGAACTGAAAGTAGTTCAAGAAGAATACATAGTTTGCTATAAGGGACATTACAGATACAGATACTATCAATACAGATAGAAGACTGTGCATCTGCCTTAAGGTGGCCATACACGCACCGATAATATCGTACGAAACCTCGTTTCGTACGATATTCGGTGCGTGTATGGTATGTCGGCGAGTCGACCGATATCGCAGGAACCTGCCGATATCGGCCGACTCGCCGATCGGACCAGTTGGAAAATTTTGATCGGGCGCCATAGAAGGCGCCTGATCAAAATCTCCCTTCAGAGCTGAATCGGCAGAAGGAGGTAGAAATCCTATTGTTTCTACCTCCTTACCTGCCGATTCAGCCCTGAATGGTGTGTGGCACATCTGACGATGTTTCGTGCGACCGATGGTCGCACGAAACATCGTCACATCGCCACGTGTATGGCCACCTTAAGAATGGAGCAGTTTAAACCTCCAAATGTTTTAATATTTTCTGGCAACCTCAGTGAAAACTGGAGAAGATGGGAACAGAAATTGCAGCTGTATCTGGCTGCAACTGGTGCCTGCAAATACCCAGAGGCACAGAAAATAGCCATTCTATTACACACCATAGGGGAGGAAGGCTTGGAGCTGTATAATACTATGAATGTGGTATATGAGACTCCTGAACCACCAACTATGAATGAACTACTGGCACAATTCAGAAAGCGCTGCAATCCTAGAAAAAACAGTGTGTTTGAGAGATATCAGTTCTGGACACATCCCATGCCAGACACTGGGGGTATAGACATGTAACACTTGTTTGGCTATGATATGGCAAAACCCAGGCTAGTGATAGGTATAGAACATGTGTTACATGCGACCTTAATACACAGGAGTGGGCCTCCGCTATATGGGAGGTATTGATGGAGCTGAGGGTGTAGTTGAACTACAACTAGGTGGAGCTTGTGTGGTGCAGATGGAATAATGGACGCCAGAAAGGTTCTTGCTCATGAACTATAGTACAATTTATTTGGACAAAGGCACAACTTGATAGTGCAGCAGGGTATACTCACAGACACAGCAGTGTATGATGTCACAGATAGTACAGCAGATGTGACACTTTAGGCACAGAATAACCCCTTTGGAGAATGCACAGAGGATTAGCTGAATTCAGGAATGGATGCCCTTTATCTGGAATGGATCCCTCCGGCCGACTATTGATCAGGGTGAGAAACTGCCTGAATACTATGTCTTAACCGCGGTCCTGCAGAAATGGCACACAAAGCCTGGGTAGACTAAACCCTTTTGTTACAACTCCTGGTTGGGGCTATTTACTGCCCTTGCTAAATAGTCTGACTATGATCACCTCTCCTAGAGGGTGCTATAAATGAATCTGCCTGTGCTGGCTTTACCTCGTTCACGGGGCCCTATCCCCGACTTATCACTAGGGTAGGTGGTCCCCTAGGGTACAAATGGCTTCTGGGCCTATGTTCTGGTCCAGGCTCAGTTGGGATCTGTCCAGAACACAGCATGCAGCCAAAAGAGGAAGACACTCCCTTGTGCAAGACACTATATAGTCTGCCAAGGGGAGTGGTCAACCTGGGCTAAACCTATAGAGGGTAGCCTAATAACAGTAACCTGATATCAGAGGGCTCTGCCCTATAACAATACAGATTAGATAAAGGTAAGGGATAACACCATAGGGAGCTTAACCCTATGGGTCCCTACATTCACCCGGGGGAAAAATCCATTCCGACCCGGCAATGGCAAATAACATTAAGTACACATTTCAAGCAATAACTGTAGTGCATGGATTTAGTGCAAAAATACAGTATCCTTACATCCATTTCTGATACCCTCTCCTGAGGAATATCCGGTACAATGGATAGCTGTAAAATGAAAAGTTTAAGGCACAGAAAATATTAACTGTTTCGTTACTAGTTACGTTTCTGTAAACCATTTACAATACATGAGTGTCACTATGGATCACTCAGGCACTTACTTATAAAGATCCATGAAATACCCTCTGGCTCTGCAACAGGGGTATAACAGGCACAATACTTAGAAATCTTGAGTCACCTTCCTGACCACTAAACAGGGGTGCTCAGGTACACACTTAGGTATCCTAGATATACCACCTGTAACCTGCAACAGGGGCATGACAGATACACTTACACATGAGGACGATCCTGCCTTCACTCAGGGGTCCCCAGGCACATGCTTGGCTGTAAAGAGATTGTTATTGGGCACAATTTAAACTGTAATACATCCCCACCCATCAACTTTATTAAGTCCAGGCCTTCCACCCTAACCCAGTGTTCATGAATCTCCCGACATGCACTTCGTAGGTGTGGATTAGGCAATGGGTTCTACCCTTAGCTGAGGTAGATGAAAATAGAAGTTGTAGTGGGATAGGGCGCAGCAGTCTTTTGATTGTTCACCCAACTTTTTACAAACTTTACAGTCTCTCCTGAAGGAATGTGGAGAGTTCCAAACTTAAAATAACACAAATCCACCACTGTGGATAAACTGAAGATGGGGTCACACCCTATATGCAGCAGTACCGGCAGTCCTTAGGAGTGTGCCCAATGAAACGGTGGGTATTTTTGCCCTTAACTTTTAGGGGAATAACCTTACCCACCTCCCACCCGGGGGAAAATCCCATCTGGTGAAAAGGGATTACCTGAACCGGCATGGGGTTTTCAGTGCATGTTCCTCTCGTACTTGGCTTTGGTCACCTCATACGAGACATAATAGGCCGGGTGAGGCTTGTCGATACGGCCTCCACTGGGGAGGTCTGAACTGAGGGAAAAAGTGCGCTCCTCCTGAGGTTTTCCACAGGATTTCACCCCGTGCTTGAGGATGGTCCTCCCGAACCACCACTCTTGGGCAATATCGTACAGGTAGTCAACATCTCTGTGGCGCTTCTCCCGGTCTTTCTTAAAGACACCTCCGGTACCTATCTTTTCTCTGCGGATAAGTTCCCCGTAGATCCACTCATCCACATGTTTGGCAATCTCGTCAAATACCCACTCAGGGGCATAGGGCATATAGAATCCCCATTTCTCAAACACTCGGGTGTTAATGAGCCTTTGAACCCTAGATACAGCACGGTACCGCTCTGGATCAGCTCTCCCCGGTGCCACCCAACAGAAAGTGTCCTTGTTCACCGCGTGTGGTGGCGGTGGAGTGCAGGGCCACTCTGGCGGGAAACAGAAGGTGGGGTCTGTAGGTGGAGTGACAGGTACCATCGGTTCAAATCGATGCTCCCCTTCAGGCAGCGTGCATTTTGGTAGAGGGCCCAGGTCCATCAGGCCCCAGTTAGGTTTTGGGTACCTGCGCCGGGCAACGGTTTTTAGTAACATCCCACTCCCTGTGGATGACGTGGAGCTTTTCTCTCCTTGGCTCTCTGATTTAATCCTTCCTCTGCCTCTTGCCATTTTTAACAGCAGCTCTACATTCTCATCATCAGTAGAGGCCACATCAGAAATCTTTCCTGCCACTACCGGTTGGATGGTCATGGCAGCAGCAGCTGTACACAGATCCTCACTGCTGGAGGATTTTGAAGGAGACAACAGTAAGTCTCTTGATGATTCCGCAGGGCCCTGTTGGATAGGCTCCTGCTCTGCCTTCTCTGGCATGGGGGTGGCGGGCCTCGACTGGCTTGGTGTTGCACTGCCTGTCTGCTCCCCAGCCACTCCCTGTGGGCAGATTAGTGGCTCAGCCCAGCATCTAGTCTTGCAAAATGGGCATCTAGGCTCCAGGTCTCTCCAGGCCTGGGAAATCTCAGTGTAGCAGCAGCCACAGAATGCCTCTATCCACTTTGATCCATCTTCCTCATACCTCTCCCCAAATGTGCCCAACCACGCATAGCGGTGTGGGGGCTGTAGCTCAGGATTACTCTCCGTGGCTTCCGGAGTAAGCTGGCGGGGGGTAGCGCTTGCGTCAGCCATTTTAGGTATGAATATGCGCTGACTCTGAGGAATTTTAAATTAAAGTCCCGTACTAATTACCCGCTTCGGGTTTCAAGTAAGCGGTCACTATAGGAGTAGTCCGCAGCCGCGGTTGGTACTCACTGTTGTTTAGTGTTAGTTAGGCCGCAGCCGCTGGTCCTAACGACACTCGGTTAGCGTCAATCGGTATGCCACTCAACCTTCCGGCAGCCGCACGGTAGCAAGGTAGGGCAGGTGTTGTAATATGGAGGTTCTGATCCGTCCAGCAGCCGCTGTCGGTATTGCGCAGAGCCTCCTCTCAGTCGCTCAGTCTTCCCTCTGGGTACCCAGGTAGGGTAAGGCGAAAGCTGAGATGATTGTATTAGTATAAGATGTAAACGGTAGCAGCTGCTAACCGCTTTGCAATAGTAGGCACAGGAGCTCTAGTGCACGCGTCTCTCTCAGTCAAGTGCGAGTCACAAGATGGCCGCCGTGACGTCAGCTCCTGCCCCCTCCCCGGTGAAATCTCGTCAACAACTTGATTCACGCGGGATTTCAGAGTAAAAGAGCGCCAAAACTAGCAATTAGATGATTGACAGGGGCGTTGGCCAATGGGAATACTCGGGGGAACCTTTCAAGCCCGAACCCACGGCCAATTACTTATCAGGGTTTATGATCAGGACTGCAGGCGCCTTTGACTATAGCGATCAGCAGTGCCTGTCAGCAAAATTTTAAAGACACACACACAGCAGCTCAGTCCCTCAAGGCTATGGCTCCGGGTTAAATAAATTGAATATATCAATACAAAAAGCACGTTGGGCGCCAAATGTAACACTTGTTTGGCTATGATATGGCAAAACCCAGGCTAGTGATAGGTATAGAGCATGTGTTACATGCGACCTTAATACACAGGAGTGGGCCTCCGCTATATGGGAGGTATTGATGGAGCTGAGGGTGTAGTTGAACTACAACTAGGTGGAGCTTGTGTGGTGCAGATGGAATAATGGACGCCAGAAAGGTTCTTGCTCATGAACTATAGTACAATTTATTTGGACAAAGGCACAACTTGAGTGCAGCAGGGTATACTCACAGACACAGCAGTATAGAATGTGTGATCACCGTGGACGATACAAGGGTGACACTTAGGCACAGAATAACCCACTTGGAGGATGCACAGAGGATTAGTTGACACCTGAGATATAGACCTTTCAGAAGGGAGCGTTCCGGCCGACTGTGGTCCAGGGGAGAGCTCCTAACACTGGTACCTGGCGTCTAATAAAACCGGTCCCTAAAGAACGACTACAGAGCCGGGGTGGACTAAACCCTTTGTTACAACTCCTGGTTGGGGCTATTGACTGCCCTTGCTAAATAGCCTGACTACAATCACCTCTCCTAGAGGGTGCTATAAATGAATCTGTCTGTGCTGGCTTTACCTCGTTCACGGGGCCCTGTCCCCGACTTATCACTAGGGTAGGTGGTCCCCTAGGGTACAAATGGCTTCTGGGCCTATGTTCTGGTCCAGGCTCAGTTGGGATCTGTCCAGAACACAGCATGCAGCCAAAAGAGGAAGCCACTTCCTTGTGCAAGACACTATATAGTCTGCCAAGGGGAGTGGTCAACCTGGGCTAAACCTATAGAGGGCAGCCTAATAACAGTAACCTGAGATCAGAGGGCTCTGCCCTATAACAATACAGATAAGATAAGGATAAGGGATAACACCATAGGGAGCTTAACCCTATGGGTCCCTACATGTATAAAGTTTTCACTGCTTTGAATTAAACCTCTAAGACTCACCAATAATATTAACAACCAGGAGCATCATGGGGAAAAATGTTGTATGGTTGTAATCTATAACAAGATTATCTTAATCTTCTATTCACATTTATACAGATTAAGGCACAAACTAAGTCACCATATAAATGGAATTCAGCCAGTCCCTAGCCCCCAATTCACTCCCTTTACAGCTCTCTAACCCCCCCAGGGTGTATTTACCACCTACTGACACGTGGGGAAGTAACTATTACTTTACTAATCACACTGTGTCCCCCAAAGCCTCACTAGTGATTTACTGTAGATCAGGGAACATCTACAAAGTGACCGCTGCAGAAATCCCAAACAGCGCCAGTAGAATTAGTGCCGATACGCCGCCGTCTGTGCAGCTTCCGTGTGTCTAGGTGAGATTTTCTTTGAAAAATGGCCTCATTATCTCTATATGTAAGGTACCAGCAAGGGGCCTGACACAGTGCTGGGAATCAGCATTCTCATTGGTCAGTTCTTTTACATTTATAATGTTTTTGATCAGTAGAATTCTCATTGGTGAATTTTCTTGCATCTATAATTATGTTTTTCTGCAACAAAGTGTTATGGTTGGGTTTTCATCCCCTTTAATTTTTATTCATTATGCAGTTACACCGCTATATGAGAAATCTGCACTTCAGTGATCCCTGGGGAACAGAAACTCATTATAAGGAGTTCAGAGACATTCTCAGGGAATATTGGATTCTGAACTGGTGTTATTACTATGATTTGGGTGTTCATGAAAACTTTGTTGGAAAAATTGTGTTGTCAGAATCCCAACCCAAAATTCAAATTAACATCCAAAGAATAATCTGGAAGAAGAATCAGGTAGGAAAGAGAATTTCCATTTCTTTCTATTCCCACTCGCCCCTCACCATTCTAATATTTCTATTTAATGAAGGCAGGCCTCAGGGCAGGAATTGAGTGTTATAGAAGTAAATCCCGGTGGGCATTTGGCCATGGAATCAGTCCCTAAGTTTTACACCGACATCTGAGGGGGGGTCAAAATGGACAAAACTAAGTTGATTTAGAGACCCCAAGATGTACAAATGTACGGGCAGCTTAAACAGTTAGACAATAAGTCCATGGGTTCCATCTTAGAGGCAGCACATTATTCAATTCAATTACAGGCCCAGCAGGAACACATAAGGAAACACCCAGTGCCTGACACAATCATTTCTCTTTCATTTAAATTTGGATAAAAGAATCCAGCTTTGAAAAACCAAATTAGTGTTTGTCCTGCTAATTAAATGAGCTTCTTCATTATGAAACATTGGTGGATAATTATTTCCTACCCCTGTGATGCATATAGTTGGCTGCCTCTAGTCACATGAACCCCAAGCAATGTAAGGCGTAAGGGGAGAAAGAGAGAACATTATTCCCCAAAGTGGATTTTAATTTATTAGTGTTTTGTAATTGTTGAACAATGTTTGCTTTGCGACGCTGCAATAATCGTGCAAATTACAAAGTGAAATAAAAGCTCTGATTGGTTGCTATAAGTAATAGCACTAGTGCATTTTCAATTCTTCTTTACAGACTGTGAAATCCCAGTGTTCTGCAAGCTGCCCTCCTGGCTCCAGAAAAATGGCGGGGAAATCATTGGCTCCCTGCTGCTATGCCTGTGTGCCCTGCTCCCATGGGGAGATCTCTAATGGAACAGGTACTGAGTCATAATAATAATAATAATAATAATAATAATAATAATAACAATAATAATAATGAGTAGGAGATTTAGCACTTTCCACCTTTTGCATATTCAGGTACACACTCAGTCACTCTCCTAGGTTTGTAGTTACAGACTGATCTAAGGAAGCTTCTTCCAAATTGGGGGGGGGGGGTAATTAGAATTACAAATAAAGGGGCTCTAGACATTTAGGGCAGTCAAGGCAGCTGAGATCTCTCATTCAATTTCATATTTAAAGAACCGAAAATGACTGCAAAATGAAAGCAAACCAGTAATAAAAAATGTTACTAAAGAGAATAAAGTAGAGATTATATTTTAATTCCAACAATAACTGAGTCTGGCAAACTGGTTGGTGAAAGCTGTTCTGCCCTCACCACGAGTTCCCCTGGGGCAGTGAGTAGCCGGACATACAGCTAAACCTTCCCACACTCCCATAAAGAGACCCAGGGGGAAATCTGTTCAACTTTACTGGGTGATTGTGGAAATAGAGGTGAAACTGTAACACAAATGAAATAAAACACAATGAGTATATGGGGAATACACTAACACAAAAACAACTGCAACACACACATCAATGCTGGATCAGATTATATGCCACAGTGTCTTGAGGAGCAGGCAAGTTTAATGGTGGCTCAGTACAGGTTTTATGACCATAATGTTTACCAGCGATGGTACCATGGGGAGAAGATGGATGGTGTGTGCTCCTTCCACAGCATGGGCTACAAAATGGAGTCTGTACTCCCACAATGCATTGTAAAACATCACATGTCAGGAAGTATGGTGGTTCCATAGGGTCATAGGCTACAGAAAATGAATACCTACATTTACAGCAGAGGGAGTTCACTGCTAATGAGCAACAATAAACAGCAAAATGATGGAAGCTGTGCTGGAGACATGACACTCCCCGTCTGGTATCTATGTTTCACAGGGCCTCATATTACAATAAAATGCCTGAGGGCATTTATGAAACTTGAAGTGTCCATTGATTCAATTACCTCGATATGGACAGCTCTGATGGTCATACAAGTGAACATGACTGCCCAGCGTTTGTTATTTGCATGGTTTCCTCTAGTGTGTCATGTGGAAACAGACCAGGGACCAAATACATCTAGACCAACACTGGTAAAAGGTGGGTCTTGGCTAAGTCTGTCAGTGGGAAGATCGGCCATCTTTTGTGTTTGTAACCTCCCACGGACTTTGCGGCAAGTGATGCACTTGAAAATTGCACTATTCACACATTTTTTTGCTCCAACTATCCACAAACCAGCTGTCCTTAAAGCTCCTTCTGTAAATAGTCGGCCCTGATGTTTGACTTGAGCATGATAATGACATACAAGCAAAGTTGCAATGTGATGGTTACCTGGAAGGATCAGAGGATGTTTCTCTTCAAACTCTATTTCTGCACCTTTGAGGCGTCCTCCTACTCTTAATAGGCCATTCTGGTCAAGAAATGGGTCAAGTTTTCTCTTTAGGAACAGGGTTGCCTCCTGTAATGCAGTTGATCTCTTTAGAATAAATCTCGTGTTGTACAGTGTGAAGAATGACATTCTTTGCTTGCTGAAGTTCTGCTACTGTGTAGACATTTTTACAGTGATGCCATCCTTTGTGGGTACTTACATCTGTAGATGAGGTATGTTTGAAGGAGCGAGCTATGTGGGTCAGACAGGTGATAGCTCGGACAAGTGATTTCCAGCTTGAAAACTTATTAAACCTGCTGGATTTAAGTTGGTTGTCAGCGATCATTGTGTGACATGTAGACACTTGGGGGCGGATTTCAGCGTCGGAATTTGCATCCACTAGCTCAAATGTTTCCTTCTCAGAAGCAGTTTGTTCAGTTCTACACAAGAATGCAGGTCCTGTGAGCCAAGATGTGCTTTTAAGTTGACTTGCAGATGGGTGGTGCGTGCTTCTTCCACAGCATGGGCTACAAAATGGAGTCTGTACTCCCACAAAGCATTGCAAACATCACATGTCAGGAAGTATGGTGGTTCCATAGGTTATAGGTCACACAGGAAATGAATACCTGCATTTGCAGCAAACAGCCAGCAGGGGGAGTTCACTGCTAATGAGCAACAATAACCAGCAAAATGATGGAAGCTGTGCTGGAGACATGACAAAAGCAATGGGAAGGTTGGGGGCTTTGGGGCACTTTCCATTTGTTCAAGATGATTCAATGTATTAATTGTTCCATTCGTAAAAAGAAAATAATAGCCCTGTACATGGATGTTTCTATTAGGAAATGCTTAGAAGGGGATTTTAGAGATAAATTAGAAAAATATTTGTGATTTTGACATTTTAAACAGACATTTGGCTCTCTGTGAGGGGCACCGGCCTGTGGGGCATGGGATTTACTGAGTTGGTTTCTTTTGTGTCATTTCTATAAATCTAGAGACCTGGCAGCGAGTTGTCCAACACAGTTATATAATTAGAAAAAAAACATATGAAGGTTTCCCCCTCAAAGTAATTATATAACCCAGTATCTACTTCACTTGTTCCCCTCCCACTGCCCTTCCTCCCCTCCCACTGCCCTTCCTCCCCTCCCACTGCCCTTCCTCCCCAAATACCTTTTCCCTTGTTCCCACCCCCACCCTGTGCTCTGCTCGTACCACTTACTGTCACTTTCCATCTCTTTCCTGCTCTCACTGTTCCACTCATAATCTCATAATAAGCAACAGCAGTTGACCAATGCAAATTTTTTTATGGGGGCGGTGCAAAATTCTTAAGCAACTGATGCTAATATATATATATATATATATATATATAATGGAAATAATATTCTTTCACTTTTGTTACAGATATGGAAAATTGTCTCAAATGTGAAGACACTGAGTGGCCAAATCAGGAGAAGACCCTGTGTATTGAGAGACAAACTGAATTTCTTTCCTATGCTGGTGATCCCCTAACTCTAATCTCTATTATCTCATCTGTAATCCTTTTTATAATAGCAGCAGTTATACTGGGAATCTTTATTTCATTCCGAGACACCCCAGTAGTGAGAGCCAATAATCACACTCTGAGCTTTATTCTCCTTGTCTCCATCAAGCTGAGCTTCCTCTCTGTGTTTCTGTTCCTCGGTCGCCCTGTGGATATAACCTGCATGCTCCGGCAAACCTCCTTTGGGATCACCGTCTCCATAGTCTTGTGTCCTGGCCAAGACTCTCATGGTTTCCATTGCATTCAAAGCCACCAAGCCTGGGAGTCCCTGGAGAAAATGGGTTGGGGTAAAACTGGCAAATGGGCTTGTTTTTATTTTCTCATTAATTCAGTTTCTGATTAGTGTTATCTGGTTGGTCATTGCACCCCCTTATGTGGAGCACAACACACATTCTGAACCTGGAAAAATCATCATTCAGTGCAATGAGGGCTCAGCCATTGGCTTCTATATTGTCCTCTCCTACATGGGACTGTTGGCATCTGTGAGCTTCATTGTAGCTTTCTTGGCTCGGAGCTTACCGGACAGTTTTAATGAGGCCAAGTACATCACTTTCAGCATGCTGCTCTTCTGCAGTGTTTGGATCACAATGATCCCGGCCTATCTGAGCACCAAAGGCAAATATATGGTGGCAGTGGAAATATTTGCCATCATCTCTTCATCCTGTGGCCTTCTCTTCTGTATATTCCTACCCAAATGTTACATTATTTTGTTCAAACCAGAGATGAACTCAAAACAATATTTGTTGGGAAAATGTAATACATAAAAGCTCATTTATCATACAGGGTACAAATACTGTCCCCCTGTCCTACCCACCCTCCGGGTTAGGGAGCGCCAGTGGTTGTACCAAGCTATGGAGCTATTTCCTTATGGCCGGCTCTATGGCCGGGGGTAAATACAAGGCTAAGTTGCTCCCACTCTCTCCCTGCCCCTGGGTATTTAATGTGGGCTGTCGTACAGAGGGCAGATATGGTCCGACTGCAAGTGCTTGAGAATGAGCCCTAAGGGATATGAATTTGCTCCCCTTAGTGCTCCTGCACTGGCAGTAGGGGCAGGTAATTAGTAATGTGCTGATATGGGAATTATATTTCATGTAAATCAATGTTTTGTTAGATGTGACAAAAACCATCTTTTTTTCTACTGAAATTGGAGGTGCCCTCTGGGCCTCATGTGATTAAAGGAAGAAAATATATTATTCTCTCTCCCTACAACTTCTACAAGCAACTCCGCTTCTTTCCTGTATTCTGTCACAGATTGTCAGGCTGTGGGACTGACATTCCCTTTAGAAACACTGGTAATTTCAAAACCTGATGTTATCCCCTCATTTATATACGTATGGATTCAAGCTGTATGTCCATTCTGTTTCAGTTATAACCAAGCAAAAACTTTAAATAAATACTCATAGTGAATGAAATCTTGACATTGTCTAGTAAAAAAATAATAAAAGCTGTATATACAGTAAACATGTATGTAACTATAGGTATTATTACTGTCATATTTGACAATCTGTCTTTCTCTCTTCCGTAATATTGTTATTTAATACTGGGTTCATATGTACTCGGTGAATAAGTCACTCTTGGATTTAAATAAATACTTACTCAAATTGAGCCTGGAAGTTCCCCCTGGGCCTGACCTGAACCATTCAGATCCACTAAGGATATTAACCAGCTTTTATTGGTGTATACATTAATAAAGAGAATTAAATAATAGCTCATATGGCCTGAAAGCTCATGAGGACGTGAGGGGAAACAAATTCTAATACAAAAATGTTGCCATTTAACCATTTCTTCCTACATGGGGCTGATCCCATGGCAGCCAATCATCAGCCTTGTTTCAGCATAACTGTGTCTCTTTGTCCATCTTTAGGGAAGGCTTAAGGGTCTCACTGTCTCAGCACAATGACCTTAATGGTATTTGTGTAGTTGTTGAATACTTGTGACAGGAGACAACAGATGGATTAATGTTTTGTGTGAGCAGTCTAAGGCCCAAGCAAATAGAATGGCCGTTGGTCTTGATGTCTATAATCATCCTACAATTGCAGTTGTTCTGTACTTATGTCCTGTTCTAAATCTTTGTTCTTTGATAATAACTAATATAAACGCGTTTATAGCATAAACCTGAAACACCAATATCTACACTCCCCCACTTTTGTTCCTCTAATATAGGCAAAATCCACAAACTAGCACAGTTGGATGAAAAATACATCTATAAAAAAATTGCCGTACCAGACAAATACAAAATGCTCCAATCACAGTGGACTTGTTACATATTAATATCAACGCATATAAAGTCATTTCATAGGTAAAATGGAGAAATCCAGAGAAATTATTTCTACATTTAATATCCAGATGATCCAGCAGCACTGAGGACTTAGCCGAGTCCAGGATGGTATGGTGCATTGAAGAAAATCAGTGCAGAAATGTCTATGATAAAGCATCAGTCCAGCTGCTACATGCTTGGTGCCTAATTGCTTTTTATACCAGCACGTAGGAGCTACGTTGTTGGCATGGAAAGGGTTAAAGCATCAGACTGACCAGGGAACCAGTAGTTTTAGACACATTTTGTTTCCATATTAGGGCTCTGGCACATGGGGAGATTAGTCGCCCATGACAAATTTCCCTTGTTGTGGGCAAATAATCTCCCCGAAATGCCATCCCACCAGGAAAAATGTAAATCGTAAATTTCCCTGAAATCGTGGAAGTTGCCTTCAGAGGAAACTTCAGTGCCGCGTATGCCATCCCACCGGCGATTTACATTTTTCCTGGTGGGATGGCATTTCGGGGAGATTAGTTGCCCACAACAAGGGAAATTTGTCGCGAGTGGCTAATCTCCCCATGTGCCAGAGCCCTAATATGGAAACAAAATGTTTCCTAAAGTATTATGTGCATATCCTTTAGCCGTGTCTAAAACTACTGGTTCCCTGGTCTGTCTGATGCTTTAACCCTTTCCATGCCAACAACGTAGCTCCTACGTGCTGGTATAAAAAGTCATTAGGCACCAAGCATGTAGCAGCTACGTTTCCTATTAGTAGCGTGGGTTACCTGCACTCACTGCTCAATCCGAGTGCAGAAATGTGCTCCCCCCTAGACAACAAGCATTACCAGTATGTGCACTCCTCTGCCCCCTTCATCATCAAGATGTCCTGCTGCATGGAGTAATTAAATCCAGCCCCAGGTGCCTCCCCTTACTCTTGGAGCATCATGGGGCCTTCCTGCAGCCAGCTGTTGTCCTCCAGCACCGAGATCTGCCTTGCCTGCCAACAAGATCTGCCTTGGCTCTGTTGTCTGCCAGATTGTTAGCTTTCCTCACTAGTGTATAGGGCTAACATTCTTTTGAGTTGGTCAAGGTTTAGGGAGTTTGGGGGGGGATTGAAATCAAAGCTGCTTTTTTTCTCTGCCAGATTTGTTTATTTTATCTGTTTTTCTGATTATATTGTGATTTACTTTATTTTTTTATGTGACTGATTGGGAGCATTTGGACTAGGGTGTATATTAGTTTGAAAATATTTTTTTGCCAACATGGCCAGAAAGTTGTTCTCAGTTGAAGAGGCTGCTGCACTGTGTGTGGCCTGTAGCTCAGAGGGGTTCAGTGACTCTGATTCCCAGTATGTGCCCCTGGGTCAGAGAGTCACTCCTCTACTGAGAGTCGGGGTATAGTAGCAGCACGGTTAGTGCCCCTGAGGAGCCCGTGGAGGTGGAGGTAGAGGAGAATGTGCAGAATGAAGGAGAGGGTGATAGGGCTGATGCTACAGCTGGAGGAGAGCCTGCGTGGGGCCTCCTTGTAATTTTCCCCTTGAGATCTGCAGTCGCTGGTGTTAAAGGGACAGACATGGGGATAAAGGGACAGACTGGTTCAGTGCTGGGAAACTGTGCTTATTGCTCCCAACTCCAATTGCAGGAACAGAGAACAGGGAGCCGGATTTACTCACATCAGCTGGGATTCTCATTGTGCAATATTGCTTTAAGAATCCAACCCTGATGTTGCTGGACTACAGCTCCCAGCATGCCTCACCCTTCATTATATGTTACATTATTCTGGGATTTGTAGTCCGGCAACAGCTGAGTAACATTTGATTGAGCCGCGCTGTGCAGCAGGGTTTAGTGTCCCTTTAAAGTAAACACCAGTGAAAACCTATTGTTTTTTTTCAATGATATATCACTGAGGCCATCCTACAGGATATGGTCCTCTATACAAATTTATACGCCGAGCAATACCTTGCCCATAATCCCATACCTAGGTATGCTCGGGCGCAGGCATGGCATCCCACTGACACTGCTGAAATGAATTAGTTCTTGGGACTCACTTTAGCTATGGGTCTCATAAAAGCCAATTCTTTGGAGTCCTACTGGGATCCCACTACTGTGCTGTCTATCCCATGTCTAGAGACCGGTATCAGCTACTGCTCCAGTTTCTGCATTCAATAACAATGCAACGGCTGTACCCCCTGATGTGCCCGGCCATGACAGGCTGCATAAACTGAGGCCCCTTATAGACAGCCTGTCTGAGCGCTGTGGGGAAGTGTATCCCCCTCCCAAAACATTTGTATAGATGGGTCCCTTCTCCTCTTCAAAGGGCGCTTACAATTCCACCAATACATCCCAAGCAAGCGTGCCCCCTATGGGATCAAATTCTATACTGTGCCAAAGCATTTCGGGGTACACCAGCTATTTCATGATTTATGAAGGCAAGGACTCCCAATTAGACCCCCCTGAGTGTCCCCTTGATTTGACTGTCAGTGGCAAAATTGTATGGGAGCTCATCTCTCCACTTTTGGGCCAAGGTTACTGCTTATATGTGGATAACTTTTACTCTCGTACCCCCCTGTTTAGAGCCCTATATTCTTTGGATACTCCAGCCTGTGGCACCATAAATCCTACCCAAAAAGTACTACTCCGGGATCTGGTCTGCAAAAAACTGGGGAAGTTTATGCCCTAAGAAATGATCAACTCCAACATTATTACAGCGCCACTCGAAAAACTAAGGCCTGGTACAAAAAAGTTGATATATACTTGATTCAAATAGCCCTTTTAAATTCATACGTTGTACAGGTCCTTTTCAAAAAATTAGCATATTGTGATAAAGTTCATTATTTTCTGCAATGTACTGATAAACATTAGACTTTCATATATTTTAGATTCATTACACACAACTGAAGTAGTTCAAGCCTTTTCTTGTTTTAATATTGATGATTGTGGCATACAGCTCATGAAAACCCAAAATTCCTATCTCAAAAAATTAGCATATTTCATCCGCCCAATAAAAGAAAAGTGTTTTTAATACAAAAAAAGTCAACCTTCAAATAATTATGTTCAGTTATGCACTCAATACTTGGTCGGGAATCCTTTTGCAGAAATGACTGCTTCAATGCGGCGTGGCATGGAGGCAATCAGCCTGTGGCACTGCTCAGGTGTTATGGAGGCCCAGGATGCTTCAATAGCGGCCTTAAAGGAACAGTAACACCAAAAAATGAAAGAGCTTTAAAGTAATAAAAATATAATGCACTGTTACCCTGCACTGGTAAAACTGGTGTGTTTGCTACAGTAACACTACTATAATTTATATAATAAGCTGCTGTGTAGCCACGGGGGCAGCCATTCAAGCTGGAAAAAAGGAGAAAAGGCACAGGTTATATAGCAGATAACAGATAAGTTCTGTAGAATACAATAGTGTTTTATCTGTTATCTGCTATGTGCCTGTGCCTTTTCTCCTTTGAATGGCTGCCTCCATGGCTACATAGCAGCTTATTTATATAAATTATAGTAGACTTTCTGAAGTAAACACACAACTTTTACCAGTGCAGGGCAGCAGCACATTATATTTTAGTTACTTTTATACACTTTCTTTTTTTGGTGTTACTGTTCCTTTAAGCTCATCCAGAGTGTTGGGTCTTGTGTCTCTCAACTTTCTCTTCACAATATCCCACAGATTCTCTATGGGGTTCAGGTCAGGAGAGTTGGCAGGCCAATTGAGCACAGTAATACCATGGTCAGTAAACCATTTACCAGTGGTTTTGGCACTGTGAGCAGGTGCCAGGTCATGCTGAAAAATGAAATCTTCATCTCCATAAAGCTTTTCAGCAGATGGAAGCATGAAGTGCTCCAAAATCTCCTGATAGCTAGCTGCATTGACCCTGCCCTTGATAAAACACAGTGGACCAACACCAGCAGCTGACATGGCACCCCAGACCATCACTGACTGTGGGTACTTGACACTGGACTTCAGGCATTTTGGCATTTCCCTCTCCCCAGTCTTCCTCCAGACTCTGGCACCTTGATTTCCGAATGACATACTTTGGACCACTGAGCAACAGTCCAGTGCTGCTTCTCCGTAGCCCAGGTCAGGCGCTTCTGCCGCTGTTTCTGGTTCAAAAGTGGCTTGACCTGGGGAATGCAGCACCTGTAGCCCATTTCCTGCACGCGCCTGTACACGGTGGCTCTGGATGTTTCTACTCCAGACTCAGTCCACTGCTTCCGCAGGTCCCCCAAGGTCAGGAATCGGTCCTTCTCCACAATTTTCCTCAGGGCCCAGTCACCTCTTCTCGTTGTGCAGCGTTTTCTGCCACACTTTTTCCTTCCCACAGACTTCCCACTGAGGTGCCTTGATACAGCACTCTGGGAACAGCCTATTTGTTCAGAAATTTATTTTTGTGTCTTACCCTCTTGCTTGAGGGTGTCAATGATGGTCTTCTGGGCAGCAGTCAGGTCGGCAGTCTTACCCATGATTGCGGTTTTGAGTAATGAACCAGGCTGGGAGTTTTTAAAAGCCTCAGGAATCTTTTGCAGGTTTTTAGAGTTAATTAGTTGATTCAGATGATTAGGTTAATAGCTCGTTTAGAGAACCTTTTCATGATATGCTAATTTTTTGAGATAGGAATTTTGGGTTTTCATGAGCTGTATGCCACAATCATCAATATTAAAACAAGAAAAGGCTTGAACTACTTCAGTTGTGTGTAATGAATCTAAAATATATGAAAGTCTAATGTTTATCAGTACATTACAGAAAATAATGAACTTTATCACAATATGCTAATTTTTTGAAAAGGACCTGTATATAAGGCAGCAGTACCAGGCCCCAAATTATCCTACTATAAAAACTAGCTGCAGATAATCCCTGCCCTGCTGTTTAGTGGCGTAGAGGAGTCAGTGCCTAAGATGCCCCCTAGTGACAATGTGGCCTGACTGATTGGGAAGCACTTTACTGATACGCTCCCACCCACACCTGGCAAAGTGTTTGCCCAGAAAGCGTGCAGAGTGTGCCGCAAAAGGGGTATAAGGCGAGATACACGGTACTACTGCCCTAAGTGCCATCGCAACCCCGGGTTATGTTTCAAACCATGTTTTGGATTATACCATCCTCGGCTGAACTATTGAAAGGGTTATAAATTGTTGTGCAACTAAATTTATAATAATTATTGGCATCCCGCTTTGTGATTACAAAATACAGGTTCACCGGTTGGAGAGGTTTTTCCTGGATAATGAACCATTTTATCAATCAATATATGCCAATTTTAGATTTGTGGGTCACAAAACAAAAACTGTAGTACCGTGTTAGCCAGTGTCAAAAATAATTATAAAAAAAAAAAACACAAATACAAGAGTATTGTAGAAATGATCCCTATATTGGCTAACAATAAAAATACATTGCAAGCTTTCGGAACTCTAAGGCCCCTTCATCAGGCAAAATACAAATGAGAACTGAAATGGCACAACATTTATACTGATAGATCAGAGAGAAGTGTTCTCGAGCAATAAATTAGGAAGTTACAGATAGATAGTGATAACTTATGAAGATAGTGAAAGTAATTAAGGTTTATTAGGGTGGGTTGTAAATAGTTCAGGGGTCTGGATTCAGTCAGATCAGATAGTGTGACATGAAACCTGACCCCAAATTAAGGCCCTGTCTCAATGTGTTAAATAACTCCATACATAGATCTTCCTTTCTCGTTCAGATCCAAAGTTCCCTATTAGAATTAACACCTTCATGTCCTGAAGCCTGTGGCCCTGATTGCAGAAGTGTTGTCCCACTGGTGTATCACACGCTTTGGTTTTGATCTTATGTCTGTGATGGTTCATCCTTGTGCATAGTTTTTGCCCTGTTTCTCCAATGTACATTCCTCCTGTAGGGCACTTAGTACATATGATCAAGTACAAACATTGGAGGAAGCACATGAATAGCAGTCCCGAATGGTGTAGACTTTTTGTGTATTCGGTGCAATTGGATCTTGGCACAGGATGTATTTGCAAGTCTCACATCTTTTGCTGTTGCAGGGAAATGTACCTGCTTTCATGTCACACTATCTGATCTGACTGAATCCAGACCCCTGAACTATTTACAACCCACCCTAATAAACCTTAATTACTTTCACTATCTTCACAAGTTATCTCTATCTATCTGTAACTCCCTAATTTATTGCTTGTGACACTTCTCTCTGATCTATCAGTATAAATGTTGTGCCATTTCAGTTCTCATTTGTATTTTGCCTGATGAAGGGGCCTTAGAGCCCCGAAAGCTTGCACTCTATTCCTATTGTTAGCCAATATAGGTATCATTTCTACAATACTCTTGTATTTGTGTTTTTTTTTTTTATAATTAGATTTGTGGGTGACATCCTTCTGTTCTGGAAAGAACCACTAGAAAAGTTACAGGAGATGATTAAGTAACACTATTACATTTACATATGAATGGTCTACATCAGAAATTAATTTTCTAGATGTTAAAATAACTTTGCAAAATGGTTCATTACAGCCAGATCTATATAGGAAAGAAGTTGATAGAAATAATTGCATGCAAAGAGCTACCATAACCCTAAAATAATGCGTGCAAAAAGAATAGCTTCAAGTGCAGAGAAATATGAGGAGGCCAAAATCAGGCTTACGGATAGGTTTATTGAAAGGGGGTACAATACAAATACAATCCAGACTGCAATTAATGAGGTTGATAAAATTGATAGAAAAGATTCATTACAAAAAAATAAAAACAAGACTGATGAAAATCATAGAATAACTTTCGTTTCTGCATATGGCAGACATAGTTGGAAAGTACAAAATGTGGTCCATAAATATTGGCCCCTAGTACAGAATGATAAGCAGTTTGGTAAATTGTTTCAAGGCAGCCCCCTCTTTTGTTGTGGTGTGTAGCTCCATATAGATAAGGGTAAGAATAAAAAATGTTTTTGATGGTGTGATTACCATTATCAATATTTAATCAATAATTGATGTATTTTAATTATGTGTAGTGCTAATATAGTACTGGATATGAGATAGTGTTGGCTAGATAGTGTTAGCTTGTAATCATTTTTATATTACTGTAGGATGGTTGGGGACCATCTATAATGTAACTGTATGCAATTGTTTTTTTAAAGTTTAACCTTTTTAGTGCCACAGGACGTAGAATCTACGTCCTGTGTATCAAAGGACCAAAGTGCCACAGAACGTAGATTCTACGTCCTGCTGCACTTCCGGTTTTGGGAGCGGAGGAATGGCTTTTCAAGCCATTCCTTCGCTCCCCACTCGTTCCCCAGCCTCCAGACAATAGTCAGAGGTGGGGAACGAGTGGCCCCTGGGTAGCGATTGCCCAGGGGCCACATACAACTCACCTGCCATCCTCGTGGCTTTGCCGGCAGCTCCTCTCCCTTCCGCAGCTTCCCCCTCTGGCCCCACTGCTTCCTGACATGCCCCCTCACATGAGCTGATGCTGTTGCTGTGCCAGATCGAGTTTCTCCTGCAGATCCTCACCTAGACCCCAAGTAAGTGGCAAATACACACACAAACACACAATCACACATTTATTACACTAATACACACTTATACTCACACTTACACACACACACATGCATTTTTGGGAGGTTTTCAAACATTTATCACTTACAGCACTTAGAGAAAACTCACACTTGGTTGCACACTCACACACATGCACACAAAACACATTTTACACACATGTACACACACACTTACACACTTATGTAATTTTGTAATTATTTTTTTTTTTCTAATCGCATCGTTTTTATTCTTGCCTGAAAAAAATGTTTTATTGCCATTGCGGATAGTGTATTCGCTAACCGCACTGCACAATACCTTTTGTGTATTATTTTGGTGTTTCTACTACATTTTCTGTGATTTTGGTGGATTTTTGGGTATTTTACTGCATGTTTAGCCATTTTATAGCATTTTCAGTTATGCATA
Organism: Xenopus tropicalis; assembly: GCF_000004195.4. Lineage (NCBI taxonomy): Eukaryota > Metazoa > Chordata > Amphibia > Anura > Pipidae > Xenopus > Xenopus tropicalis. The sequence goes on from NC_030677.2 coordinate 6,200,725, forward strand.
GTTGTTGTTCGCTTGACTTTGTCTGTAAAACTTATTTCCCCAAGCCAAAATACTCAAACTATTATTCTGCCCGCAGATATTATTAGGCAAAAAAAAAAATGATTTTAGTGATTTTTTTTTTTATCTTTATCAATTTTATTGCATTTTACATTGTTCTTTGTTACTTGTCTTTGCACATGGACATTTTGTCTGCTGTATTTCAATTTGGCATCCTCTGTACCCCACATAGTTTGGTAAATCTATTCATATTGGGCATCAAACTGTTCAGTAGACTAGTGGCGTTCATACTTAGAGTGTTTTATGTTGGTACGTTACTAAATGTGGGGTACATAATGGGGCAACATGCAAGCTTTGTGACGATTTTCAGAAATGTCACAAAAACCGTTCTGTTTAGCATAGCTTTGTAATTTGGTAGTTTGCAGTAGAAAGTTTTATTTACCCATTTTTGTTTTGTCAGAATGTGTACTTTCGGAAAATATATGGTTTTCTAGGGTCTCCTTACTGTTAGGTGGTCGTATGGCACATAATACACATACCGGGTGCAAAAACTGCATGAGCCGAAGCATCTTATGTGAAAATTCATATGCACTATTTTTACTTGGGTGCCCCTGTACCCCACATAGTTTGGTAAATCTATGCATATAGGGCATCAAATTGTTCAGTAGACCCCTGGCGTTCATATTTAGAATGTTTTATGTTGATACGGTACAAAATGTGGGGGTAAATAATGGGGTAAAATGCAAGCTTTGTGACAATTTTCAGAAATGTCATTTAAACCGTTCTGTTTAGCATAGCTTTGTAGTTTGGTAGTTTGTAGTAGAAAGATGTATTTACCCATTTTTGTTTTGTCAGAATGTGTACTTTCGGAAAATATATGGTTTTCTAGGGTCTCCTTACTGTTAGGTGGTCGTATGGCACATAATACACATACCGGGTGCAAAAACTGCATGAGCCGAAGCATCTTATGTGAAAATTCATATGCACTATTTTTACTTGGGTGCCCCTGTACCCCACATAGTTTGGTAAATCTATGCATATAGGGCATCAAACTGTTCAGTAGACCCCTGGCATTCATATTTAGAATGTTTTATGTTGATACGGTACAAAATGTGGGGGTACATAATGGGGTAAAATGCAAGCTTTGTGACAATTTTCAGAAATGTCATAAAAACCGTTCTGTTTAGCATAGCTTTGTAGTTTGGTAGTTTGTAGTAGAAAGATTTATTTACCCATTTTTGTTTTGTCAGAATGTGTACTTTCGAAAAATATATGTTTTTCTAGGGTCTCCTTACTGTTAGGTGGTCGTATGGCACATAATACACATACCGGGTGCAAAAACTGCATGAGCCGAAGCATCTTATGTGAAAATTCATATGCACTATTTTTACTTGGGTGCCCCTGTACCCCACATAGTTTGGTAAATCTATGCATATAGGGCATCAAACTGTTCAGTAGACCCCTGGCGTTCATATTTAGAATGTTTTATGTTGATACGGTACAAAATGGGGGGGTAAATAATGGGGTAAAATGCAAGCTTTGTGACAATTTTCAGAAATGTCATAAAAACCGTTCTGTTTAGCATAGCTTTGTAGTTTGGTAGTTTGTAGTAGAAAGATGTATTTACCCATTTTTGTTTTGTCAGAATGTGTACTTTCGGAAAATATATGGTTTTCTAGGGTCTCCTTACTGTTAGGTGGTCGTATGGCACATAATACACATACCGGGTGCAAAAACTGCATGAGCCGAAGCATCTTATGTGAAAATTCATATGCACTATTTTTACTTGGGTGCCCCTGTACCCCACATAGTTTGGTAAATCTATGCATATAGGGCATCAAACTGTTCAGTAGACCCCTGGCGTTCATATTTAGAATGTTTTATGTTGATACGGTACAAAATGTGGGGGTAAATAATGGGGTAAAATGCAAGCTTTGTGACAATTTTCAGAAATGTCATAAAAACCGTTCTGTTTAGCATAGCTTTGTAGTTTGGTAGTTTGTAGTAGAAAGATGTATTTACCCATTTTTGTTCTGTCAGAATGTGTACTTTCGGAAAATATATGGTTTTCTAGGGTCTCCTTACTGTTAGGTGGTCGTATGGCACATAATACACATACCGGGTGCAAAAACTGCATGAGCCGAAGCATCTTATGTGAAAATTCATATGCACTATTTTTACTTGGGTGCCCCTGTACCCCACATAGTTTGGTAAATCTATGCATATAGGGCATCAAACTGTTCAGTAGACCCCTGGCGTTCATATTTAGAATGTTTTATGTTGATACGGTACAAAATGTGGGGGTAAATAATGGGGTAAAATGCAAGCTTTGTGACAATTTTCAGAAATGTCATAAAAACCGTTCTGTTTAGCATAGCTTTGTAGTTTGGTAGTTTGTAGTAGAAAGATGTATTTACCCATTTTTGTTCTGTCAGAATGTGTACTTTCGGAAAATATATGGTTTTCTAGGGTCTCCTTACTGTTAGGTGGTCGTATGGCACATAATACACATACCGGGTGCAAAAACTGCATGAGCCGAAGCATCTTATGTGAAAATTCATATGCACTATTTTTACTTGGGTGCCCCTGTACCCCACATAGTTTGGTAAATCTATGCATATAGGGCATCAAACTGTTCAGTAGACCCCTGGTGTTCATATTTAGAATGTTTCATGTTGATACGGTACAAAATGTGGAGGTACATAATGGGGTAAAATGCAAGCTTTGTGACAATTTTCAGAAATGTCAAAAAAATCATTCTGTTTAGCATAGCTTTGTAGTTTGGTAGTTTGCAGTAGAAAGATGTATTTACCCATTTTTGTTTTGCCAGATTGTGTACTTTTGGAAAATGTATAGTTTTCTAGGGTCTCCTTACTGTTAGGGGGCCTTATGCCGCATAATGCACATGCCGGTAGCTTATATTGCAGTGTATACACTTTGTATGCACTAACTTCCTTTTGGGGTCTCTAAATGCCAGATACATCGGTGATCCTATGCACAATGGGCATCAAACTGTTCAGCGGACCCTTGGTTTTCATATTTAGGGTGTGTCTTCTTGGTACCTAATGTTATGTGGGAGATATGGTGCTTGAAAGTGGAAGATCTGATGTGATTTTCAGGTATTTCACCAAAACTAGCAATTTTGGGAAAGCACTACGACTCTGTAGTTTGGAGTAGAAAGACATGGGTACCAATTTTGAATTCGCCCGAATGTGTACTTTCCAAAAATATATGGTTTTGGGGGGTCAATGTATTTTTGTGTGTTTTTACCCCACAAAAAATGCAGTAATCGTGTTGAATTTTCAGTAGCTAAAGAGACCTCTGGGGCAATCTCTATGCACTGACGTCCTTATGGGGTCTCTAAATGCCAGATACAGTGCTGATCCTATGCACAATGGGCATCAAACTGTTCAGCGGACCCTTGGCTTTCATATTTAGGGTGTGTTTTCTTGGTACCTAATGTTATGTGGGAGATATGGTGCTTGAAATTGGAAGATTTGATGTGATTTTCAGGTATTTCACCAAAACTAGCAATTTTGGGAAAGCACTGCGACTCAGTAGTTTGGAGTAGAAAGACATGGGTACCAATTTTGAATTCGCCTGAATGTGTACTTTTGAAAAATATATGGTTTTGGGGGGGTCAATGTATTTTTGTGTGTTTTTACCCCACAGAAAATGCAGTAAACGTGTTGAATTTTCAGTAGCTAAAGAGACCTCTGGGGCAATCTCTATGCACTAACTTCCTTATGGGGTCTCTAAATGCCAGATACAGTGCTGATCCTATGCACAATGGGCATCAAACTGTTCAGCGGACCCTTGGCTTTCATATTTAGGGTGTGTTTTCTTGGTACCTAATGTTATGTGGGAGATAAGGTGCTTGAAAGTGGAAGATTTGATGTGTTTTTCAGGTATTTCACCAAAACTAGCAATTTTGGGAAAGCACTACGACTCTGTAGTTTGGAGTAGAAAGACATGGGTACCAATTTTGAATTCGCCCGAATGTGTACTTTCCAAAAATATATGGTTTTGGGGGGTCAATGTATTTTTTTGTGTTTTTACCCCACAGAAAATGCAGTAAATGTGTTGAATTTTCAGTAGCTAATATATTATTCAAATTGCAGGCGGGTAGTTGCTCGCCAAAGTCAATCACACATCCTTAAAAAAGGAGATGATTAATTGAATGTATTAAAACTGTCACTCAAATTAAAGTGCACTTAAATATGGAATGTGAGGGTTGTGGGAACAGAAACCAAGTCTGGGGATACTGAGCAGAGTACTTCATTTATTGCCCACTGGTCGACAAACTCGGTTAGCCGACCAGCAGACACCGCCTGGGTGTACTCCACTCTGATGCGGGAACTCACCAGCACCCGAAACATTACCTCTGCCGACAGAGGGTTGCCACCTTCCAAATTCTGCTTCCTGGATTTATAGATGGCTAGTTTGGCCAAAGCCAGGAGCAAATTGGAGAGAAGGTCTTTTCCTCTATTGTCCCGGGACACTGGGTGTCCAAAAATAAAAACATGAGGGGAAAAGTGTAACCAGAACTGCAGGTGGAGTTTCCTCAAAAGAGCTAAAAGAGGTTGCAGTCTGGCACATGAAAAGTAAATATGAAACAGGGACTCCCCTTTGCCACAGAATGTACAAGCAGCCGGGGAGTCTGTAAAATGAGCCAAGTACTCTCCTGTGCTCAGTGCACCATGGAGCACTCTCCAACTCAGGTCTCCAGTGGGTCTGGGCACCAAGCTGGAATAAAGGGCTCGCCACTGGGGTCTCTCACCCTCTTTGAGCACCCGCCTCCAGATGGTATCATAGCGGGAGATGAGGGCAAGGAAGTGTACAGTGTGAAGCATGAGAGAGTACAGTAGTTTTCTTGGCATGTCACAAAAGCGTGTCAAGGTAAAATTCTCCAACTGGCTCAGGTTGGGAGAAGGAGCAGCCTGAGGGGATTGACGGATCCTAGGTGCTATTTTTATGGCTGGAGGTGGGGCATTCCAAGGGTAATCTGGCTCTCCAGCATGTAAAACCTCATTAATAAAGGTGTGAGAGCCAGAGGAGATGGTGTCCTTGATCTCCTTGATTAAACGGTTTGGAACTCTGGTGGTGCGCAATTCCATGCGCTGCATAACTTCCTGAGTTTGCACCCAATCTATTCTCTCAAAATCAAGGAGATCCACAACTCTAGTTAACTGAGCCCGGCAAAGGCGGCGGCGGATGCTGGTGGATTCTAACATCCTAGTCTTTAGAGACGGATTGTAAAGTAAGGGCTCAGTTAGAATGTCCTCCCCTTGAATAACTCCTTCCCTTAACATGGAGACCATGCTCCAGGTTTTAAGAGTCTCTTGGTAGTATGCCGGTAATGGTGAGAGGTTTTTTAAAGAACCCTTCAGGTTCGATGACAAATAATTTTCTGTCATACCCCATGTTGCGTACCTTGCGATAAAAACTGGATGCCAGAGTACACCACTGTGGAGCAGGGTCTGCATAAAGGTATCTCTGTATCTGTTGGAGACGGAAAGTGTGCACTTGGGAGCGTATGCACACAACTCCCTGCCCACCCTCTCTCAAGGGAAGGCTTGAAACACCTGCAGATACCCAGTGCTTTCCCAACCAGAGAAAGTCCAGTAACCTCCTCTGGATCTTAGCAATGAATTCTTGAGTTGGGCTAAGGCACACCAGCCGGTACCAGAGTTGAGAGGCCACAAGCTGGTTGATCACCAATGCCCTCCCCCTCAAAGAAAGCACTTTAGCAAGACCCTTCCATTTTCCAAGACGGATGATGACACGCTCCTCTAGTTCACTGAAATTCAGTGAGACAGGGCACTCCTCAGCTGACAGATAGACTCCTAAATATTTGATGACCTTGGTCTCCCATGGGATGTCTTGAAAAATAGGAGGCAGATTGCCTACTTCTAAAGGACCTTCCAGAAGGCCTGAACTTTTGGCCCAGTTGATCCGAGCAGATGAGGCAGCAGCGTAGATCTCTTGGCACTCTTGTGCCCGCTCAAGATCAGATAGGTCTTGGGCCACAAGGATTACATCATCTGCATAGGCTGAGAGAACCACTTTCATATCTGGTTCTTTGAGCACCAACCCCGTTAGTCTTTTCCTTAGGAGACACAGGAAGGGTTCAATGGCCAGTGCATACAGTTGTCCTGACAAGGGGCATCCTTGCCGAACTCCTCGCCCAAAAGTTAAAGGTGCAGTTAGAGACCAATTGATTTTTATAAGACACTCTGCAGAGGTGTACAGCGTTTTCAGGTAGCCTACAAAATGTGGACCAAAGCCATAGGCTTGCAGAGTACCTAAGAGGTATTGATGATCCACCCTGTCAAATGCCTTCTCTTGATCTAGGGAGAGAAAGGCAAGGGATAGACCAGCCCTCCGAGCAAAATGCAGCAAATCTCGGACCAGAAAAACATTATCAAAAATTGTCCGGCCGGGGACTGTGTAGGACTGGTCTGGATGAATCACCTCTGCCAGAACAGACTTGAGTCTGAGTGAGATCGCTTTGGCTACAATCTTATAGTCTGTGCTGAGCAAGGAGACTGGACGCCAGTTCTTAATAAAACGGAGATCCCCTTTCTTAGGTAGCAGTGACAACACTGCCCGACAGCATGAAAGGGGCATCTCACCTGTCTCAAGGGCTTCAGTTAGGACCCTTTGGAAATCAGGTCCCAGAGTATCCCAGAAAAACTGGAAGAACTCTACGGTTAGTCCATCTAGCCCCGGAGATTTATTGTGGGGCATTAAACTGAGTGCTTGAGAGAGCTCATCTAGAGTGATAGGTTTCTCCAATCTCTCTCTTCTCCTCTCGCTGACTACTGGAAGCCCTTCCCATAGTTCCTTGCAGGCATCTGGAGAGATAGGATCCGGAGAAAAAAGGTCTTGATAGAAGGACCGAGCTCTGTCCCGGATAGCCTCTGGGTCCTCAAGGGGGGTGCCATCTTCATCAAGGAGGCATGTGATCTGTTTTCGGTTCCCCTTCTTCTTCTCCAGAGCATAGAAGAAGTGCAAGCCACGATCTAAGTCACAGAGTAACTGCATGCGGCTTCGTACATAGGCACCACGAGCCTGACGCTGTTCTATGTTATGCAGAGTCTCCTTCTTTTCTAGGTATTCCCGCTGCAGGTTTTGGTCTTCACATCCCAACAGCTTTTGCTCAAGATCAAGCACCTCCTCATTCAATGCCTCAATCTCTGCATTGCGCTGCCTGCTCGCACTCTTGGTATACTCTTGACACAAGAGTTTTAGGTGAACCTTGCCTACGTCCCACCACTGACTCAAAGTGGCAAACTCATCCTGAAAACCCCTCCAGTCCATCCATATTTCTCGGACCGACTTTGCAAACCCCTCATCCTCCAATAAACTGTTATTAAAATGCCAATAAGCAGCTTTGGCCAGTGATGGTGCATCTGCCACTATCACAGAGGCACAGTTGTGGTCTGTAAATGGAGCCAACCTAATGGTACTGCACCTGGCTCGTGACATGAGATGGCCCGATATATATATCCTATCGATCCGGGACTGAGAGACATGACCATTTCTCACCCTGACATAGGTGAAGGTATTTGTGTCTGGATGCTGCTCTCTCCAGATGTCAACCAAGGAGAAGCGGGCAATGAGTTCCCGCAGTGCTGGCTCCGATGAGTCCCTTTTCTGGGGCACATTGCGGTCTCGAGCATCCAGGGTGTAATTGAAATCACCCCCTATAATCAAGGCTTCATCTGAGTCAATTGTCTCCACATACGTTGACAAACTTTCAAAGAACCGTGTTCTCTCTGGTCCGGTAGTTGGGGCATATATGTTTATAAGGTTGTATGTTATATTCGAGTCCTGGACCCGGAGATGTAACACACGGCCTGGGATGACAGATTTAGCACTCAGCACCTGAGGCTGGAATGATTCAGAGAATAGGGTCACCACCCCACATAAAGTCCATGTGAGGTGGTTAAAAAAGACCCTACCCTTCCACTCCAGATGCCAGGTTGCTTCAAGCTCTGGAGTGGTATGGGTCTCTTGAAGAAAACTTACAGAGTATCTTCCTTGGTTAAGAAAGGAAAGTACCTGAAACATGTGGAAAGGCTCTCGACAGCCATTTGTATTTAGTGTACTTATACTCAAGGCCATTACTGTGCATTAGGAAGTGCTTTAGCCCTCATATAGGCCTGGTGAGACAAACACTTTTTGTGGAACTTAATGATACGGAGATATTCTGCTGTGCCATAGTTCTTGGCCTCTCTTATGACCCCAATATAATGTCTCACAGAATGTATTATTAAAGGCAAATCATGCCAATTCTCCAGGGCCATACGCAGTTTGTTATCCAATTTTACACCAAGGTTGCTCTCAAGAAACCTTTTGAGTTCCTCAGCAGGGATGAGAGGGGCAGAAGGATTTGCCACACCTGTTTCACCCTCTTCTACAATATTGTCCTCATCCCTTGGCTCTTCCTGGCTGGGGGATTGATAATGTCTCTCCTCCACTTTGAGGATATCTGCACGTGATGTTGCAGAAATAGAATCAGAAGCACCCATCATTTGAAAAACCTGCAATGGTTCAGGTGCTTTTTCGATTTCTTCTGCAACACTTTCAGAGGTGTCTGGGGCAGCAGATGGAATCAGCTCCTCCACAACAGGGGGAGCTTTAGAAGCTCGATAGTCAGCCTCTGCCCTTTCTACTGCTTCCTGATCACTCCGGATGGCAATAACATTGGGGTCAGTGGACGGTAAGGGAGGAGAGACCTCCACATGGACAGCAGTGTTCATAGGGTTGTTTTTTTCTGAGTTTGTCATGCTATCCTCCTTCATGTCCACCACCCCAGCCCCATCATCCCCCCATACAGTCTTATCTGCAGATTCCAGTATGGGGGTTATCCCAATATTTTCCCCCTCTAGGAGTGGAATATCCTGAGGCACTGAAAACTGAGTATGTTTGCAGTCCCCAAAACTTAGCACCTCAGGGACATTCACTACCCACCCTGCAGGTGTTTCATTGGGTGTCCCTTTGCACTCCATGTGCAGAACCTCTAAATGTGTTGGAGGCAGGTTTCTGCACTCTGTGGAGAAACCCATGTTCCCCTGTTCTAGGCTCTCCAGACCATTAACCTCATTATTTCTTACTGAATCTGGAGTTGAGAGTGTATGGTCTGGCACTGGTTGACTGAGTCTAAAAGATGGGTTAGACAATGTCACTACATGAGGGCCAGATGTTTCACTGCTCTTCTTGCCCTTGGATGGGGGTGCTCCATCATTGACTACTAATGCCCATTCCTCAGGTACCAGGTGGTTGGACTTAAATTTCCTCTTCTTTTCCTTGCCACCTAAAGAGGAAGGGTCACTCACTGCTCCTGCCCCAGCAGATGTTACAATCTTGAGTGCCCCCACACCCACAGGGGAAGGTTGATGTGTGGTAGGAATAGCTGTGCCACTGGGGGATGTGGTGAATTTATTTCCCCTCTTCTGCTTTGCTGCAGTTGCAAGACAGGCTGGAGACTTAGATAACTTCAGTGAAGAAGGGGGAGGTTTTGAAGTTGTGGAGGTGGGTTGTGTAACAACCTCCTTCGAGTTCTCCAGTGAAGGAGATGTCCCCTTTAAAGGGCCTGCTGAGGTAGTCTTAGCAGGGCAAGCTGTTGCACATGCAGTGCCAGGGGTGCAAGTATTGGCCGTGGTCTTAATTTGCCTTTTGGGGCAACTCTGGCGAGTGTGCCCCATCTCCTTGCAAAGGAAACACCTCACTTCCTCTGTGTTGTAAAAAATTTTATACAACACCCCCTCAAACAGAACCCCAAAAGACCCCTCAATACTGTCTTGACCCCTAGGAAGAAGCAGTTGAACCTGCCGTTTAAAAGAGAGGACATGTTTCGGTCTGCTCTCTTTGCATCCTAAGGGGATTTTAGAAATATTTGATTTTAATTCCCCAAGGGCTTGCAGGTGGGGACGCAATATGGGGTCTTGTAGGAAAGGGGGCACATTGGATAAGACTACCCTAGTGCCCAACCCTTCTAGCGGTTCTACAGGGACGTAACTCCCCCCCACTGTGATACCTCTCTGCACCAAAGTGTGTACTGCAGCTAGTGTACGGGCAAAGATTATTGCTTTCCCATACATTTTGCTGGCTGCCACTATTGCAGAGGGGCCCACTAGTTCAGCTGCAGCTTTTATATAAGCCTCTATGCCCTGAGCTCCTGACATTAGACATCGGACCCCATGTTTCCGTGTAAGTTGCTCTGCCCCAGTGGTCACTTGGCTTGGGCTGCTGCCCGCACATACTGCCTGCGCAAATGTTTTAGCCGGGGTCGCATTGGCTGAAGCAGCAGATGTAGAAGCACTGGGGCTTTTTGACACAGGCTCTGACTGCTGCTTAGCTGCAGAGCTATAGTGGGTCTTTCAGGTCTTTTGTCTTTAGGACCCTGAGGCATTTTTTTAACATTTTTGTTTTTATTACCTCCCATTATTTACAAAATACCCCACAAAAAAGGAAGCTTAATCCTATTAATCAACAAAAAGTAGATATAAAGGAGAGAGGCTCTGGCAGGGAGAGAGTTAATGTGAGCAGGTGCCTGGGAGTTGCACTGCTGCTGAGAAAAGATTTTAACTTCCAAAATCCTTCTCCCTTTAGCTTTCTCACATTCAAAAACTAAAAAATGCAATATGAAAATAAAATACCCACACAATCTCAGAAAAAAGTCATTGATTTAAGCTGAAACAGAATCAAAATGCAAATGAAACTGACACCCAGGTGTGGGGGAGGGGTAGGGGATCTATCAGTGAGTTTGTAGCCCAAAGAAGTGAAGGGAAATGGGCTGGCAATCACTCACCTTCTGGGTGAAACTAAAATTCGATTTTAAATAAAGTAAATCAACTCAAAACTTCTCAAAATTCAACCAACAAATGACCAACACCTTCACACATCAAATGAAACCAAAAAATCCTCCCTCAGACAGGGATTTCCCTGCTTAATTTCAGCTTAAACAGAGAGCTTGCTTTTTTGTGGCTTTACTCCTTCAGTAGCTAAAGAGACCTCTGGGGCAATTTGTATGTACTAACTTCCTTTTGGGGTCTCTAAATGCCAGATACATTGGTGATCCTATGCACAATGGGCATCAAACTGTTCAGCGGACCCTTGGCTTTCATATTTAGGGTGTGTTTTCTTGGTACCTAATGTTATGTGGGAGATAAGGTGCTTGAAAATGGAAGATTTGAGGTGATTTTTTAGAATTTTCATAATTTTTTATAGAAAATGCTAAATTCAGTAAATCATTGCTGTTTGGTACTTAGGAGTTGGAAGACATAGTTACCCATTTCAGATTTGTCAGAATGTGTAGTTTTCAAAAATGTATGGTTTCCTGGGGTAAACCTAATGTTCCAGGATTTTTGGCTTTGGAATGTAAAGTATGCCGTATTCTGCTGTAATGCTTTGAAAATTTAGTAATTTACTGCTGGGAGTTTTTGATCTATAGAAGTCAGAAATCTCAATAAAACTATACATATCAGGTATTGGCACGTTCGGGAGACATGAGGCTTTCCAAATCAGTTGAATTTTTGTCCATAAAATAAAATGTGTTTCTGGTAGAAATCCTTATATCATGAAAAATAGCATTTTTTCTTTTTTTTTTTGTATTTCAAGCTCTAAATCTTGTTCCAGAAGTGGAAATACACAAAAACTCAGGTAGATTTGGAAAGCTCAGGTTCTCCTGAAAAAAACAATATATAGTTTGCCTACCTAAACTTAACCCTGCCCCCAGTAAAAGCCCCTACATTGAGAGATCACAGAATGTTCACAAAACGTCTGGCACTGGGGGGAACTGAAATGACGAATTCGGCTGGCACTTAAAGGGTTAAGTATAATGAACTTTTCACAGATGTTATTGATAAACACAGTGTTTGTTTTGGAATGAACGGCAAGGATAATCAAGCAACACATGCAGAAATTTTAGAATGTGATGGACATTTCTGAGCACCAATCAGTGGACACAGGGGGTGGAGTTATGGTTTAAATTGTTCACATTGTTAATTGAAATTTTACACTTGATAAAGGGCGTCACATGTTGTGCAATATGGTCTGAAATAAATGGTGTTTTAGCAGAATTCTGCTGTATGGTGCTCTCCTCTATATCAAAGGGTAATATCTGAACTGCAGCTCTAATTATCCCTCTGTCTGTGTTTGTAATGTAACCACCAACTTAGATTGAAAGCTCTTTGGGGCAGGGCCCTCCTTCCTTCTGTTTCTCTAGCACTTAGCACTTCAACGTGAATGTAACTGTATTCTGAATTTATTATTATATCGACCTCTGTATGTTCCACTGATGTATTGTTCTGCTGTACAGCGCTGTGTGTACAAGTAGCACCATATAAATAATAATACCCATAGTTACATACATATTTACTGCATATGCAGCTTTTATTATCTTCCCTACACAATGCCAAGATTGCGTTCACTATAAGAATTTATTTAAAAAGGTTTTTGCTTGGTCATAGCTGAAACACACTGAGCATACAGCTTGAATTCCTGAGTATTTAAATGTTGGGAACCAGTTTTAAAATGACCAGTGTGTTTAAAGGGGAATGTCAGTCCCACAGCCTGACAATCTGTGACAGAATACAGGAAAGAAGCGGAGTTGCCTGTAGCATTTGTAGGAAGAGAGAATAATATATTTTCTTTTTTTTCTCAGATTTTGCCCAGAGCACATTTCCAATTTCATTAGAAAAACAAGAATGTTTTTTGACAAAAGTAACAAAACATTGATTTATATAAAAATAATTCCCATATCAGCACATTACTAATTACCTGCCCCTACTGCCAGTGCAGGAGCATTGGGTGACTCCCTGTTCAGACATTCAAGTTTTTGAACTATAACTCAAGTTGTGCAAATTTTAGTGCTAAAAATCTCAAACATTGATCACCCCCTAAGAGTGGGAGCAACTTAGCCTTGTATTTACCCCCGGCCATAGAGCCGCCCATAAGGAAATAGCTCCATAGCTTGGTACAACCACTGGCGCTCCATGTCGGTCTGAGTTATGTTATTTCTTTCTTGTGAAGTTTTTAATAAAAAAAAAATAATAAAACATTTTTTTTATGTCACATAAAAACCCTAACCCAGAGGATGGGTGGGTGGGCAGGGGAAGGGTATTTGTGTAGAAAGAAGCAGGTCTCTGAGCTGTAAAATGTGCTGTAGCAATGCACACAAACTGATACAGGAAACATGCAAGTTAGTAGCTGTTTTTTATTTACTTTGTACCCTGTGTGGTAAATGAGCTTTTATGTATTACATTTTCCCAACAAATATTGTTTTGAGTTCATCTCTGGTTTGAATAAAATAATGTAACACTTGGGTAGGAATATACAGAAGAGAAGGCCACAGGATGAAGAGATGATGGCAAATATTTCCACTGCCACCATGTATTTGCCTTTGGTGCTCAGATAGGCCGGGATCATTGTGATCCAAACACTGCAGAAGAGCAGCATGCTGAAAGTGATGTACTTGGCCTCATTAAAACTGTCCGGTAAGCTCCGAGCCAAGAAAGCTACAATGAAGCTCACAGATGCCAACAGCCCCATGTAGGAGAGGACAAGATAGAAGCCAATGGCTGAGCCCTCATTGCACTGAATGATGATTTTTCCAGGTTCAGAATGAAAGTTTTTCTCTACAAAAGGGGGTGCAATGACCAACCAGAAAACAATAATCAGAAACTGAATTAATGAGCAAATAAAAACAAGCCCATTTGCCAGTTTTACCCCAACCCATTTTCTCCAGGGACTCCCAGGCTTGGTGGCTTTGAATGCAATGGAAACCATGATAGTCTTGGCCAGGACACAAGACACAGCTATGGAGAAGGTGATCCCAAAGGAGGTTTGCCGGAGCATGCAGGTTATATCCACAGGGCGACCGAGGAACAGAAACACAGAGAGGAAGCTCAGCTTGATGGAGACAAGGAGAATAAAGCTCAGAGTGTGATTATTGGCTCTCACTACTGGGGTGTCTCGGAATGAAATAAAGATTCCCAGTATAACTGCTGCTATTATAAAAAGGATTACAGATGAGATAATAAAGATTAGAGTTAGGGGATCACCAGCATAGGAAAGAAATTCTATTTGTTTCTCAATACACAGGGTCTTCTCCTGATTTGGCCACTCAGTGTCTTCACATTTGTAACAATTTTCCATATCTGTAACCAATTTAAATGAATATTATTTCCATTATATATATATTTGTATCAGTTACTTAAAGGAGAAGGAAAGGCAAAGTCACTTGGGTGTACCAAATTGTTAGGCACCCCCAAGTGATTTTAACCGCTTACCTTGTACCACGGGCTGGTGCCCCTGTTCACAGAAAACAGCACCAGCCTGGGGTACCTGGAGCAGATCGCTTCCTCCTTCCTGCTTCCGTTGGCTGAAATGCCAGCGGTCGGTGCATGCGTGGTAGAGTGAAAAGCCGACTTTAATGTTTAAGTTCGGCTTTTCGCTCTACTGAGCATGCGCGCGCAGCAAATAACAAAGGAGGAAGCAATCGCTGCTACCCGAGGTACAAGGTAGGCGGTTAAAGTCACTTGAGGGTGCCCCTCACAGAGAGCCACATGTCAGTTTAAAATGTTAAAGTCACAAATATTTTTCTAATCTATCTCTAAAATCCCCTTCTAAGCATTTCCTAATAGAAACATCCATGTACAGGGCTATTGTCTATGAAGATTCTCATTCATCCAGGTCATGCTATACAGTATCTAGAAGAATTAAGTCTAAAACAACTGGACTTTTCTGAGTTTTTCTTGAAAAAGTTTCACCACTCATCCGAGTGGCTTCTTCAGTTCAAATGACTGGTAGGGAATTCCCCGGTATTTAAACCCTTGATGGTAGTAGAGTCACAGACATCCAATCACAATGGTTCCATTGAACTTGTTCAGTTAGGTGTTAGCTGAAACTGACAGGTGTTAGAAGGTATGATCCAATCACAATGGTACCATGAGGCTCATTGATGAAGGTGTTAATCCAGTCTTGTACTTTGAAGGATTAACACCTTCATCAATAAGCATCATGGTACCATTGTGATTGGATCATACCTTCTTACACCTGTTAGTTTCAACTAACAACTAACTGAACAAGTTCAATGGAACCATTGTGATTGGATGTCTGAAGAAGCCACTCGGATGAGTGGTGAAACGTTTTAAAAACAAAACAGAAAAGTCCAGTTGTTTTAGACTTAATTCTTCTAGATACTGTACAGGGCTATTATTTTTTTTTATGAATGGAACAATTAATACATTGAATCATCTTGAACAAATAAAAAGTGCCCCAAAGCCCCCAACCTTCCCATTGCTTTCACCAACCAGTTTGCCAGACTCAGTTATTGTTTATGGAATTAAAATATATAATTTCTACTTTACTCTCTTTAGTAACATTTATTTTTTATTGCCAATTTGCCTTCATTTTGCAGTCATTTTTGTTTTTTTAAATATCAAATTGAATCAAAGCTCTCTAAAAGTCTAGAGCCCCTTTATTTGTAATTCCTCTCTCTCTAGTTCTAATTACCCCCCCATGCAGATCAGTCTGTAACTACAAACCTATTAAAGTGAGTGTGTAACTGAATATGGAACAGGCGGAAAAATCTAAACATCCTATTCGTCATTATTATTATTATTATTATTATTATTATTATTATTATTATTATTATGACTCAGTACCTGTTCTATTAGAGATCTCCCCATGGGAGCAGGGCACACAGGCATAGCAGCAGGGCACCGCTGATTTCCCCGCCATTTTTCTGGAGCCAGGAGGGCAGTTTGCAGAACACTGGGATTTCACAGTCTGTAAAGAAGAATTGAAAATGCACTAGTGCTATTACTTATAGCAACCAATCAGAGCTTTTATTTCACTTTGTAATTTGCATGATTATTGCAGCGTCGCAAAGCAAACATTGTTCAACAATTACAAAACACTAATAAATTAAAATCCACTTTGGGGCCAAATGTTCTCTCTTTCTCCCCTTACCCCTTACATTGCTTGGGGTTCATGTGACTAGAGGCAGCCAACTATATGCATCACAGGGGTAGGAAATAATTATCCAGCATAATGAAGAAGCTCATTTAATTAGCAGGACAAACACTAATTTGGTTTTTCAAAGCTGGATTCTTTTATCCCAAATTTAAATGAAAGAGAAATGATTGTGTCAGGCACTGGGTGTGTCCTTATGTGTTCCTGCTGGGCCTGTAATTGAATTGAATAATGTGCTGCCTCTAAGATGGAACCCATGGACTTATTGTCTAACTGTTTAAGCTGCCCGTACATTTGTACATCTTGGGGTCTCTAAATCAACTTAGTTTTGTCCATTTTGACCCCCCCTCAGATGTTGGTGTAAAACTTAGGATAGGGACTGATTCCATGGCCAAATGCCCACCGGGATTTACTTCTATAACACTCAATTCCTGCCCTGAGGCCTGCCTTCATTAAATAGAAATATTAGAATGGTGAGGGGCGAGTGGGAATAGAAAGAAATGGAAATTCTCATTCCTACCTGATTCTTCTTCCAGATTATTTCTTGGATGTTAATTTGAATTTTGGGTTGGGATTCTGACAACACAATTTTTCCAACAAAGTTTTCATGAACACCCGAATCATAGTAATAACACCAGTTCATGATCCAATATTCCCTGAGAATGTCTCTGAACTCCTTATAATGAGTTTCTGTTCCCCAGGGATCCCTGAAGTGCAGATTTCTCATATAGCGGTGTAACTGCATAATGAATACAATATAAAGGGGATGAAAACCAACCATAACACTTTGGGCCTGATTCACTAAAGTGCCAAAAAAAATTATTGCGCACTTTTTGCATTAAATTAGTCGTTATAATTAGCGCAAAATTCACCATAGGATTATTGCGGGGCATTTTTGCATGCGGTATTTCTTGCACTATTTTTACCGCATGCCTTCATTTCCGCGCTGAAAAGAATATGATCACATGATTCACAAACACTTAGGCACGCTAAATATCGCATTTGTCTATGCGATAATTAACACCTACTACAGGCAGGCAAAAAATTATAGAAAAGTACAGTAAATGAGTTTTTGGCAAAAAAATATGGTCTTACAGTGTTATTTATTTAGTCTGTGTCTTTTTACAAAATTTTACTAAAGTCTTGGCATGTATGGAATTTAACTACTAATATACAGTACTATAGCGGTAAAAATTTAGTCGCGATAATATATAGTACTATAGTGGTAATATTTAGTCACGATAATATATAGTACTATAGCGGTAATATTTAGTCGGATAATATACAGTACTATAGCGGTAATATTTAGTCGCGATAATATACAGTACTATAGCGGTGAATATTTAGTCGGATAATATACAGTTCTATAGCGGTGAATATTTAGTCGCCATTATATACAGTACTATAGCGGTAATATTTAGTCGCGATAATATACAGTACTATAGCGGTGAATATTTAGTCGCGATAATATACAGTACTATAGCGGTAATATTTAGTCGCGATAATATACAGTACTATAGCGGTGAATATTTAGTCGCGATAATATACAGTACTATAGCGGTGAATATTTAGTCGCCATAATATACAGTACTATAGCGGTAATATTTCGTCGCCATAATATACAGTACTATAGCGGTGAATATTTAGTCGCGATAATATACAGTACTATAGCGGTAATATTTAGTCGCGATAATATACAGTACTATAGCGGTAAAAATTTAGTCGCGATAATATACAGTACTATAGCGGTAATATTTAGTCGCGATAATATACAGTACTATAGCGGTGAATATTTAGTCGGATAATATACAGTACTATAGCGGTGAATATTTAGTCGGATAATATACAGTACTATAGCGGTGAATATTTAGTCGGATAATATACAGTACTATAGCGGTGAGTATTTAGTCGGATAATATACAGTACTATAGCGGTGAATATTTAGTCGGATAATATACAGTACTATAGCGGTGAATATTTAGTCGGATAATATACAGTACTATAGCGGTGAGTATTTAGTCGGATAATATACAGTACTATAGCGGTGAGTATTTAGTCGGATAATATACAGTACTATAGCGGTGAATATTTAGTCGGATAATATACAGTACTATAGCGGTGAATATTTAGTCGGATAATATACAGTACTATAGCGGTGAGTATTTAGTCGGATAATATACAGTACTATAGCGGTGAATATTTAGTCGGATAATATACAGTACTATAGCGGTGAATATTTAGTCGGATAATATACAGTACTATAGCGGTGAGTATTTAGTCGGATAATATACAGTACTATAGCGGTGAATATTTAGTCGGATAATATACAGTACTATAGCGGTGAATATTTAGTCGGATAATATACAGTACTATAGCGGTGAATATTTAGTCGCGATAATATACAGTACTATAGCGGTGAGTATTTAGTCGCGATAATATACAGTACTATGGCGGTGAATATTTAGTCGGATAATATACAGTACTATAGCAGTGAATATTTAGTCGGATAATATACAGTACTATAGCGGTGAGTATTTAGTCGGATAATATACAGTACTATAGCGGTGAATATTTAGTCGGATAATATACAGTACTATAGCGGTGAATATTTAGTCGTGATAATATACAGTACTGTAGTGGTAAATACTTAGTCACGATAATATACAGTACTATAGCGGTAAATATTTAGTTGGATAATATACAGTACTATAGCGGTGAATATTTAGTCGGATAATATACAGTACTATAGCGGTAAATATTTACTCGCAATAATATACAGTACTATAGCGGTGAATATTTAGTCGGATAATATACAGTACTATAGCGGTAAATATTTAGTCGCAATAATATACAGTACTATAGCGGTAAATATTTAGTCGGATAATATACAGTACTATAGCGGTGAGTATTTAGTCGCGATAATATACAGTACTATAGCGGTGAATATTTAGTTGCGATAATATACAGTACTATAGCGGTGAATATTTAATCGCGATAATATACAGTACTATAGCGGTGAATATTTAGTCGCGATAATATACAGTACTATAGCGGTAAATATTTAGTCGCGATAATATACAGTACTATAGCGGTAAAAATTTAGTCGCGATAATATACAGTACTATAGCGGTGAATATTTAGTCGCCATAATATACAGTACTATAGCGGTGAATATTTAGTCGCAATAATATACAGTACTAAAGCTGTAAATATTTAGTCGCGGTAATATACAGTACTATAGCGGTAAATATTTAGTCGCGATAATATACAGTACTATAGCGGTAAATATTTAGTCGGATAATATACAGTACTATAGCGGTGAATATTTAGTCGCCATAATATACAGTACTATAGCGGTAAATATTTAGTCGGATAATATACAGTACTATAGCGGTGAGTATTTAGTCGGATAATATACAGTACTATAGCGGTGAATATTTAGTCGGATAATATACAGTACTATAGCGGTGAATATTTAGTTGGATAATATACAGTACTATAGTGGTGAATATTTAGTCAGATAATATACAGTACTATAGCGGTGAATATTTAGTCGGATAATATACAGTACTATAGCGGTAAATATTTAGTCGGATAATATACAGTACTATAGCGGTAAATATTTAGTCGGATAATATACAGTACTATAGCGGTGAATATTTAGTCGCCATAATATACAGTACTATAGCGGTAAATATTTAGTCGCCATAATATACAGTACTATAGCGGTAAATATTTAGTCGGATAATATACAGTACTATAGCGGTAAATATTTTGTCGCGGTAATATACAGTACTATAGCGGTAAATATTTAGTCGCGATAATATACAGTACTATAGCGGTAAATATTTAGTCGCGAAAATATACAGTACTATAGGGGTGAATATTTAGTCGGATAATATAATGTACTATAGCGGTAAATATTTAGTCGCGATAATATACAGTACTATAGCGGTAAATATTTAGTCGCGATAATATACAGTACTATAGCGGTAAATATTTAGTCGCGATAATATACAGTACTATAGCGGTGAATATTTAGTCGCCATAATATACAGTACTATAGCGGTGAATATTTAGTCGGATAATATACAGTACTATAGCGGTGAGTATTTAGTCGGATAATATACAGTACTATAGCGGTAAATATTTAGTCGCGATAATATACAGTACTAAAGCGGTAAATATTTAGTCGGATAATATACAGTACTATAGCGGTAAATATTTAGTCGGATAATATACAGTACTATAGCGGTGAGTATTTAGTCAGATAATATACAGTACTATAGCGGTGAGTATTTAGTCAGATAATATACAGTACTATAGCGGTGAATATTTAGTCGGATAATATACAGTACTATAGCGGTGAATATTTAGTCGCGATAATATACAGTACTATAGCGGTGAGTATTTAGTCGGATAATATACAGTACTATAGCGGTGAATATTTAGTCGGATAATATACAGTACTATAGCGGTGAGTATTTAGTCGGATAATATACAGTACTATAGCGGTGAATATTTAGTCGGATAATATACAGTACTATAGCGGTGAATATTTAGTCGCGATAATATACAGTACTATAGCGGTAAATATTTTGTCGCGGTAATATACAGTACTATAGCGGTAAATATTTTGTCGCGGTAATATACAGTACTATAGCGGTAAATATTTAGTCGCGATAATATACAGTACTATAGCGGTGAATATTTAGTCGGATAATATACAGTACTATAGCGGTGAATATTTAGTCGCGATAATATACAGTACTATAGCGGTAAATATTTTGTCGCGGTAATATACAGTACTATAGCGGTAAATATTTTGTCGCGGTAATATACAGTACTATAGCGGTAAATATTTAGTCGCGATAATATACAGTACTATAGCGGTAAATATTTAGTCGGATAATATACAGTACTATAGTGGTGAATATTTAGTCGGATAATATACAGTACTATAGTGGTGAATATTTAGTCGGATAATATACAGTACTAGCGGTGAATATTTAGTCGTGATAATATACAGTACTATAGTGGTAAATATTTAGTCGGATAATATACAGTACCAGCGGTGAATATTTAGTCGTGATAATATACAGTACTATAGCGGTGAGTATTTAGTCGCCATAATATACAGTACTATAGCGGTGAATATTTAGTCGCGATAATATACAGTACTATAGCGGTGAATATTTAGTCGCCATAATATACAGTACTATAGCGGTGAGTATTTAGTCGCCATAATATACAGTACTATAGCGGTGAATATTTAGTCGGATAATATACAGTACTATAGTGGTGAATATTTAGTCGGATAATATACAGTACTAGCGGTGAATATTTAGTCGTGATAATATACAGTACTATAGCGGTGAGTATTTAGTCGCCATAATATACAGTACTATAGCGGTGAATATTTAGTCGCGATAATATACAGTACTATAGCGGTGAATATTTAGTCGCCATAATATACAGTACTATAGCGGTGAGTATTTAGTCGCCATAATATACAGTACTATAGCGGTGAATATTTAGTCGGATAATATACAGTACTATAGCGGTGAGTATTTAGTCGGATAATATACAGTACTATAGCGGTAAATATTTAGTCGCGATAATATACAGTACTATAGCGGTAAATATTTAGTCGCGAAAATATACAGTACTATAGCGGTGAATATTTAGTCGGATAATATACAGTACTATAGCGGTGACTATTTAGTCGGATAATATACAGTACTATAGCGGTGAATATTTAGTCGCGATAATATACAGTACTATAGCGGTGAATATTTAGTCGGATAATATACAGTACTATAGCGGTGAGTATTTAGTCGGATAATATACAGTACTATAGCGGTGAATATTTAGTCGCGATAATATACAGTACTATAGCGGTGAATATTTAGTCGGATAATATACAGTACTATAGCGGTAAATATTTAGTCGGATAATATACAGTACTATAGCGGTGAGTATTTAGTCGGATAATATACAGTACTATAGCGGTGAATATTTAGTCGGATAATATACAGTACTATAGCGGTGAATATTTAGTCGGATAATATACAGTACTATAGCGGTGAATATTTAGTCGCGATAATATACAGTACTATAGCGGTGAATATTTAGTCGGATAATATACAGTACTATAGCGGTGAGTATTTAGTCGCCATAATATACAGTACTATAGCGGTGAATATTTAGTCGCCATAATATACAGTACTATAGCGTGAATATTTAGTCGGATAATATACAGTACTATAGCGTGAATATTTAGTCGCCATAATATACAGTACTATAGCGGTGAATATTTAGTCGGATAATATACAGTACTATAGCGGTGAATATTTAGTCGGATAATATACAGTACTATAGCGGTGAATATTTAGTCGCGATAATATACAGTACTATAGCAGTGAATATTTAGTTGGATAACATACAGTACTATAGCGGTAAATATTTAGTCGCGATAATATACAGTACTATAGCGGTGAATATTTAATCGCAATAATATACAGTACTATAGCGGTAAATATTTAGTCGCGATAATATACAGTACTATAGTGGTGAATATTTAGTCGGATAATATACAGTACTATAGCGGTGAATATTTAGTCGGATAATATACAGTACTATAGCGGTAAATATTTAGTTGCGATAATATACAGTACTATACTCCGCCAGCTCCGGCGCCTATGGTCTGACCTGAAGCGCAGGAATTCAGACCTGGTGGCTGAAATTGCAGAAGCTAATAATTGTACTTTATTACGCTTTTACGGTATACGTTCAGTAAAAGATTTAGCAAGTAATTTGAACTAAAAGTACAAATGTAAGAAATGTCAGGGATGATGAAAGTAACATAGTAACATAGTAAGTTGGGTTGAAAAAAGACATACGTCCATCACGTTCAACCATAATGCCAGTGAGGAACTGAAACGTTGCTCACAATAAACCTCTGAATATTATTTCACATATTTGTGACTCCTTGTGAGAATCCTGTGTGTGCCGTCACCCCATGCCTGTCTAGATTTGGTTTTGCCCCAGGCACCCGGGTATTATTGTTCCTTATGGTGTGCAGCTTCCCAGCACTTCCTATTGTATATATATATACACACACACACATATATATATATATACACACACACACACACACACACACACACACACACATATATATATATACACACACACACACACACACACATATATATATATATACACATCTATTTTCAAATACATATGCATAAATGAGTTTAAAGCAGGGGGGAAGCAGCAGGGAGCGGCCCATAGTGGGAGTCATTTGGGGAAGGGCCACGAATGCTTTAGGGGGCCCTGGCTAACAATGTTTGTGTGTCCTTTGTATTGATGTGAGGGTTCACAGGGGGAGGGGCCATTGGGGGTGTGGGAGGCCCAAAAAATGTTGTTGTGAGCGGCCCCGTTATTTATGATGGTGTATGAATGTATATATATATATATGTGTATAATATATAACACAAAATAACATCTTGCAATACTATCTCACAGAACTTCAGCTGGCGCCTCATCCCCAGGCACAACCCCAGGCAAACCAGGCTCCTGTGGCCCCCGAGGCCCCAGCACCCGCCCAGGCAGCAGCACCTGCCAAGGCCCCAGAGGCCCGACCTCCAGCGGCCCCAGAGGCCCAACCTCCAGTGGCCCCAGAGGCCCAACCTCCAGCGGCCCCAGAGGCCCAAAGTCCAGCGGCCCCCGAGGCCCAAGAGGCCCCCAAAGCTCCAGCTCCAGTGGCCCCCAAGGCCGAAGTGGCCCCCGAGGCTCCAGGGTCCCCCAAGGCCACTGACACTCCCCCCTTCATTCCGCACCAGGTTCTCCTGCACACGAGGGACCATCAGTGCAGGAGGACCTGGCCAACATCAAGGCCGAGCTGGCCCAGCTCCGGGGGGAAATGGACGAATTAAAGAGGGACATATGAGAACTCAAGGGCAGCAAGCCCTAAGTTTTATTTTCCCTATTTTTTCCCCTTTAATTGTTATATTAAAAGTTTTTATTTTTCTACTTTTGAACTGAGTAATGTCTAATTATTTTTCCTTCCTTGATATGGTATTCTATACTTTCATGTAGTTTCCCCTACACCCTTACATTTATCAGTAACACATCAATATGCTATATGGGTTACATGTTTGCAAATATTCTGCCAACAATTTTGCCTTTAGCCCATTTTGCTGAATAGTAAAACTTGCGCTAATTAGTACGTAGCGTATTTTCTGGCGAGTGGGATAACTGCCAATCCAATGTTTTGTTGCCAGAATAATTGCAATATTATATTTGTCCCCGTTTAATAAAGTGCCCATAACTTATTTGCCATTTATTCTGTGTCTAAAATCTCCCACTTAATTTAAGCCACTTTAGCAAAAGGACCCCTAAGTATTTGGCTAAATATTCTTAAATGCCCCCCCATTTTATTAACTCTAGCACTTCTTTTTTTTCTTACTTATATTTTTATTGGTTTTTGGGGGGGGTTGCAAATAAACAATTGTACAGCACCTCTCTAGCACTCTGTGCTCTCCCAGGGCAAAATGTCACCAGTTTTATGCTGCCGATTGCCGCGTGCGTAATGTTGCGACAATCAGTGCATGTGATAAATAGCGTGCATGCGGAAAATACCCTGCACGTTATTTATTGCGACAAAAATATTGCATGAAATACCGCGCGTAAAATAGCGCAAGTGTACTAATAGTGAATTGTGCGAAAAGTTGCGAAAATTAAGATGCAATAACATTTTTAGCGCACGTTAAAATGCACTTTAGTGAATCGCCCCTTTGTTGCAGAAAAACATAATTATAGATGCAAGAACATTCACCAATATTCACTCTACTGATAGAAAACTTAATTATAAATGTAAAAGAACTGACCAATGAGAATGCTGATTCCCAGCACTGTGTCAGGCCCCTTGCAGGTACCTTACATATAGAGATAATGAGGCCATTTTTCAAAGAAAATCTCACCTAGACACACGGAAGCTGCACAGACGGCGGCGTATCGGCACTAATTCTACTCGCGCTGTTTGGGATTTCTGCAGCGGTCACTTTGTAGATGTTCCCTGATCTACAGTAAATCACTAGTGAGGCTTTGGGGGACACAGTGTGATTAGTAAAGGAATAGTTACTTCCCCACGTGTCAGTAGGTGGTAAATACCCCCTGGGGGGGTTAGAGAGCTGTAAAGGGAGTGAATTGGGGGCTAGGGACTGGCTGAATTCCATTTATATACTGACTTAGTTTGTGCCTTAATCTGTATAAATGTTATAGATTACAGCCATACAACACTTTCCCCCATGATGCTCCTGGTTGATAATATTATTAGAGGCTTAATTCAAATCAGTGTAAACTTTATGTGCTGTTTAGACCAAACAGGTCTAAACGGCACATACACCCATGAGTCAGAGAACCTGGGGGGGTAACTCTCAAGGATACAAATGAGGAATATACCCATGATATGTTATGTTTATGTCATGTTGAAAGTTAAGTTTTAGCTAAATACACACAACCTTACAGTATGTGACTAGGTACAAGTAAATAAATACACACTATCAGCACACAAATAACAAAAACCTGAGGCCTTTCCCCCACTCATTGCTCCTCAAGCTGTGATTGGATTAAGATCAGACCTCCCTCCCCATTGAGGAGGGCTGAATTTTGAAAGTTGTAATTATTGGCCAGCATGTCGGTCTGAGTTGTGTTAATTCTTTCTTGTGAAGTTTTTAATAAAAACACATAAAAACCCTATCTGACGTGGGTAAGTGCTGCACAATTTCCCTTTTTCCTACCTTGACATGGAATTCCTCTCCCCGGGTTCGGGTATTCTGCAACTGGATTCAGGATAAAGTTTGGAAAGTGGAGCACAAAGTTAACACTGTGACACTCAATGATCCTGAAATCCTAATGTACAAAGCCAACCAATCAAGGGGCCATGTCTGCAGCATGAGTTGCCACCATCTTGTCAGTTTTTGTTGCTCATTAGCAGTGAATGCCCTCTGCTGGCTGGTTGCTGTATACTGTATACAGGGAATCATTTTTCAGTGTAATATTTGACCCTTTGGAACCAACATACTTCTAACATGTGACCTATTACAATGCATTGTGGGAGTGCAGACTCCATTTTGTAGCCCATGCTGTGGAAGGAGCAGACTAAATTCCCCTATGGCAGTAGCGCCAGTAAGCACACAGACTTAAAGCAGTGTCCGGCTACTTCTACACCTGCCGGCGCCTCAGGGTCACTCCGGCACGTACGGCTTGTGTCAGTGTATATATGTCTGATCCCTGCAGCCATGCTTTCATGTCTTTGTTCTTCATGGGGGTTACTGTAATTATGCCTTCTGAGTTTGTTTGCTGTACTTAATGGTCACTAGTTTAAAAGCAAACATTGTATTGGTTGCTATGAGTTACTGACCCTGGGCAGACTTTGTGCCTTTTATCATATATGAGGGTCATTTTTCCCACCTCATATTCTCTATCAGAGAACCCTGTCCCCTGTTTTTCAGTCTGTGATTTCAGTCTGGGATCCGATTGGCTGGATGCCCCAGTGCATGTCTGGGAGAGGTGTGCCAAAGCTTTGGAGCCAAAAATCTAGGGGCGGGCCCAGCAGTTTATAAAGGGTTGCCAGTACAGAGAGAGAGAGCCAGAGTGAGCAGCCAGTACAAAGTGTTGTGTTCAGACTCGAAAGCATAAAAGTCTGCTGGGCTGCCAGGGAGTATAACGTCCTCTGTGGAATCTCTCTGTGTGTCACCTGGAGTTAACAGGTATTGCCCGGTTACCTGCTACATGGGAGCAGCCACCTTTCCATAGGAGAAAGTACTCTGGGGCAGGTAGCGCTACCTGGGGGGACTACAAAGCTCTTGGGGAAGGGACTGAACTGATCTAATTTTTATTTCAAATTTATATAAAGTTTGATATTGCTGCAACCCGTGTGTGATTATTTCCTACAGGAAATCCCCTAGAGGTGTGTTCCTCAGTGTCCACTAGGGGGAGGCACTGCGCTGTTCCCAGTTCCCAGTATCAATATTACTCTGAGAACCCATATCTCCTGGAAATACAGCCCAATATAAGTGAATGTGCCAAGAAAGGGTTACACAAACAAATAAATAGTAGCAGTATATTTCATAAATGCTTAGTTTGCCTTTAAAGAAGATAAAGATATTTGTACCATTATGTTTTAACATCTTACCTGCTGTGTGTTTATTGGGATGTATTTATCCCTGTGTGTTACAGATACAGAGAGCTTAGTGTGCAGGGCATGTACCATTGTATATACTGATCTGTACACTTCCGCATTGTGCCTGAAATAAACTCCCACTTCTTTTATAGTTTTCATCTCAGTGCAGTTCACAAAATAAGTTTTATTAATATTCTCTTGTTTCCAGCATGAGGGATAATGTGACAGAAGCTCTTTAAGCAACTTACTGTCTTCAGTAACTGATAGGATATAATCATGGAACTGGGTATCTAATCCTTCAATTGGGTTACTTGGATAGAAATACATTAAACTGGCATTAAATAACAAGTCACAATCATATTCATAGTCACCCCATGACAATGTACCGACCAAAGTCTTTTCATGAGTCACTGACTCCAGAGCGCATAGTGATAGATGTACTGAATCAGACGGTGTCCCACACAGGACAATAACCTCAGCAGTTGATATTCGTATTCTTTCAAATTTTCTCATATTCACAGTGATATCTTCTGTAATAAAGATAATGATGTCAACACAGGCGCCATGTTTGCTGATCTCATTTTGAAGGTTCCGACTCTGCTTCTCTCCGCTGTCATTATCGGGGGCCACAATGATCACCCAGGTCCAACCCAACTGTTCCAACAGCTCTGCCACAGCAATGTGCTGAATATCATCACTCAGCCCTGTACTAAAATAGTATGGGAACATCTCTCTCTCACTCAGTGTAGGGTCTGTGGCGCCATAGCTGATCTGAAAGCAAAGCAATAACATATTTATATCAAGAAAAACCTTTATAAAATCTGCACAACATTAACCTTCAGCCTCTCATAAACCCGACTGCACAAGGGGATTTAGAGAACACAGTGAGGGGCAACACTTTATTCTCTTTCCTCTTTAGTTTTATCCCAGAGACACTGACACCAGTCTCATAATAATGTATCTAAACACAACCCTTTAACTATCAGGGAATATTTCTCTAGCCAATGAGAAATGGGAAATTCCAGCGCTGCTTATAAACAGAGGGTTGTTAGGTTATTGCTTATATCTGACTGAATTTCAGAATTAATTGCTGAGATCTTTGTTCACTTTGTGTATCACAGTCCCCCGCACATATTCCTGATCCTGACCAACTGGAACCACAGGCAGAGTCATAGGCAGATTTGCAATAAGGCTAGAGGCTAAGCCTCCCCAAACCTGCTTTGGCACCTGAAAACCTGGCTCTGTTTCTGCACTGCTCTGCAAATCTTCTCTGGGTTCTGCAGAAATAGCTGTGCTCTGATTGGATCTTTCTTCTTGTGGATTGTCCAATCAGAGCACAGCTTTCTTGACAGGCAGTAAAATTGAACAATCAAGGCGCAGATGCAGACAGGGATCGGGAGATTTTGCAAACTGGAGGCAGTGCAGAATTGAAGAATAAAAAAAGAAGAATCTGCAGGCTGTAAACTTTACCCAAGAACCAACTTTGAACTTTTGCTGCAGTTTTCATCCCACAGGTACTATACTTAATATGTTATAAAGACCAACCCACTAGCTAAAATTAAATTGTTTTTTTGTCACCTGACATCTATAATATCCCTATCCCCTACCCTAACAGATGAAGGGTAAGTTAACTTTTCTCTCTGACAAAGCTCATTTTGCTTTTATATATTTGTTATGGTTTTTGCACTTATTATTTTTCATTTACCTTTGTCATTGTTTTTTTTTCATTTCTAGTTAGTTACAGGGGGGGCCAATGCTGTGTAACCGTGCCAGTGTTATAGTGCCAGGGCCTGAATATCTGCCATCTGTACCCACAGCTCCTCATGGAATATAATGTGCTTGTTTGTATATAAAGACTGCGTCTCACTGTATATAATGTGCTGGTTTGTATATACAGACTGTGTCTCACTGCATATAATGTGCTGGTTTTGTATATAAAGACTGTGTCTCACTGTATATAATGTGCTGGTTTTGTATATAAAGACTGCGTCTCACTGTATATAATGTGCTGGTTTTGTATATACAGATGTTGTCTCACTGTATATAATGTGCTGGTTTTGTATATACAGACTGCATCTCACTGTATATAATGTGCTGGTTTTGTATATAAAGACTGCGTCCTACTGAATATAATGTGCTGGTTTTGTATATAAAGACTGCGTCTCACTGCATATGATGTGCTGGTTTTGTATATAAAGACTGCATCTCACTGCATATAATGTGCTGGTTTTGTATATAAAGACTGCGTCTCACTGCATATAATGTGCTGGTTTTGTATATACAGACTGCATCTCACTGCATATAATGTGCTGGTTTTGTATATAAAGACTGCGTCTCACTGCATATAATGTGCTGGTTTTGTATATAAAGACTGCATCTCACTGCATATAATGTGCTGGTTTTGTATATAAAGACTGCATCTCACTGCATATAATGTGCTGGTTTTGTATATAAAGACTGCGTCTCACTGCATATAATGTGCTGGTTTTGTATATAAAGACTGCGTCTCACTGCATATAATGTGCTGGTTTTGTATATAAAGACTGCGTCTCACTGCATATAATGTGCTGGTTTTGTATATATAGACTGCGTCTCACTGCATATAATGTGCTGGTTTTGTATATAAAGACTGCGTCTCACTGCATATAATGTGCTGGTTTTGTATATAAAAACTGCGTCTCACTGCATATAATGTGCTGGTTTTGTATATAAAGACTGCATCTCACTGCATATAATGTGCTGGTTTTGTATAAAAAGACTACGTCTCACTGCATATAATGTGCTGGTTTTGTATATATAGACTGCGTCTCACTGCATATAATGTGCTGGTTTTATATATAAAGACTGCGTCTCACTGCATATAATGTGCCTGGGATGTCAGTACCTGCTGCCTCTCTCTCTTTAAAGCTAACTTAAACACATCTAAAGGGGAGGTTCACTTTTAAATTAACTTGTAGTATGTTAGAGAATGGCCTATTCCTAGCAACTTTGCAATTGGTCTTCCTAGTTAATTTTTTATAGTTTTTGAATAATTTGCCTTTCGCTTCTGCCTCTTTCAAGCGTTCAAATGAGTGTCACTGACCAAAAAGTATTCCTCTGTGAGGCTACAGTTTTATTTTTCCATGCAGGCCCCTTAACTTTTCATATTCCCATCTCTTGTGTAAACCACTACCTGGTAAATAAGACCCTAGCAACCAGATAGCTGCTGAAGCAAGAGCAAGAGCTGCTGAACAATAAGCTAAAACCATTCAAAATAAAAGAGGACCAATTGCAAATTGTCTCAGAATATCAATGTCTACATCATATTAAAAGTTAATTTAAAGGTGAACTACCCCTTGAAGCTAACTGATCACAAACACAAATGTATAGAGAATCCCTAACAGAAGTGCACGTATGAATGCTTTTACATCCTAAGCATTTTAGGGTTAAAAAAATCCCCCCCACCCGCACTTTTGTGCAGTATCCCTGGGTGTCAGTGGGAACCACAAGAGGTAGTTGGGAAGTTAATTTTTTACACCAGCAGCGAATCCACCAAGTCTCACATTAGCTTTAGGTCAGTCTGTGTATGGGCCATCTTTAGCCTCCCCAAACAAAAGTCACCCTCCGCCTATGATAAGAGTCAACGTTTCTGACTTACTGCTGAAAATTGTAATAAAAATGACTCCAGCCAAAGCATTATGGTTCCTTTCAGTTGTATCAGTAGATCTCACACAGCCCCTCACAGCCTAAAAAAGAAAAATGTAGAACTTTGGTTGTGAAGGTTCAGAGTGACATTAGCACATTAATAAACGTACCTGTGAGTATCCATATACACCCAGCAGCTGGGCTATAGGCAGGGATGTGAGTGAGGACTGATCTCCAATAAATCCAGCAATTTCCCCTTTGCCCCTACAGGAGTAATTAGGCACCACATTCCCAGGGCCAGATAATATCTGCAGGGCACTCCCTATAGCGAGACGGGGATCCCCACAGGAATCATATACACGGTATCCCAGGGTGATGTTGGGTAACAGATCCGGGTTCCTGTTAATCTCATCAATAGCAAAGAGGAAGGTGCGGATTTGCTGATACCGATCTAAAAAAGGCCTGTGGGAAGATATTGTCTGTTATCCATCTAGAAATGTTTAGTTTTCAGCTGACAATTGGTACCGCATTGGTGAACAGTGTGCAGAAAAACTGCAGCTTTTTAGATTAAATCCCCAATAGATTGTATATTTATTTGACTTAAATTTGCTCTTAGTACATAATGTTCAGGGCAACAAATAGCTTTTGTGTCATATTTATAATGTATTTCTGTGTCCCCACTGTTGCTTCTTCCCTTTAGCGCTAATGCATTTCACTACATTCCCACTCATATTGCATATTACAGACAGAGTGCAATAAAAATTAGAAATAGTGTATGTAGTAGAAGAGAGAGAGGGCAGAAACAACATATCTTCTATGGCAGAAACATGAACACATTACAGTGTGATATTTTACCAGTTTTGTATGATTATTGGAGGCCCCCAAAAATCTTTCCCTTAACCCCTTCATTTGTTAGTGGAATAAAGGCAAAATCACTCACACTGTGCAGAGGGGTAAGTATCTAACAGGCCCATTAGAAACATATTTCATTTTATTTTTCACAGTGAACACTCCTCCAATGATGATATCTCCATCCTGAATGTATTTGTATTCATACTCAGGCTTGGTGATGTGACTGCGGCACGGTGAGTCTGACCCACTCAGCTCAGTACTGCAGGACAT
Source organism: Xenopus tropicalis (assembly GCF_000004195.4). Classification (NCBI taxonomy): domain Eukaryota; kingdom Metazoa; phylum Chordata; class Amphibia; order Anura; family Pipidae; genus Xenopus; species Xenopus tropicalis. Next base: position 6,232,646 of record NC_030677.2, read on the forward strand.
TCCCCATACAGCTGCCAAGCAGAGTATCACCTTCAGCTGATCAGATAAGAGCTCTCTGGTAGGAATCCATGCACAATGTATCATTTCCCTCTGTTTACGTAGCTGTATCCTCATATAATGTGTTCTCAAGCTAATGCTCTCTGACAGGGTGGCTGTATTTATATGTGCCCTTATACTCACTGCCCATTGATAGTTCTTTTGTGCTGTTTGTAAATCCTGCAATTAAACACATTTTTATAAAACCCAGTGTCCCCTTGTGAGTGCTCCCTACAGGCAACGTCCATAATTGTCTCTGTGTGCAATGTTCTAAATCTGTATAGAGTTGGATATTTCTTTTCACTTAAATGTTCCAAAGAAATAAAAATGTAACTAGATTTGAATTAAATTGATTGAAAGATATCCCGGTCATGGACAAGTCAGATCTGCCCATGAGTGCAGCCAGCTTATGCCATTGGTTTAAATAACTATAGGAATTGTAAAACTGATATATGATTTGTTGGAAACATGGTTAGATCCTCTGATCCATCTGATGTTGGTTTGCTCTGCTGTACAGCGCTGTGTGTACAAGTAGCACCATATAAATAATAATACCCATAGTTACATACATATTTACTGCATATACAGCTTTCATTATCTTCCCTACACAATGTCAAGATTGCGTTCACTATAAGAATTTATTTAAAAAGGTTTTTGCTTGGTCATAGCTGAAACACACTGAGCATACAGCTTGAATTCATGAGTATTTAAATGTTGAGATCCAGTTTTGAAATTACCAGTGTTTCTAAAGGGAATGTCAGTCCCACAGCCTGACAATCTGTGACAGAATACAGGAAAGAAGTGGAGTTGCCTGTAGTAATTGACAGCGCTGAAGTAATTCAGGAAAGCGCTGAGGGACTGTGGAGCTAGCCAGGGCATATTTCCCTCCAGTGCACAAGGAATTAGCTGCTCAGGTTACTGGGTGGGTAAAAGAGTCACTGTTTACCCCCCTCCCCTTTGCTTGCCAGCTCACACAGCAGCGTCTCACCTCCTCTGCAGCAGCACGGAGCGTCATCTCCCTCCCCCCCTCCCTGTTTAAGCGCGTCTAGTTAGGGAACTATTAGGTCAGCAAGTTTGCTTAATTCACATGTTTAAGTTGCCTTTCAGGTTCTGTTTCTTCAAAAAAAAAATTCCTTTTATATAAATATCTGCTATGTGCTTATATATTGTGGTATGTCACAGCAAAGGTGGGGATAGTCCTTGGCCATTTAATTTCGGGTTGTTTGGTGGTTTCCACACAGTGGCCGGCATTCGTTATAAGAACAAAAAAGTTTGTTGTGAAGTTGGGATAAGTTTGGAATACATGGCAAGGACTATTCCGGAAGATGTATTCTTTAATAAAGCTGTGGCCGAACCCCACCAACAAAAATGGAAAATATCGGTATCAGTGTGTTTTCTTGTGTCATGTGTTTATATTGGGGGGAGAAGGTTGGAAGGGAGGGAACAAGTCTCTGCAGTCTTATATATTTTCCTCCAATTTCAGTAGAAAAAAACATGTTTTTTGCAACAAAACATTGATTTATATGAAATATAATTCCCATATCAGCACATTACTAATTCAGAAAAGTTAGTGTTGTTGGATGGAGCACGCCAGGACTACTTTTTCAATGAAAATTATCCTTTATTTCTTGCTTCCATTAAAAACATATTGAGAAACGGAAACCCCCCAGCTTAACGCGTTTCATGGCTCAACGCCACTTCATCAGAAGCTATAACCGGAGTCTCACACCCACCAATTCCTTAAGTACACTTTTTAGTCCACACCCCCACATATGCTTTAACCCCACAGGCGCCAAGTGATTTAATTCAGTAAAACATATTAAATATTTTGAAAACACAGTTTAAGCCCATATGTATAAAAACATTGAGCTATGTTGCACACCAGACATGGGATTTAATCCATGTTAAGTATTATAAATACATGTTAATTAGCCAGATATTGAGCGCATAAGATTTATAGATACATGTTAATTGACCAAATATTAATTGCATAAAATTCCACAACAAAGAATCTCAATATGTGATAAATGGTATCAATAAACAGTATCTAATGATGTTCCATACAATTGATTAATTTATATGCATAAACATCTCACACCCACCAATTCCTTAAATACACTTATAAGTGCACACCCCAACATACTTTAACCCCCCCAATACCAGGTGATTTAATGCAATGAGACATATTAAATAATTTAAAACCACACTCTACATGTTAATTGACCAAAAATTGATCACATACCATTCCACAACAAAGAATCTTAATATATAATGGACAGTATTAATTGAACAAAATTAAATGATGTTGCATATGGTGATGTAGAACATTCTCCATCTCTCTATAAGAACTTAAAAGATCACAATTTACATATAATAAATAATAGTAGCAGTAACAAGAGACCGCCCATTCCCTGCTCAGGCCGCCAAAGCATTCTATAGTTCTTAAATAGTATATCCAATACACTTCTCTCTCAGATAGTTTCTTATCCAATTCTCCCTTTCTGATATTCAATTTGGGCTTATCAATAATTTGGAAGGTGATTCTACACCTCTTATTATGCTTCTCAATTGCATGCTTGGCTAAAGCTTACCTTAAACCATTCCTCTCAATGGCTGATATATGTTCAAGGAACCTAATACCCGCTCCCCGAATGGTCTTGCCTACATATTGGGCACATTACTAATTTCCTGTCCCTACTGCCAGTGCAGGAGCACTAAGGGGAGCAAATTCATATCCCTTAGGGCTCATTCTCAAGCACTCAAGCAGTCGGACCATATCTGCCCTCTGTACGACAGCCCACATTAAATACCCAGGGGCAGGGAGAGAGTGGGAGCAACTTAGCCTTGTATTTATCCCCAGCCATAGAGCCGGCCATAAGGAAATCGCTCCATAGCTTGGTACAACCACTGGTGCTCCCTAACCCAGAGGGTGGGTGGGTGGGACAGGGGGACAGTATTTGTACCCTGTAGGATAAATGAGCTTTTATGTATTACATTTTCCCAACAAATATTGTTTTGAGTTCATCTCTGGTTTGAATAAAATAATGTAACATTTGGGTAGGAATATACAGAAGAGAAGGCCACAGGATGAAGAGATGATGGCAAATATTTCCACTGCCACCATGTATTTGCCTTTGGTGCTCAGATAGGCCGGGATCAATGTGATCCAAACACTGCAGAAGAGCAGCATGCTGAAAGTGATGTACTTGGCCTCATTAAAACTGTCCGGTAAGCTCCGAGCCAAGAAAGCTACAATGAAGCTCACAGATGCCAACAGTCCCATGTAGGAGAGGACAAACCAGAAGGCAACTAATGAGCCCTCATTGCACTGAATGATGATTTTTCCAGGTTCAGAATGAAAGTTTTTCTCTACATAAGGAGGTGCAATGACCAACCAGATAACACTAATCAGAAACTGAATTAATGAGCAAATAAAAACAAGCCCATTTGCCAGTTTTACCCCAACCCATTTTCTCCAGGGACTCCCAGGCTTAGTGGCTTTGAATGCAATGGAAACCATGATAGTCTTGGCCAGGACACAAGACACAGCTATGGAGAAGGTGATCCCAAAGGAGGTTTGCCGGAGCATGCAGGTTATATCCACAGGGCGACCGAGGAACAGAAACACAGAGAGGAAGCTCAGCTTGATGGAGACAAGGAGAATAAAGCTCAGAGTGTGATTATTGGCTCTCACTACTGGGGTGTCTCTGAGTGAATTCTGCATCAGATGTCCCTGCAATGAATGGCCCAATGAGAAGGGGAATCAGTGTATTGCAAAGGCAGAAGAATTTCTTTCATACACTAATGAAGTGATTCCTGTGTTTTTTTCATCACTCTCAGTTCTCTTACTCATTATTACTGTGGTGATATTGGGAGTTTTCATTTCTTACCGAGACACCCCCATAGTGAGAGCCAACAACCGGAGCCTGAGCTTCCTCCTCCTTGTCTCCATCAAGCTGAGCTTCCTCAGTGTGTTTCTGTTCCTCGGTCGCCCTGTGGATATAACCTGCATGCTGCGCATCATCACTTTTGGAATCACTTTTGGAATCAGCCTTTCCCTGATCTCCTGTTGCTACTCTGCCTGCCCATCTCCTGTGATTGGACTTTAAGACACTTTTAACCTTAGGAACATTACTCTGTACTGCCTTTATCTCACGTTTAACTCTGTAACAGAAGCTACTTTCTTCCTGGCCTTGTTTCTTCCCTGTACCCCAATAACGTGTGTGTTTAGCTTACATATACTTGCCTGTGTCTGCCTCCCCTGCATCCAAAAATAACTGAGGGAACAGACCTACAAATTATTCAAATATTTATTAGATAAATGTTACAGAAATATAAACCCAAAGCATTTCAACCCATCTATCTAGGGGTCTGTCTTCATCAGGGGAACATGATAAAAAAGCATTTTTTCATGGCAAAGTGTTGCTGCAGTTTCACAAAAAAGTTTGCTGGTGATGAAATGCGGAATTTTGCTGCTAATCCATGTCTGGCAAAAAAATTCACTCATCACTATTCTTCCATCTATCTTCTAATCACTCTGTCTGTCTCTCTCTATACATTTATAAACTAAATATAGCGCTTGAGATTATTATTACTGTAGCCATGGATATTATGATTTTCCGAGGGCAGTCCACAACCCCACTAACCTTTGTGTACATCAATTGTTTTGCTTCAAGTGTAAATAGGGAAATATTGTTCCTTGTCCTTTTCTATGTAAAGAAAGATCCCCCACTATCTAATAATGTAAATAAATAGAAAAATAGTGAAAATATTAAAATATTATGTAGGAAAGTGTTAACTTACTCTGTCTCTGGATACAAAACTCCGTGACCCCAAGGCAATTCTCAGTATTGTCTATGGCAGGGTATTTTCTGGCTTTAGTAGCCGTGAAAAAGTGGCTGCTACAAGCAGCTCTGTGTGTTTTCATTCTAATATAGAGAAGCTTGTGCACTGCCAGAACTAAAAGGAGAGCCCTGCTAAGTCCAGTGTCCCCAATACCCTTTTGTGGCCCTGGAACATTCTGTGGCAGAGTTAATAAGAATTCTACACATGGCCAAAGTTAATCTGTAGACATGGTACCAAAAGCATCAGGCAAGGCAATGTCGGGGTCAGGCAGCAGATCAAAAGGCAGCAAAGAATCAGTAGTCAGGAACAGCCAAAGAGTCAGTAACCAGGAATAAAAATCAAACAGAGGCTTTAGCAAGGCCAGGAAGCAAGCTTAAGTATTCATGATGGTCTTCTGGTGCGTCTAACACAGGTTTTCCAAGATGGCACATTTTTCACCTTCAAGTTATGCCTCAATCGAGTGCGGTGTCCAGTTTTCCAGGTTCAGGCACACCTTTTGCAAACTTTAGGGGATTAAGATGAACTTCTCATCCACCTACCATCATCAGTCAACTGTAAGGTCCTTGGATCCATTTCCGATGTTGTTTTTTTCTTAATCAATGATCAATGATGATTCATATATGTAAGTTTTTGGATATTTAAAGAGGCATGCAAGATAGGGGAATACAGACCCAGTTACATAAGTGATCCAACAGTGCCATCTTGTAGTGGTTATGCTAAAGAACTCTTAAAGACAAAGGTCTCTTTTCTTATTTCTAGGAAATTTATCAAAGGAATTTCTTAATTAAAATCTAAATTGTATGAATAGGCTTTTCTCAAAGTTTACTGCGGCCCATCTTCACTTTGTCTTCTAACATCACTAAGAAGAACTGAACATCCAGAGCTCACATGTAAACTGAGAGAGGAAGATATCCACCAGAGGAAGAGAAATGTATTAAATTACCGATATTGGGAGAGGAAGGAATTGTTCTCTCAGACCTTTCACTGCTCTCTTGCAGCTTCTAAGAACTTTTGTCTGCCTGTTACGTCACTCTCTTGCATAGCTTGAATAAAATCCTTCCTTTAACAATCCTAAAGGTTAGATGGGATTTTGTTAGCGATACATAATTTCTTACACCAACTAAGACCCAATAAATGTCCAACTCAATAACCTTGTGATACAGTTGACTCCTAGGAGTAATCCTTCACATGAACTGGAAAGGTCTAGAGCAGTGATCCCCAACCAGTGCTTTGGGACATGTTGCTCCCCAACCCCGTGGATATTGCTCCCAGTGTCCTCAAAGCATGTGCCCATTTTTGAATTTCTCACTTGGAGGCAAGCTTTGGAGGCATAAAGACCATATTGCTGCTAAACAGGGCCTCCTGTATTCTGCCAGTTTAAATTGTACTACCAAATAACCTATCACAGCCTTTATTAGTAACCTCTTGGGATTTGTTTCATGCTTGTGTTGCTCCCCAACTTTTTTATATTAAAATTATTAGCTCTATTAGCTCTATATCTATGTTACAAGAGAGATAGAGCTCTATAGTTGATGGGATTGTGCCTAATGCTTCCATCCCTACATCAAGATTGACATGTCTTTCATCCCTACATCAAGATTGACATGTCTTCCATCCCTACATCAAGATTGACATGTCTTTCATCCCTACATCAAGATTGACATGTCTTCCATCCCTACATCAAGATTGACATGTCTTTCATCCCTACATCAAGATTGACATGTCTTCCATCCCTACATCAAGATTGACATGTCTTTCATCCCTACATCAAGATTGACATGTCTTCCATCCCTACATAAAGATTGACATGTCTTTCATCCCTACATCAAGATTGACATGTCTGCCATCCCTACATCAAGACTGACATGTCTTCCATCCCTACATCAAGAATGACATGTCTTTCATCCCTACATCAAGATTGACATGTCTTTCATCCCTACATCAAGATTGACATGTCTTTCATCCCTACATCAAGATTGACATGTCTTCCATCCCTACATCACAATTGACAAGTCTTCCATGCCTACATCAAGATTGACATGTCTTCCATCCCTACATCGAGATTGACATGTCTTCCATCCCTACATCAAGATTGACATGTCTTTCATCCCTACATCAAGATTGACATGTCTTTCATCCCTACATCAAGATTGACATGTCTTCCATCCCTACATCACAATTGACAAGTCTTCCATGCCTACATCAAGATTGACATGTCTTCCATCCCTACATCACAATTGACATGTCTTCCATGCCTACATCAAGATTGACATGTCTTCCATGTCTACATCAAGATTGATATGTCTTCCATGTCTACATCAAGATTGATATGTCTGCCATCCCTACATCAAGATTGACATGTCCTCCATCCCTACATCAAGATTAACATATATGCCATCCATGCATCAAGATTGACATGTCTTCCATCCCTACATCAAGATTGACATGTCTTCAATCTCTACATCAAGATTGATATGTCTGCCATCCGTACATCAAGATTGACATGTCTGCCATCCCTTCATCAAGATTGACATGTCTTCAATCTCTACATTAAGATTGACATGTCTGCCATCCCTACATCAAGATTGACATGTCTGCCATCCCTACATCAAGATTGAATTTCTTCCATCCCTACATCAAGATTGACATGTCTTCCATCCCTACATCAAGATTGACATGTCTTTCATCCCTACATCAAGATTGAAATGCCTTCCATCCCTACATCAAGATTGACATGTCTGCCATCCCTACATCAAGATTGACATGTCTTCCATCTCTACATCAAGATTGATATGTCTGCAATCCCTACATCAAGATTGATATGTCTGCCATCCCTACATCAAGATTGACATGTCTGCCATCCCTACATCAAGATTGACATGTCTTCCATCCCTACATCATGATTGACATGTCTTCCATTCCTACATCAAGATTGACATGTCTTCTATCCCTACATCAAGATTGACATGTCTGCCATCCCTACATCATGATTGATGTCTGCCATCCCTACATCAAGATTGACATGTCTTCAATCCCTACATCAAGATTGACATGTCTTCCATCCCTACATCATGATTGACATGTCTCCCATCCCTACATCAAGATTGACATGTCTTCCATCCCTACATCAAGATCAGGACATGTCTGCCATCCCTACATCAAGATTGACATGTCTGCCATCCCTACATCATGATTGACATGTCTGCCATCCCTACATCATGATTGACATGTCTTCCATCCCTACATCAAGATTGACGTCTGCCATCCCTACATCAAATCTGACATCTTCCATCCCTACATCATGATTGACATGTCTTCCATCCCTACATCATGATTGATGTCTGCCATCCTTACATCAAGATTGACATGTCTTCCATCCCTACATCATGATTGACGTATGCCATCCCTACATCAAGATTGACATGTCTTCCATCCCTACATCATGATTGACGTATGCCATCCCTACATCAAGATTGACATGTCTTCCATCCCTACATCAAGATTGACATGTCTGCCATCCCTACATCAAGATTGACATGTCTGCCATCCCTACATCAAGATTGACATGTCTTCCATCCCTATATCAAGATTGACATGTCTGCCATCCCTACATCAAGATTGACATGTCTGCCATCCCTACATCATGATTGACGTCTGCCATCCCTACATCAAGATTGACATGTCTTCCATCCCTACATCATGATTGACATGTCTTCCATCCCTACATCAAGATTGACATGTCTTCCATCCCTACATCATGATAGACATGTCTTCCATCCCTACATCAAGATTGACATGTCTTCCATCCCTACATCATGATTGACATGTCTGCCATCCCTACATCAAGATTGACATGTCTTCCATCCCTACATCATGATTGACGTCTGCCATCCCTACATCATGATTGACATGTCTTCCAACCCTACATCAAGATTGACATGTCTTCCATCCCTACATTATGATTGACATGTATTCCATCCCTACATCATGATTGACATGTCTTCCATCCCTACATCAAGATTGACATTTCTTCCATCCCTACATCATGATTGACATGTCTTGCATCCCTACATCAAGATTGACATGTCTTCCATCCCTACATAATGATTGACATGTCTGCCATCCCTACATCAAGATTGACATGTCTTCCATCCCTACATCATGACTGACATGTCTTCCATCCCTACATCAAGATTGACATGTCTGCCATCCCTACAGCAAGATCAGGACATACAAAATGTAGATTTCATGTTTTACAATCTTGCTCACTGGTTAGAGAAGCTTAGAGAGGGAGTCATCTGCTTCATTAGTATAAACTTTTTATTTCCCCTTTGGAGAAAAGGAGACAGAAAAGTGAAGTTATTTCCATAGCTTTATTTTATTCTGTAGAAAACTGTTTAAATATATCAGTGTAACATTTTCAGAATACACCAATGGTCCCCCGGGGGCTGTGTTTATATTCATTCTACTGAGCAAATCCTCTCTCTGCTCTCTATAAAATGAGGGTTGGATGAGCCGGGCCCCTTACTCTGTTCTACACACACAGCCCAACCCTGGGGCCCCTGTGTCTCTCTGTGCCACTGACTGTTACTGGGGCAAATCCTCTCTCTGCTCTCTATAAAATGAGGGTTGGATGAGCCGGGCCCCTTACTCTGTTCTACACACACAGCCCAACCCTGGGGCCCCTGTGTCTCTCTGTGCTACTGACTGTTACTGGGGCAAATCCTCTCTCTGCTCTCTATAAAATGAGGGTTGGATGAGCCGGGCCCCTTACTCTGTTCTACACACACAGCCCAACCCTGGGGCCCCTGTGTCTCTCTGTGCCACTGACTGTTACTGGGGCAAATCCTCTCTCTGCTCTCTATAAAATGAGGGTTGGATGAGCCGGGCCCCTTACTCTGTTCTACACACACAGCCCAACCCTGGGGCCCCTGTGTCTCTCTGTGCCACTGACTGTTACTGGGGCAAATCCTCTCTCTGCTCTCTATAAAATGAGGGTTGGATGAGCCGGGCCCCTTACTCTGTTCTACACACACAGCCCAACCCTGGGGCCCCTGTGTCTCTCTGTGCTACTGACTGTTACTGGGGCAAATCCTCTCTCTGCTCTCTATAAAATGAGGGTTGGATGAGCCGGGCCCCTTACTCTGTTCTACACACACAGCCCAACCCTGGGGCCCCTGTGTCTCTCTGTGCCACTGACTGTTACTGGGGCAAATCCTCTCTCTGCTCTCTATAAAATGAGGGTTGGATGAGCCGGGCCCCTTACTCTGTTCTACACACACAGCCCAACCCTGGGGCCCCTGTGTCTCTCTGTGCCACTGACTGTTACTGGGGCAAATCCTCTCTCTGCTCTCTATAAAATGAGGGTTGGATGAGCCGGGCCCCTTACTCTGTTCTACACACACAGCCCAACCCTGGGGCCCCTGTGTCTCTCTGTGCCACTGACTGTTACTGGGGCAAATCCTCTCTCTGCTCTCTATAAAATGAGGGTTGGATGAGCCGGGCCCCTTACTCTGTTCTACACACACAGCCCAACCCTGGGGCCCCTGTGTCTCTCTGTGCCATTTCTGCTGCTGGGGAAACTCTCTCACCCTCTGCCTTATACTGGGTTAGACTTTTATTTCTACAAATAATAATGACTGGAGCTGCAGTTCATTATAATCACTTCAAAGTGCTTTTATATCTGATAGTCTTGTGTGTGGGACCCTGCGGCTCTGGAGTGCGGCCCCGCTATCCTGCCTGTCGCCTGGAGATCATTAACACGCGGAAGGAATATGAATATATACAGGAAGGAGACATTATGATCGGAGGGATACTAACCATGAATTCCTATGCAATCAATTTTCACTACCCGGGGGATATTTTTGACAGAATTGCTTGTGTCCAGTAAGTAGCCTCTCCAAAAAGGACAGAACTTCATAAAATATTTACTTGCCCTCTTAACACCTAGGACTGAAGTATCTTAATGTGCATCTGGTATATTTAGGAAACATATTCTTTCTGGGCAGGTTTGGGATTGTACATGTTTGTAAAACTCAGTGGGTTTTTGGAAAATATATATTTCTAAACCATTTGGTACAGCTTTAGTTTTGGAGTAGCTAAAAGCTTTCATAGGGCATCTGGTGTGGGTGTAACTTTGCTGGGACATTTTCAGTAGGTTTAGACTGGTGCTTTTTTTGCTGTATTTATAGAGTATTAGGGAAAGTATAACTTGGTGTTTATCTGGGACATTTAAGCAGAAACAGTTCCACTGCATTTCTTTAACATATAAAGGAGTATCTCACCTGAAAAATATTTCTAAAAGAAAAAAGACATTATATATAGTAGTAAATAATAGTGCACAAACACAGAAACCCAGAAGAGGTTTATATCAGCTCTTATTTATTTACTGTACAGAAAAGAAAATTGGATGCATTTAGAAATAAAAAGGGATATTCCTAAAGCTGCATTTGATGACAAACAGGGACAATTCACTTCATTGTTCTAGTTTCAACTGAATGACTGAAGTTACTGGGGTGACTGGGGTTATTAAACTGGTGGGTGCAGGAAAAGGTGATGTACAGTGTTAGCCAGTCAAGATGTTTACAGGGTATGAAATAAAAAATAACAAAAGTGGTATAAAGGTGATACCTTATTGGCTAACTAAGATAATCACAGCTTTCAGAACATTCTAGTTCCTTTTCAAGCTGATTACAATGAAGCTGTGCTGCTCTCTGATATATATACAGCATTCAGCTCATAGATCAAATAACCAGAAAAAAGGAATATCTGTGTGGAAGGTGTTAGCAAAGTCATATATACGGGGGCCTGCAAGGGACAAATAGATACAAACAGATACGGTACAGGATAATTTGGATCAAAGTGACTGGATATAAATGAGGGTAAGTTACTGAGTGGGATGTAAATGGAATTCCATGGGATTAACTGCCCCAGTATCTCTACAGATGTTGGTATTCCTGGCTGGGTGCCAGCAGTTCCTAATCTATATAATTTGCCATAAATCCCAGGCCCAGGTTCAGTCCCTTCCCCAGAAAGTTTTCATTAATTTGTACTCCCAGACCTTCCTTTAAGTTTCCCTTAAGGACCAAGATTCCTAAATCATTTATGGAGAGGTGAGGGCTGTTACACTGGTTCCTACAGGTGTGTCCAGTTTGTTATTTGTTATGGATAATAAAAAAACAACAAATATAAGATTATTGTAGAAATGATACCTATATTGGCTAACAATAGGAATAGAGTGCAAGCTTTCGGAACTCTAAGGCCCCTTCATCAGGCAAAATACAAATGAGAACTGGAATGGCACAACATTTATACTGATAGATCAGAGAGAAGTGGCACAAGCAATAAATTAGGGCGTTACAGATAGATAGAGATACCACCTCTATGCTGACGATACTCAGATCTATCTTTCCTCTCCTGAGCTCAACCCAGAGCTTCTAACTGGCGTCTCTTTCTGCCTGGCCGCTATCTCCACTTGGATGTCCCAACATTACCTTAAATTAAACCTCTCTAAGCCTGAACTGGTTTTCTTTCCCCCATCCAATGCCCACATTGTTCCCGAGGTATCTATACAGGGTAACAATTCTACCATCACCCCATCTTCCCAGGCCCAGTGCCTTGGGGTTACCCCCGATTCTGCCATGTCCTTCACCCCTCATATCCAATCACTTATCAAATCATGTTACTTTCACCTAAGAAATATCTCCAAAATCCGATCATTTATCACCCAAGATGCTGCCAAAATTCTTATTCACTCTCTTAAAATATCCCGCCTGGACTACTGTAACTCCCTATTAATTGGCCTTCCCCTCCAAAGACTGTCCCCTCTCCAGTCCATAATGAATACTGTTGCCAGGCTCATACACCTCTCCAACCGCTCCTCCTCTGCCGTGCCACTCTGCCAATCCCTGCAATGCCCCTCTGCCAATCCCTGCAATGCCACTCTGCCAATCCCTGCTGTGCCACTCTGCCAATCCCTCTGCCGTGCCACTCTGCCAATCCCTGCCGTGCCACTCTGCCAATCCCTGCACTGGCTTCCCCTACCATCCAGGATAAAATTCAAACTAATGACTCTCACATTTAAAGCAGCCCATAACTCTGCCCCACCCTACATCTCTGAACTCATCTCTAGGTACCATCCAACCCACTTGTTACCCCCCTACTGACCTGCTCCCCAACTCCTCTCTCATTCCCTCCTCACACACTCACACACAAGACTGTGCAAGGGCTGCCCCCCTTCTCTGGAATTTGCTCCCACAAACTGTCAGACTTTCCCCCAATCTCTCTGCCTTCAAGAGATCCCTAAAAACACATTTATTTAGAGAGGCTTCCCCTAATCTAGTTTAGCAACACCCTGTGCCCCCCCTCTCACAACTCTGGTCATGCCCATTCCCACACCTTGTGTCTCAACCCTTTCTCCTTGTAGATTGTAAGCTCTTTGGGGCAGGGCTCTCTTCACCTCTTGTATCGGGTACTGATTGCTTTATATATTACTCCTTGTAGAGTGTAAGCTCTTTGGGGCAGGGCTCTCTTCACCTCTTGTATCGGTTACTGATTGCTTTATATATTACTCCTTGTAGAGTGTAAGCTCTTTTGGGCAGGGCTCCCTTCCCCTCCTGTATCGGTTACTGATTGCTTTATATGTTACTCCTTGTAGATTGTAAGCTCTTTGGGGCAGGGCCCTCTTCACCTCTTGTATCAGTTACTGATTGCTTTATATGTTACTCCTTGTAGATTGTAAGCTCTTTGGGGCAGGGTTCTCTTCCCCTCTTGTATCGGTTACTGATTGCTTTATATGTTACTCCTTGTAGATTGTAAGCTCTTTTGGGCAGGGCTCTCTTCCCCTCTTGTATCGGTTACTGATTGCTTTATATGTTACTCCTTGTAGAGTGTAAGCTCTTTTGGGCAGGGCTCCCTTCCCCTCCTGTATCGGTTACTGATTGCTTTATATGTTACTCTGTATGCCCAATGTATGTGACCCACTTATTGTACAGCGTTGTGGAATATGTTGGCGCTTTATAAATAAATGTTAATGTTAAAAGATAGGAAAAGTAATTAAGGTTTATTATGTTTTACTATCTTCACAAGGTATCTCTATCTATCTGTAACAGTTGTACTGCCCATGGATGCTGTATTCCTCTAATGTTACTTAGCCTTATCCGCGCTTATCTAATATTAATATCAAATGTGTAGATTGAATTAGAAAAAACACCTTACCAATAGTGTACAGTAAGTGAAAAATGCTAAGCAGCTGCCTTCCTCCAAACTAATCCTAATCAAAACAAAACTATCTTAAACCAGAGTTGGCGCTCATGTGAAACAAATTACCAAGTGATGTGAATAAATTCAAAAATATTTATTTATTAGTGAATTACCATAAAATCATATTATGTGTATATGATTTTATGGTAATTCACTAATAAATAAATATTTTTGAATTTATTCACATCACTTGGTATTCCTCTAATGTGTCTGGGATCTGTATTTGGCTGAATTACAGACGTGGGGGCAGGTTTTGCATTGTTTTTGGGTGCAGGGATAAGTTCCATTTTTGTTGGGTTGTATTAAGGCACTTTTGTTATATATATACTAATACAAGAATTTATATCAAGCCACTTTGATCCACATTATCTTGTACCTTATCTGTTTGTCCCTTGCAGGCCCCCGTATATATGACTTTGAACACCTTCTGTGACCAAAAAACCCTTGTTTAGCCAGTGCATGATCTATCCAAGATGGTGGCAGCCCATTGTTCTGTTTTCCCGCCGAAAGGGTTTTAAACAAAGAAGCTCCCAGAAGTCCCCTCCAGAGGAGCTGGGCAAGTCCCTCCTAGGTTAAACCCCTCCCCTAATGATGCTGCAGGGGACCCTGCCAATTGGAGCTGCTAGGGTTGGGTTAAGCAGAAGCAGGGTCAGCCTCCTAACCAATCAATCCTAGGGGGTGTGGAAAAGAGGGGAGGTACCAGCAGCAGGGTAGAAAAACCAGAGGTTGTGGGTGGAGGAGGAGCTTTTTGTTCATCTGGGTGTAACCTCGCTACGGCAGGACACCCTCCCCTGCGGGTCCTTTGGATCCATCCTAGCTCAGGCAGGACACCCTCCCCTGTGGTTCCTTGGGATCCATCCTAGCTCAGGCAGGAAGATTCCCTCCAACTGGGTTACCCTAACCCCTGTGGAAGGACTGTTTGCCCTGGAACCAAGGTAGTGTGTTTCTGTGGAACTACCCAAAAAGGAACTTTGTTTATTCCCATTGGAACTGCCTGGGGAGGCTACCCAGGTAATTGTGACTGTCTGGGTGGGACACCTTTGTGTATTGGGGATTGGGCTGGGAGACTCTGCCTTTGTTCCCTGGAGACTGGGCAGAGGGGGGTTGCCTTGAAGACTCCCTGAAGGAGGATTGATGTGATTGGGACTTGTGGACCTTCCATGCATATTGCCCTTTCCCTGTTTATCTACATTTGGTTGTAATAAACCCCTGTGAAACAACCGCTGTGGCACGTGTGGTATTTCCCTGATTGTGCTAGCGGCTCATACGTCATACGTTGTGTGACACCTTCCACACAGATATTCCTTTTCTCTGGTTATTTGATCCATGAGCTGAATGCTGTATATATATCAGAGAGCAGCACAGCTTCATTGTAATTGAAAAGGAACTAGAATGTTCTGAAAGCTTGCTATGATTATCTTAGTTAGCCAATAAGGTATCACCTTTATACCACTTTTGTTATTTTTTATTTCAAAAGGGTTACCCTGTAAATTGGTGGGGTGACATTAGCCTGTGCAAGTGCCATCTTGAAACTGGTAACAACTGTACATTCCTGTGATTTATAACCCATAAGGCCATTCTTACAGCACGTGTTTCTGTTCCCTGGGACTTTTATGAAGCAAAATATATATTTACATTCAAAAAGGTCAAATCTGGGAAAGAAAGAGAGGGGGCTAACCTAGGAGCCTGTCTGACTATTGCCGTGCAATTGTAACTGAGCTACAACTAAAGAGGCAGACAATCATGCACCATCATTTTAGCTTTCTCATTACATTAGTTTTTTTTTAAAAAGATGTAAAATTATTCAAAAATGTAAAATTTAATGAACATTGTCAGAAGCAACAAATCAAATAAGAAGCGATTTGTGAATCTCTATAGAATAAACCACAGTGGCAAATTTATTCATTTTTACATTGCTTTTGTCCAAATTTGTGCAAATCAACAAAAAACATTTTTCAAATCAAATTTACAAAAACTAAATTTAGAAATCACTGAAAAAAATTGCATAAAAAAACACTAATGCAAAAATAAATGAATCTCCCCCATAGGGGAATAGTTTTGTATAAATATGAAACCTCCAAAATGTTCAGTTTTCTTGGGTAATAACTTTCCACTTTGTTTGTCCCCCAAAAATCATAATGATTTCAGAGAGCTCTAAGAGGTTAAACATGAATAAAGTTTGGTCGGGGCGTTTATATTCACGGATGTTTTGTGCAAGTTCTCACCTAAACACATAAATATTGCACAGCTCCGCCCCTCTTTCTTTTTTTATGAATTGCTGTGAGATTCGCATTGGGCACAAATATTTACAAATGGCGCACAAATGAAATGGATGTTTGCGTGAGCCTGGCCACTGTGTGTTTGTTGTGTGCGAATATTGCATTGACGGCAGTTTTATTAATAGAAATGTGCAATTTAGAAAAAACTTGAATCCAGAGTGTTCATTTATATATTAAATGTGCAATTATGCCACAATTAAAGTAACACTAAAGCATAAAAAAGAATATGGGTAGAAATGTTTGGCTGTATGGTTTGAGCCCCTGTACCAGCCCAAAGCCCCCAAAGCTCTATAGAAATAAAGCCCCATTCCCCTGAAGATGCCCACAGTAGCTCTCCATCTTTTGCCCAACTACTGCACATGCTCAGTCTGCTCTTGGCTGGTGTCACTGAGCTTAGGGATCCACTCACAATATTCTTCTTTCCTATGCTTGCTCTAGTCTCTGCCTGTTCCCTATTAAACATGCATACAGGCCAACCAATCACAGTGCTGTCTGGCTGCTCCCTAAATAACTGCAGTCCTGCTCTGGCACTTTGAGCTTGGGGCGAGACTTTAGCTGAATCCTTAATTTCCTTACCTTTCTCTGTTCTGTTGCATAATGGTGAGTCCTGCAGACGTACTGAGCCCCATGATCTCCCCCCACTGTTTGTGTCAGGGTCAGATTGCTTAGGAAATATTTAATGTGATTGTCATCTTCTTCCTTACATTCTTATGGATTCTTATGCTCCATCAGCTGATGGGATTATTGTTGTTGGATGTACCCTGATCCCAGCACAGAAGTTCTGTTTCCTGTTCTTTGGACTCACTATTAGGGCGAGCCCCTTTATCTCTGACCCCCAGGCCAAAAGGCACTTAGGTGCAATGGTCATTGGGAACCTTCACACAATGGCTAGGGTGAGCCCCTTTACCCACGACCCCCAGGCCAAAAGACACTTAGGTGCAATGGTCATTGGGAACCTTCACACAATGGCTAGGGCAAGCCCCTTTATCTCACGACCCTTAGGCCGAAATGCACTTAGGTGCAATGGTCATTGGGAACCTTCACACAAAGGCTAGGGCGAGCCCCTTTATCCCACAACCCCCAGGCCAAAAAGCACTTAGGTGTAATGGTCATTGGGAACCTTCACACAAAGGCTAGGGCGAGCCCCTTTATCCCACAACCCCCAGGCCAAAAGGCACTTAGGTGTAATGGTCATTGGGAACCTTCACACAATGGCTAGGGCGAGCCCCTTTATCCCACGACCCTCAGGCCGAAATGCACTAAGGTGCGAGGGTCATTGGGAACCTCCATGCAATGACTAGGGTGAGCCCCTTTATCCCAGACCCCCAGGCCAAAAGGCACTTAGGTGCAAGGGTCATTGGGAACCTTCATGCAATGGCTAGGGTGAGCCTCTTTATCCCCTGACCCCCAGGCCAAAAGGCACTAAGGTGCGAGGGTCATTGGGAACCTTCAGCGAAAGGCTAGGGAGACCCACCAGGCCAAGAGGCAAGGCTCATTAGGCTCAAATTCACCTGAAGGCTAAGGAAAACCCCTTTATCCCTGACCCACAGGCCAAAAGGCACTAAGGGGCAAGGATCATTGGATTCACCTTTGCCTGAAGACTACACTTGCTCATACAGTTATAAAATATCCCTTAGACCTAGTACAGTACCCCCAGCATGTGCCCAGTCCATTCACCATGGGGAAAAGGCAGAAGGTCTATAGGCAAAACCCCATTGCACAGCTCTGTCGGGGGGGTACGGCCATATTGAAGTTTCCTATAGAAGGAGTTGCATTTTTCCCCCTTCTCTAAATTCTCCACCTTAGGCTGATGCCACACCAGGCGTAGGGCTGATTTTTTCGGCAAGCGGAAAAACGCTTGCCGAAAATTCAGCCCTACGCCTGCTACTTGTGCCTGCACCCAAATGAATGGGATACGCTCGGGTGCAGGCACATGTAGCCGATATACGCATGAAAACGCGAGACTTTGCATTCTCTCGCGTTTTCGTGCGTATATCGGCTACATGTGCCTGCACCCGAGCGTATCCCATTCATTCGGGTGCAGGCACAAGTAGCAGGCGTAGGGCTGAATTTTCGGCAAGTGTTTTTCCGCTTGCCGAAAAAATCAGCCCTATGCCTGGTGTGGCATCAGCCTTAGAGATGAAGATATGCCTGGATTTCCCCTGAAATAAACAACGCAATTAGACCCTGACAAATTCCCTGACATAATCACAGTAACATTGCTTATGGGCCCCCCCTTTGCTCCCCCATAACTTCCTGCCTTCCCAGCAGGTCCAACCTCAGCTTCATGGGGTTTGGCCTGGAGGGAATGTGCCATTGTGCTTGCTGTACTAGTGATTTGGCTTAAAGGAGAAATAAAGTCTAAAATTGAAAATCATTAGAAATGCTGTATTTTATATACTGAACATAGATATAAATATTATGAACTTACTGCACAAGCCCAGGGATTGAGAAGCCTAATTAAAGTAATAATTTATCCTTTCAAATTTGTCCACAGGGGGCTGCCATCTTGTTACTTTGTTATACCATCTTCTATAAGATCTGGCTCCTGCACATGCTCAGTTTGCTCTGGGCTGCTGTTGGGAGGCGGAGCTTAGGGAACGTAGTAAATTATCAAAACAACAGCACAAAGCCAGTGGCTGCATAAATATGCAAAAGAATCCTCCAATGAGAATCCCAGCTGATGTGAGTAAATCCGGCTCCCTGTTCTCTGTTCCTGCAATTGGAGTTGGGAGCAATAAGCACAGTTTCCCAGCACTGAACAAGTCTGTCCCTTTATCCCCATGTCTGATTCCTGTGCCATATAATGACGGGAAAATGACATTATTATCTCTATATGTAAGATAATATCAAAATGGCTGATATAGTGCTGGGAATCTAATCAGCATTCTCATTGGTCAATGCTTTTGTGTATATATTTTTTTCCTCCATAGAGAACTAGGTGGAACCTACAAATGACCCCATTGGCACAGAGACACAGGTGCATCATGGGTACAGGTACATATAAACTAGTGCTGCCCTATTATACACATTGTATTACAGGATATCAATACAAACAAGCTTTAGCTCAGTATTTAGACATAACTTGTTTTTAACAGACTCCCAAATATTCCCATATCCCCATCCCCCAAAATATCAGCTCAGAAGATAATTGGGGCTTTTTCTAATATAAACACATTCTGAATTCTCTCCTTCTACAAATGACTTTCTCTTATACTCACATTACACTGACCAAAGCAAAGGGCAGATGAGCAGCCAGGGGGTGCCATACAGCCTGGGGGTGCCATGCAGACTGGGGGTGCCATGCAGACTGGGGGTGCCATGCAGACTGGGGGTGCCATACAGACTGGGGGTGCCATACAGACTGGGGGTGCCATACACAGCCTGTTTATAATAGTGAGACACAAACTCTGAGCTCAGTGTCAGTCACTTTGCAAATCAGCATGCCTGGGAAGGAACATAGTGTTTGTGCAGAGGTTCCCCTGTACATGTTGTTCTGCCTATACACCTACTGGCACAGTTTGGCCTCTCCCCGTGTGTAATGCACACACACCCCCATGCAACTGCTTCATAAACACTTTGACAGAAGTTATTGGTCTGTTTTGTGGTTGTATATAAAAGCAAAAAACAAAAACAAAAACCCAGCGCCAGTGCTAAAGCTAGTAATATTCTGTA
This sequence comes from Xenopus tropicalis, assembly GCF_000004195.4. Classification (NCBI taxonomy): domain Eukaryota; kingdom Metazoa; phylum Chordata; class Amphibia; order Anura; family Pipidae; genus Xenopus; species Xenopus tropicalis. Next base: position 6,252,742 of record NC_030677.2, read on the forward strand.
CCTTAGCCCTGGGGGGGGAGAGTAAGGGGCAGATACAGTCACTGTGTTACATACAGAGAAACCTTTACAATGGGGCAGTTTATTCCCAGAGGGGCTGTTTGTAACAGCAAAGTGACTGGAACTTTTGTCACAGCTTCTGCCTCTGTTTCCAACCTTTGTAACTTATATTTGTTACACAGCTCAGTATTTGGGATCATTACAAGGGGGAAAGAGAAGCCACACTAAGGATTCAGCTAAAGTCTCGCCCCAAGCTCAAAAGGCCTTTAGTTTTTAAGAGAGCAGCCAGACAGGACTGTGATTGGTTGGCCTGTATACATGTTTAATAGTGACCAGACCAAGCAGGCAGGGGAAAGAAAAATATTGTGAGTGGATCCCTAAGCTCAGTGACATCAGCCAAGAGCAGACTGAGCATGTGCAGTAGTTGGGCAAAAGATGGAGAGCTACTGTGGGCATCTTCAGGGGCATGGATCTTTATTTCTATAGAGCTTTGGGGATGTTGAGCTGATACAAGGGCCCAAAACACACAGCTAAACATTTCTAGCCATATTCTTTTTTAGGCTTTAGCTGTCCTTTAAATTAATAAAAGTGTAACTTAAGGGGTACATTTACTAAAACTCTATAATTTCTAATTTTTAAAAAAAAAATTAAGGGACACTAAACCCTTCTGCACAGTGCGGCTCAACCAAACGTTACTAAGCTGGACTACAAATCCCAGAATAATGTAACATATAATGAAGGGTGAGGCATGCTGGGAGCTGGGACAGCTTTATGTTTGGGTTTACTGTACCTTTAAGGTAGAATTGGGACATCCAAAAGAGACAGCAGACAGACAGGAAGAGATGCAAGTTAAGAGCTCTGGGTTTAGAAGGGGAGAGTATAGATATAGCTGAGTATCTTCAGCATAGAGGTAGTACTGAAAGCCATATGAGTTGCCAAGGGAGGACGTGTAGAGAGAAAATAATAAGGGGCCCAGAATAAAGCCTTGAGGAACCACAACAGGAAGTGGTAAGGGAGATGATTGTCCATTGAAGGAGACACTGAAAAATCAATTTGTGAGGTAAGATGAAAACCAGGACAAAGCAGTGTCACAAAGGCCAAGGAGAAGGTGATCCACAGTGTCAAAAGCAGCAGAGAGATCAAGAAGCATTAGAAGTGAGAAGTAGCTTTTGGCTTTAGTCGATAGGAGGTCATTACTAGATGAAGCACATAGGTTTGAATGTACTTCTTAAGATTTATTTGGTGGGTCATTTCTGTTTCCTTTTTCTAGTATCCTTTGACTTTTGTTTTCTTTATATTCTTAACTAGAAATCAAAATATTCCAAGGAAACACTTTATTACACTGCAGTTTTCAGTAAAATTCTTTCCAACATTAAACCTTCTCGCTACATTGACAGATCCGTTATGGAGCTACAGACCCAATGCTCAGAGTCTCCTTCCCATACTTCTTCCGGCTGTTACACAGTGACACCCAGTTTTATGATTTGGCCAAGTTTCTAAAATATTTTGTCTGGACCTGTGTTGGGATAATTAGAGCTGAAGACGACAGTAAAGATGTAGAACATTAACTTCTAAAACATATATCTCTGACCTTGGGATAAGTGTTACATTCAGATTCATATGTTGACCTAGATTAATATTAATTACTATGAAGAATGGAAAAGAATCATTCAGCAGTCTTTAGCCAATGTAAACATTATTTCTGGAACATTTTCTGTTTTATTCCTACAACAATTAATTAAACTAATTGATGTTCTTGATAAAAACTCAATGGTCTTCACTTTTAGCTGAGCATTTAATGGAGACACACTGAATTATACCATGGAAATTGTTAATGGAAGTTTGATAATCATGCAAAACACAATATATTATTATAAGTAGAACTGATCATTTTCTGGAGAACATCCACCCTTCCAGATAGCCAGGAGATAAGGAACTTGAAGATATTTGGATGCAGAATCATTTCTGTATGTCAGAAGACCAAAATAAGAATAAG